>NC_090384.1:24993106-25302814 GCF_036365525.1 Heterodontus francisci
ATAATGCCAACACATTGGCTGCTGCCATTTTTAAAGGGACCTTCCCATAGTGGCTGGAGCGGTAGGTATGATATTCTTTGTTCCTCTCGTATGTGAACCATTATAAGATTCATAGGAATACAAATAGTATACTAACTTCAACTGGAACATATACACACACAACTAATAAAGGAGCTCACCAACACACACCTTATTCTACTGGTCTACACCCACAACTCTCTAGCCATTTGTGATGCAACATCACTTCCTTCAGTGACTCTCCAATTACAGTCTCTTAAAGTGATCCCACAACATCCTCCTTTTTTCTAAAGATGAAAAAAAATTACCCATTAATCAGAAAACATATGTAAATATACAATGATGTTGCAGTTCAAACTAATTGTCCAGGAATAAAACAAAGCATAATTTACTAGAAAGCAAGTTTAACACACTAAAACATAGAGGAGGTTTGCATATTTGTCCCAATCGTGTTACTGTAAACCTCTTCTCAGAGCTGTGTTCGTTTTTATGACTGCTCTGAGACTCTGGTAACTCAGAACTTTGGTTAACATGCTCTTCCTCTGTTCGTGGCCGCTGTACGTTCATCTGCAGACGTCGTCTTTGAGCGTGTCTGCAATGCCACAGAGTTGTCGCATGTATTGTTGTCGTACAGCTCTCTGAGTTGACTTTGGTTCCATCTAAGAATTGCACCATTGGGTGTTTGGACCTCATACCATTTGGACTGGTCACATATCTTAGCAATCTCTGCTGGATACCAAGCTCCCGATGAATGATTGAGGACTCTGGCCTTCTGTCCTACTCACAATTCAGCTAATTCTGGTACTGCTTGCCCGTCATTCGAAGCCTTCATCTTCCCTTGTTTGGAAAGCAGCACATCTCTTACTGTGGAAAACTTAGAAAGATGATGACGGTCAACATCACCAATCACCGGCAATTCCCTCTGGCTGCTGGGTACTTGCTGCAATGAACTGAAGACCAGGAGAGACTCCCAGTCATATCATCTCTTCGTGTCAAAACTCCCAGCTGTTGTGCGTCCTTTGCATGGACCGACCCAATACACCTGACCTGGATAGTTTCTACCATCTTCGGTGCATTACTGACTTCATGCATTGTGACAATTCGTAAATATATTGGAAGTCCTACGACAGCTGGTCCAGTTGTGTCTACAATATAAAATATTTGGAGCTCTCAAAGTGCACTGCAAGGTTATCATTTCAATGCACTTGATCTGAGAACCATTGTAGACAGTCAGCCTACCCATGGTGGGTTGCCCCCTAGATTCCCATTCCTTTAAATGCATGTCCTTCAGTATACGGAGGGGCAGGATATTTGCACTTGCTTCGGTGTCGATTTTCACTCTGAGCGTATAATTGCCACTCTTCTGCGGACATCTACTCCTGTTCATGGCAAATGCCTCAGATTACATAATAGCATTGACATGATAATCCAAATTAGCTATGTGAAATGCTTGCTCGCTGTTCGCACGAGTGCATTCTTCATTCCTGTCCTCCTAGCAATCTGACTCTCTGCTGACCTGATGTACCTGCTTGGGCTTTTGTTGTATGTTGGCATACATTTGACTGTGTTTCCATCCTGTCTTGCAGAAGTTCTTTCTACATGTGATCTGCCATCATTCCTGTGTGCAGTATCTGAGCTCAGCCTTCTGCACTGCCTTGCCCAATGCCCTCACATGCCACAAGCTTTGAACTGGTCCTGGTACACTGGACAACTGCAAACTGGGTAAGTCAAGCCGCATTTGCCACAAGGCTTCGCGGATTTCTGAACCTTGATTACCATACCAATTGTTGTAGCCACCCCCAATGCTTGTAACTGTTAGTGCCCACCCATGATGGCTTCAAATTTCTTTCCAGCATTAAGTAATGCATCTATGGTGTGCCCTTTCTTCTTTTCTAGCAGGTCTTTTTGAAAGGCCTTTAGTGGAGTAGATGCGAAGACCAGCTCCGTAATCTGTTCTGACAATTCAAATTCTGCAAAGTCGCATTCCTGAGCTTTGTCTCGGCACTTTGTGACAAATTGGTTAGAGGACTCATCTTGCCTTTGCTGGTAGGTCATAAGCTCAAACCTACATACTCGAAAATTGACCTTTACCTTGAGTTGATCTACCAGGAATGTCCATAGCTTGATCCTCAGCTGACAAACCTGATGTGTTGATCCATTGCAGGCCCTTGTTGCCCAGTTTGATCTTGATTTTTATAGTTTGTGTCTCTGGTTTGCTTCTTTATATAGATTTTTTTTTCACTGCTTTGCTTCTTTATAGGTATTCTGTTTCACAGGCACAGCTTTTTTTGGTATTTGTTTTTCTACAGGCTCATTTGTTTTGAAGTAACAGCTTCTCTCTCTCTGCAGAGAGCTGCAGCTTGCAGTACCAGCAGCTGCCACAGCCAACCTTTTACTATCTGGGGATCTCCAGTGGCACTAATGAGTTCTTCCTGCTCTTTTAGCTTAGGCACTGCCCACAAAGATATCAGCCTGGAAAAATTGATGCAGTAATGGCTGCACTGCATTTTTTACTTATAGCTGGGTCAGAATGGACTTTGGACAGATCGATACTGGACCAATCTGCAACGAACTCGGACAGTGTGATACTGGACCAACCTGCTTCCTCTTCTGACCCCCTATTTGGCAATTTTATAGCCAAGTACTCACTGTGCTTATTTAAAGAAATGTTACCTTTTTCTGTGTGTGGCTCCTGCCTTTGGGCTGGTTTCTCTACCCGGGAGAGAAGGGTGCTGAAGTAGAGTACCACAATCCCGATCTTCTGTTCCACTTTCCACTTGAATTTTTAAAAATTCTGCGACATGGTCTGGTCTTCAAATGCACACCATTGTCACCATATAATATTATTTGTTCATTTTGTGCAATAGAAGATTCATAGGAAAACAAATAATACACTAAGAATATGTGGGTCTTTATTGTAACTTAAACTGGAACATATATATACACAACTAATGCAGGAGTTCATCTACATATGCCTTACTCTAACGGTCTATATCCACAGTTCCCTGGTCATGTGTGACACACCATCACTTCCTTCAGTGATTCTCCACTTACAGGCTCTGAAATTGATCCCACAACAGTAGGTAGTAATTCTCTTTAGTATGCACACTTGGGCCCTATTGACATGCTTGGACCCCTGTGTTTCCTGATCTTGAATAGCTTAACCAGCAGTTCTAAAAGGCACCACTGCTGGCTGTTTCTCCTGGCTCCAGAAAATTGCTGAGCAGTGGCAGGACACCCATTTGGATCATGAAGCTCACTGGCAGCATGGAAATAAGGTGAGGCTTCATAATGGTTCAGGCTCCGAGCAGCAGGCATGGGTGTGGGGGCTGGTACATCCCACCAGTCAGAGCCCATAGGTTTAAAATTTACTTTAATGTTTCTGCTTCCTTTAAACTCCTGCTTCTACTCTATATATGAATACACTTCTGTTCATTTTCAGACTCATTCCCAGTCTTCATTTTCTTGTAAGATCAATCTAGGTAATTTGTATTTTTTTCAAATATGTTTCAATGATTTGAGTTTCCTAATTTAAATTTTTTTTTTCCATTTGCAGTATTTATAATTACAGCTTTACTGATTTCTTTCAAGTTCCACTCCCAGGATTTCTTTTTTTTTAGTCTTGCTCCCACTGGCTTTTTCTATTCCCACTTGTATTTTCCAGTCAGACTAGTAGTGTTTTTATTACAACTCTTCTTAGTCCTACTCCTAATTTTCTGAAGTTTTTTTTAAAATTTACATTTCATGAGGCCTGAGACCACCCTGCCCATGCTTATAAAATATATTATTTAAATTCTCTCCCTCCCTTTCCCCTCATCAAAATTCTCTTCAAATCTCGCCTGACTGCCTCTAGTGCATTGGAACCACTTTCCAGAAACTTTCGCGGTCTCACCCATTGCCACTGGCAAGTTCTCGTAAACCCCTAACTTTTCTTCTCAAACCTTTTAACACTCTTGTCATCAACTTATACCGTCCATTCACCCGACAACCTGTGATTCACTCACAGCCACTAACCTTTGCACAACTTGATTTCACCCTCCTCTTTGTTTCCTTAATATTTCATTGTCTTTCCTATACTGAAAGCAACATTCCTCAAACTACCCCCTCTAATCACATCACCTTTTCAATCAAAAAACTAATGGACCTTCACCATGAAACTTAAAATCTTAAAACTTCTGTATAGGTTATACGATAAAAGGTATTGAAATCAATGTCTTCTTAAAACCTCACGCATTATGAAAAAAATGCTTCTTTTACAAATGTATATACACTAAATATACATTTTCCATGGACAGAAGCAATTCTCTACAATTATGTATTTTACTTTGTCATTTCTTTTCAAATCTGTACAATTATATAAAACCTTCTGTTCTGGCCAGGTTGAAGGGGTCTCAGGCTCCCCCTTTCGCCCTTTCTCTGGTTTGACCACTACACGGTTTATCCTTTTTACCTTACCACCTCAGATCTTGTTCCTCTAATAGAATTGCCAAAGAACCAGTCAGACAGGTTTTCTTGTGTTTAAACAAGAAAGATGTAAGTTTATTATTCTTAACACTCTATAAGGTTAAAATTAGAAACCATAGAAAAATTATAGTACAGAAGGAAGCCATTCTGCCCGCTGTGTCCCTGTGGCTGAAAAAACTAGCCGCCCACCTTCCAGCACCTGGTCCAAATCCTTGCAGGTTACAGCACTTCAGGTGCATGTCCAGGTACCTTTTAACAGAATTGAGAGTTTATGCCTCCATCACCATTCCTGGCAGTGAATTCCACACACCCACCACCCTCTGAGTGAAAAAGTTTTTCCTCATGTCCCCTCTAATCCTTCCACTAATCACCTTAAATCTGTGCCCCCTGGTAATTGACCTCTCCGCGAGAGAAACAGGTCCTTCCTGTCTACTCTATCTAGGCCCCTCATAATTTTGTACACCTCAATTAAGTCACTCCTCAGCCTCCTCTGTTCTAAGGAAAACAACCCTAGCATATCAAATCTTTCCTCATTGTTACAATTTTCAAGCCCTGGCAACATTCTTGTAAATCTCCACTGTACTCTCTCCAGAGCAATTATGTCCTTCCTATAATGTGGTGACCAGAACTTTATGCAATACTGTAGCTGTGGCCTAACCAGTGTTTTATACAGTTCCAGCATTACATCCCTGCTTTTGTATTCTATACCTTGGCCAATAAAGGAGAGCATTTCATATGCCTTCTTCACCACTCTATCTACCTGTCCTGCCACCTTTAGGGACCTGTGGACATGCACTCCAAGGTCTCTCACTTCATCTACCCCTCTCAATATCCTCCTGTTTATTGTGTATTCTCTCGTTTTATTTGCCGTCCCCAAATACATTACCTCACACTTCTCAGGATTGAATTCCATTTGCCACTTTTCCACCCACTCAACCAAACCATTGATATCATTCTGGAGTCTATGTCTATCCTCTTCACTATCAACTACACAGTCAATTTTTGTGTCATCAGCAAATTTCCCAATCATGCCTCCCACATTTAAATCCAAATCATTAATATATACCACAAACAGCAAGAGACCCAACACTGAACCCTGTAGAATGCCACTGGAAACAGTTTTCCATTTGCAAAAACATCCGTCGACTACTACCCTTTGTTTCCTGCCACTGAGCCAATTTTGGATCTAACCTGCCCCATTCCCCTGTATCCCATGGGCTTTCATTTTACTGACCAGTCTTCCATGCAGGGCCTTGTCAAATGCCTTGTAGACCACATCCACTGCACTAACCTCATCATCCTCCTTCTTACGTCCTCAAAAAACTCAATTAAGTTAGTAAGACATGACCTTCCCCTAACAAATCCATGCTTACTATCCCTGATTAATCCATGCCTTTCTAAGTTACAGTTTATCCTGTCCTTCAGAATTGATTCTAATAATTTACCCATCACCGAGGTCAGACTGACTGGTCTATAATTATTCGGTCTATCCCTCGCACACTTTCTAAACAATAGTACAACATTCGCAGACCTCTAATCATCTGTTACCTCGCCTGTATCTAGTGATGTTTTGAAGATGATCCTCAGCGCATCTGCTATTTCCTTCCTGGCTTCCTTTAACAACCTGGGATGCAATCCATCTGGCCCTGACAATTTATCCACTTTCAAGGATGTCAGATCCTCTAGTACTTCCTCTCTCATTATGTTTATCGTATCTAATATTTCACACTCCTCCTCTTTAACTATAATGTCTGTATCAACCCTCTCCTTTGGCAGTACCACCCTTTATCTTTGTGGGGATATGCCTACACTGTGCCAGTAGTATCTTGCTTTTGAATGCCTTTACTGTTTTGCCACTGATTTTCCTTCAAGTAGCTGTATCCAGTCTACTTTCGTCAGGTCTCCTCTCAGTTTCATAAAATTTGCCTTCCCCCAATATAAAACTTTTACTCCTGTTTTATCTTTGCCCTTTTCCATGATTATGCTAAAACTAACTGTATTATGGTCACTATCTCCAAAATGGTCACCTACTGTTATTTCATCCACTTGTCCAGCTTCATTACCGAAGACTAAATCTAGAATTGTGCCCCCTCTCGTTGGGCTTGTTTTGTGCTGGCTAAAAAAGTTGTACTGAACGTGGTTCAAGAATTTTGTGCCCTCTGTGCCCTTCACACTGTTTTACTTCTGAGCTCAACCCATATGGCCTCATTTGATGATTCATTTAGCATATCTTCCCTCCTCAAAGCTGTTCTTGATTCCTTAACCAATAATTCTACACTCCCTCCTTTTTTATCCCCCTCTCTATCCTGCCTGAAAACTCTATATCCAGGGATGTTGAGCTGCCATTCTTGCCTCTCTTTAAGCCAAGTTTCCATTATAGCAATGATATCATGTTGCCATGTGTCTATCTGTGCTCTGAGCTCAACGGCTTTATTTACTATACTCCTGCTCCGGTCCCGCTTTGACACAGATCTGCCGCCAACTGTCGCTCTGCTCCTCAGGTCAATTACTAAAATACGCTACACATTCACGCACACATTCACATAAGAGTCTCACACACACACACACAAATAGATTACAGAGAGAAAACAGTTTTGGTGGTTGGAGTAGAGTCAAGGTTAAAGGGGATTTAAATACAGTTTATCAGTCCCAGTGTCCTCAGTTGAAACTGTAGTCCTGAAGTCCTCCACGGTTACGGGTTTGATTCTCAGGGCTCCAGAAGGCAGAAGAGGGCGTTCAATCCTTGTCCCCTGGTTGTTGGCTGTTGGCTGTGGCAGTCTGTCGGCTTGAGGGTTTAGCAGTTGCAGTTGGGTCTTCTCTAGATTTTTAATGAAGAGACAGAGAGAGTTGCTTTGTGGATGGCTTTTCACTTACTGCTCCCTGCTTTCTGTCTGACAGAGCTTACAGTCTTCCCAGAACTGGACATGACATTACCAAACATCTTTGTATGTTAATAAGGTCCTTCTAGAATCTTCTCTGAGATTCAAGGCTCTATCCTTCAAGCTATCCAATCACACTTGGGGCGCGTGGGGGGCAGGGTTGGGGGGGTGGGTGGTTGGCTCTTTCAAAGCCAATAGGTGTTTGATGGCCTCTGACGACCATGTTGATAAAGCCAATTCAGGTAATTTAATCAGAGTGCACCCTATTGTCCAGGCTAGGTTGAGTCAGGCGCATTTTCTCCAGTCTAATCTTTTGGTGTTTTAAATGTAAATTGCAGTGGCCATCTTGGCTGCCTGTTTACTTGTTTAAAGAAAGTTATTTGTAAGAATTTCCAGTAAAAGTCTAAGGCAAGGTTCCAGCCGATGAAATTAATATTTCCCATTGGGCAGTAGGGTTTTCATGACACTTCCAATATACAATTTTATCCCAATTTTCTATCAGATTAATTTTATAATAATTTCTATTTAGATTTTGCATTACACATTTCCCATTATTAGCATATAATCCTAGCCTTATCATGCAACAATGAGCAACACCACAGGAGATTGACTACAGTTGTATAAGTCATACACTGCTACAAGGTCTTTCAAGCTAGAACATCTCCCATGACATTACTCACAGATTGAGGAGTAGAAGCACAAGAGTGAGTGAGAGGGCTGAGCTAGGAACAAGCAACAAAGAAGAGCTGGCATTGTCAGATAATATAAGATGCAGACAGTGAGAGGCTGGGGTTAGTGGGAATACACAGAAGGTTATAGTTTCGGCAGTAATATAGTAATGGTGGCTGCAAAGCAGAGGGACTTTGGGGTAAGAACCAGTAAGTGGTCAGTGAGAGTATATTAAGATTTACTCCTTTGTTTTTCTGCCTTTGCTGGGTTAGCTACGAGGATTGAAGAGGAGAACTATCATGGCAGTTGATAGGGAATTGATTTATTTTTCGAGTATCATACTGTCGCACTGGTTGCCTTTCATTGTAGAAACAGTGAAAAAGCTTAAACAACAGCTTACAGATAACAATTAAAATCAAAACATTGGACAAGCAGATGGATAGATTTAACTGCAACATTCAGACAGGAACTGCAGCGTCAACATCTGAGAAATGTTAGGAGCAAGATTTATGATCAAAAAAAAGTGGCAATCAGTGCAGATCAATTTGCACATGGAGCTGTGTTTATTTTTCAAAGTAAGATATATCAATATATGTTATATTTTTAAACTATAAAAAAAGCATGAGAGAGATGACAGTTCTCTGGGTCTGCAGTTGTCAGGCAGTTGTGGTTGGCAATGTGTCAACATAGCAATAAGAGGGAATTAGATAAACACTTGAAACAGAAAAAAAAACATTAAAGGGTATGGGGATAGAGCAGGAAAATGGGATTGAAGCAAATAGCTGTCACATGTGTGATGGGCTCAATGGCCTTATCTGCTGAAATTGCTAGGATTCTATTATCTTAGTGGAGGTGATTCTGTGACTCCATGTTTCCAGCAGGGAGCTACATTCACAAGAATCATGTGCTGGAGAGTGAAGGCAACAGTTTTGCAATTACTGACCCACTTTTTCTGCGAGCATGACTTTCCCACCAGAAGCATGAGATTGCAGAAAGAGCACTTAAAGGTGCATTGGATCTACTTGTGCTAACATTCTCTCAAGTTGACTCAAACCAATCTTGCAAACGTTTCAAACGTGTTCAGGATAGATAACATATATTTAAAAGAACTATAACTACTTGTTTACTACTATAAAAAAAATACAACTAAGATATATTAGTCAGTAATTTCTCAGTGATGGCTGATTGTTTTTCTGAATCTTGCATTCAGTTACAGTGACAAAGATATCAATAATCGAGTTCGAGATTACAATCGCCCTAGCAGACCCCAAATGAGAGATATGGTTAGGGAAGAGTATGTTCTTTCTTGTAGTTTACCCTTCAAAATAGCATTACTGTCAGATGTCACAATAAGCATACAAGAATAATATCCTTATCGGCAACCTCGTAAATAGGGCCTGAGCCATTTGCTCACTATGCAAGCTTGGTGCTGAAATAGGGCAAATCAAAGGTACCCTGCATGACAATGGCTACCCTGATCAGATCATTTCTCGCTGTATATCGCACAAACTTATGAACGAGCATAAGGCCATCATTTTCGGCCCTGAAAAGTGCCCAGTCTACCTCTGATTACAAGGAACAGATTTAAGGACAAGGGTGATGTATCCCAAAAATTTGAGCAACAGGTGAAGCTAGCTATTTCACGCTGCTACTATGCAGTAGCAACACGTGTGGTGTTCACCACTAACAGGATGCTGCTGCCAAGCCAAAAAGACATTCTGCCTATCACACAAATGAGTGAAGTGGGATATGAATTTCAATGCCAGTGTGATGCTAGGTATATAGGCTGTATGTCCCAAAGACTAGTGAATCGTATCAAACATGTCCCTTCTGCTGTTGGCAACGGGCAAGGTACAGGCTGTACCCAACCAGCCCGTGCTTGCAAAACTCCAAACACAGTGTTCAACATTAGATGTGATTCCGCGATTGGACAACATTTGCTAAATAATCCTTAGTGTGCTAAGAATTAGGCTGACAACCAATATAAGATTGTTAGTCGGGCTCGCAGTGTGAACATCTGCGCGTACTGGAAGCTACATATATTAATACACAGGGCCCTGTTCTTTGCAGACAGAAAGAACATGTACATACATTGCGCCTGTTTCAGCTAAGCAAAATAAGTGACAGCCATTCACTGGTTCATTCCTCAGAGCAACACCTTGACCAATCACAAACAAAGCTTGGCAGTTAACTGTCAGTCACTGTAAACTGGTGCATTCTCCATGACAATGCCTCTACCAATCAGGGTCCACTTGCTAACCAATCAGCACTCTCTTCTCATATAGTATAAAATTGTTGCTTTCCCTTACATTGGTATTCTTGTGATTTTTCCTGATGAGTGCAAGATGAAAAGCTTCGACAAAATTTCTCTACTTTCAGCAATACTCAAGTTCTGTACTACCAAATGACTATTAATAATAATAAACACACATTTAACAACAGAACATCCGGCAAAAAATCTGAGAGTTTTTAGTCAAAGTCAAACACATTACCTTTCCAAGCTTGGGTTTTCAGGTCCTTCAGATCTTATATCTGTTCCCAGATTTTACACCTTTCTGTCAACCCCTCTAAGTGTCAAACCACACATTTCTGCGTTACCTATTACAATTCCATACAAGATGAATTTGAATACATGTTTTTCCTTATCAATAATTTCAGTTTTAATGAGTTATTTTTCATTGACCAATAGAACTCTCCAACTTTCATTCCTAATCAGGTATTTATCTTCAAAGCTTCATTCCTTATGAATGAACAAATGGAGCTTTACTGCCTGTATGTAACACCTTCCATCGAAATTAGCACCTAATTACAGCTCTCTGCTTTTAATTAGGATTTATGTCCAACCTGACCATTGCTTTAAGGTCAATTCATAATTCGACAATTCAGTGGTCATTGAATCTGAGCTGATTTACAACATTAGTAGATTTTAAGACACTACCCTGTCCTTACAAAACATTCTATCAAATGTTAGAAATCTCCGCCAGCTGTTGTGTAATCCTGATGAGTATTTCTTTGTTTATCTCAATCTTCTTGATCGGCTTTTCCTGTAATTATTTCCTACAGGAGGAAACAAATTTAGGCTCATCACACTTTCTCCCTCTTTCATCATCTCCCCTGTTGCTCATCTGTTGCCAGGTAATATGTTATCACAGCTGTCACAGCAGTTGTGTTGCCCTCTTGTCATTAAGTCCAATGATGTCACATTGCATTATTTAAACCTGTTTTACTGACTGACAAAAAACTGCAAATAAAAAAGCAACAGGTCATTTGTTTCTGCCTTTCTTCCCTGTTGCCCCCACCCCCTACAATGAAGAGTTGTTAAAAAGGTCACCAGTCCCCATTGTCAGCTACAGTAGCTTTAATGAGGAATGACTGTTTTGCACCCACCCTATGACAGCCATGGGAGAAGTAACACAATACCCAGGATGCATTACAGGTCAGTAATGTCATGACATGTGTAGTGGCTGCAGCAATATTTAATTAGGCAGCATCGCCATGTGGAAGAGGCATTCACTCTATGGAAGGTGAAATTCTGCACTTCCGTTTTTGGAATAAACGTTGTTAATAATTGCTTTGTGTTATCAACTGTAATCAGTAGTAATGATGTCATCATGTTGCCAATCACTTTATTATCTCCTTTTCTGTTCAAAAACTACATGAACTGTTTAGAAGGATGTTTAATAATAGGCACCCTGCCCCTTTAAAGGAAATGAATATTTACATTTTCAACATTATCATCTATTGGGCTTCCAGTGAGGGATGAACTGCACAGGCCACCAAAAATCACCAATATCAGCATGGCTCTTGGATGTGTTAATAGACTAGAGTAATTGTTGTTAAATGGTTTCATTACCTTTACTGATCTCCAGAGCTGATGGAATTCTTTAATGGCAGAACTCTTACTTTGAGAGCAGCAGAAGTAAAGTGTGATGGTTACCATAGCACCCAGTGCCGTGGTGACAGAAAGGACTACAGTGATTGGTTCATTGGGCTACTTAGCAGCTGCTTTGAGACCTGTTGCCGAGCTGTTGATGGGAAAACCTTGTGGTTCTCAGCAGTAGGTCAATTAGTGTTGATAACTGTGGTCGCATTGGCACAATTTCATAATTGTTATCAGCTGGCAAGAAATTGATTCAGGAAAGCCTATCCATAAAGCTCCAACTTTCCCGCGAGCACTAACAAAATTCTCAAATGACTTTTAAGGATTTACAGCTCAGTGAATTCATGTAGGTTCAAACAGAGATAAATGCATGTTAACAAATATATAGAAATGTGTTACAACAACAACCTGTGTTTATATAGCATTTTTAACATAAGACATCCCACAATGCTTCACAGGAGCATTATAAAGCAAAATTTGATGCCAAGTCATGTAAGGTGATGTTAAGGCAGGTGACCAAAAGCTTGGTAAAGAGATGGGTTTTAAGGAGAGTCTTAATGGAACAAAATGAGGTAGAGAGACAGAGTAGTTTCAGGCCTGGGCAGCTGAAAGCACGGCCACCAATGGTGGCGTGATAAAAATCAGGGACGATCAAGAGGCCAGAATTAGGTGAGTGCAGATGTCTCAGATGGTTGTGGGGCTGGAGGAGATTACAGAGATAGGGAGGGCTGAGGCCACCGAGAGATTTGAAAACAAGAAAGAGAATTTTAAAATTGAAGTGTTTCTTAACCAGGAGCTAGTGTAGATCAGTGAGCACAGTGGTGATGGGTGGGTGGGATTTGATGAGATTTAGGACACGGTCAGCAGAGTTTTGGATGACCTCAAGTGTAAGGAGGGTAGAACATGGGAAGTGAGCAAGGAGTGCATTGGAATAGTCAAGTCTAGAGGTAACAAAAGAATGGATACGGGCTTCAGCAGCAGATGAGCTGAGGCAGGGCCAGAGTAGAGTGATGGGTTCTACATCCTGCTGCAGCACCAGGACCCTAATTCATTCACAATTAACTCTATTCACTTGGCAGCTTCCAGTTAGTGTATTTCTTGTAACAAAGTCCCATCTTCCCATGTGATTCTGACACCACCGCCCAAACGCAACACTCATAACTGGGTAACAGAGTCTGCTGATTTCTAGCCTATTATGTAGATTTACACCGTCCCGTGCATTATCTGTGGTTATAATATTTACATCAGTCCTGTGTGTATAAATGACTATAATATTTAGACCAGTCCTGTTTGTATGTGACTATAATATTTACATCAGTCCTGTGTGTATAAATGACTATAATATTTAGACCAGTCCTGTTTGTATGTGACTATAATATTTACATCAGTCCTGTGTGTATAAATGACTATAATATTTACATCAGTCCTGTGTGTATAAATGACTATAATATTTACACCAGTCCTCTTTGTATAAGTGAAACTTAAGAAAATAACGAACTAGTCAATGAAATGGACAGAAACTGAAACCATCAGATGGTTGGATTCTCTCTTGTTTGAGATGGTAATTGCCTGGCACTTGTGTGGTGCAAGTGTAACACCACCTATCGGCCCAAGCCTGAATGTTGTCCAGGTCTTGGTGCATACGGACACAGTTTTGCTAGGGTTCCTTGATGACACACTCGGTCAATTGCTGCCTTGATGGCAAGGGCAGTCACTCTCACCTCACTTTGACAAAAATCAAGTTTGGTCTAAGTATCACTGAATCTAGTCTGAAAGTGTACTGTTATCTATAAGCTGCAGAGACACCAACATAGGGAAGAATTTTGAAGATGCTCAATTTGTTCCCAAATGGGTAGAAGTTGGTGTAACATTTATCTGCAGTGAAGTGTGTTGTTAGTATGAAATATCCCAGATCAGCAGATTACCAGAACTATCATAGCTGCAGGTGCAGATTTGGATATGTTCAGATTATAAAATTAGTCCATCATGGTGGTTATTAAATGGGCATAAATATCACTGAGCGTCCTGTATGCAGGAATGTTGGTAAATTACAAGCAGGACATTCTCAGCCTAATTCAAATATTTTAGTATGCTTTCCCTGACCCCAGAAATGCCTACCTTGTGCAAGGTAGACAGAGATCCAGCATTGCAGAGAGCCACTCGTTTTCACCAGATTACACCCAAAAATCAGCTGAATCTGAGGAACAGACAGAACAACAGAGTCACCCCTCAAATAAATATGGCTGTAATTATGAAGGCTATTTATTTAGGGATTGAGTGGTGTGGTGGATTAGTGAAAGAAAGACTTGCATTTATATGGCACCTTTTATAACCTCAGGACACACCCAAAGCACTTTACAGCCAATTTGTACATTTTGAAATGTGTTCTCTCTTGCAATGTAGAAAATAAAGCAGCCACTCTGCATACAGTAAGTTCCCACAAAAAACAATGTGATAATGGCCAGGTTATCTGTTTTAGTGTAGCTGGTTGTGGGATGAATATTGACAGGACACCCCAGCTTTTTTTCAAATAATATAATGGGACCTTTTGCATGAATTTGAGAAGGCGGACAGGGCCTCGTGCCAAAAAACAGCACCTCCAAAGGTGCAGCACTCCATAAGTATAGTACTGAAGTGTTAACCTCTGTTATGTGTTCAAGTCCCTGAAGGGGGATTTAAACCCACAAGCTTTTGCTGTAAAGGTGTGGATGCTACTACTGAGACAAAACTAGTACTGTATGGGAATATTTATACTGAGAGTTAACTTAGAAGTGTGTCCTTCTCTATGCCCTCATCCTGATAATTGTAAATCTTATCCCTATAAAGCTCCTACAATTTTTCTAATTTAGTGTGAATAGAACTAGTAGCATTGAACTTCCTCACTTTTCTACTATTTACTTGTTTATAAATCATTAAAGGCCACAGTCCCAGGACAGGGTTGCTACTGGCGCTGTCGCTGGGTGACAAAGTGGCTCACTTCAGGCAGCCAGAAGCAGCACGCAATTCGCTGTGATTAAAATACATGTGGAATACATAGAACGTATTGTTCACCCATTGCAAGGGAGGCAACGTGACTTTCCAAATAAATCAACCAAGTGAAACTTAAGAAAATAAAGTCAATGAGATGGGAAGAAACTGAAAGCATCAGACTAGGGCTGTATCTTAATCGGACAATAAGACAATAGAACTTAATTATGTCACAAACGATCAGTATAATTTATGCCCAGTTGAGATTACTTTCAAAATAATTTATGAGCCACAAAAACATCTTTTATGCAATCATAGAATCATAGAAATGGTTACAGCACGGAGGGAGGCCATTCGGCTCATCGTATCTGTGCTGGCTCTCTGCAAGATCAACTCATCTAGTGCCTTTTCCCCTTAGCCCTGCAAATTTTTTCTCTTCCAATAGTTATCCAATTCCCTTTTGAAATGCACGATTGAATCTGCCTTCACCACACTCTGAGGCAGTGCATTCCAAATCCTAATCACTCACTGTGTAAAAGGTTTTTCTTCATGTTGCCTCTGGTTCTTTTGCCAATCACCTTAAATCAGTGTCCTCTGGCTCTTGACCCTTTCACCAATGGGAACAGTTTCTCCCTAGGTACTCTGTCTAGACATCGCTATCAAATCTGCTCTCTACCTTCTCTTCTCCAAGAAGAACAGCCCCAGCTTCTCTAATCTATCCCTGATCTTGAAGTTCCTCATCCCTGGAACCATTCTTGTGAATTTTTTCTGCACCCTCTCTAATGCCCTCACATCCTTCCTAAAGTGTGGTGCTTAGAACTGGACACTATACTTGAGTTGAGGCCGAACCAGTGCTTTATCTATGTTTATCATAGCTTCCTTGCTTTTGTACTCTATGCCCCTATTTATGACGCCCAGGATCCTGTGTGCTTTAGTAACCGCTTTCTCAACCTGCCCTGCCACAGTCAATGATTTGTGCACATATACCCCCAGGTCCCTCCTGCACCTGCACCCCTTTATAATTTTACCCTTTTTTAAAATTCCTCTCCTTCCTGCCAAAATGAATCACTTCATACTTCTCTGCATTAAATTTCATTTACCACTTGTCTACCCATTCCACCAACCTGTCTATGTCCTCTTGAAGTCTATCACTTTCCTCCTCACAGTTCACAATGCTTCCAAGTTTTGTGTCATCTGCAAATTTGAAATTGTGCCCTTTGCACCCAAGTCTAGATCATTAATATATATCAGGAAAAGCAGGTGTCCTAACACCAACTCCTGGGGAATCCCACTATAAATCTTCCTTCAGTCCAAAAAACCAAATGTTCACCATTACTCTGTTTCCTGCCACTCACCCAGTTTCGTATCTATGCCGCGACTATCCATTTTCCTCCATGGGCTGTAACTTTGCCAGCACGTCTGTTATGTGATACTTTATCAAATACCTTTTGGAAATCCATGTACAACACATCAACTGTATTACTCTCATCCATTCTTTCTGTTGTCTGATCAAAAAAACTCCCTTAACAAATCTGCACTGGCTTTCCTTAATCCACATTTGCCAACGTTACTGTTAATTTTGTCCCGAATTATCATTTCAAAAGTTTCCCCACCACTGATGTTAAATTGACTGGCCTTAATTTGCTGAGCTTAATGCGCCTTTTTTTTGAACAAGGGTGTAACATTTGCAATTCGCAGTTCTCTGGCACCACTCATATATCTAAGAAGGTTTGGGAGATTATGTCCAATGCCTCCGCAATTTCCACCTGTATTTCCCTCATTATCCTTGGATGCATCTCATCTGGTCCTGGTGACTGGGCAACTTTAAGTGTATCCAGCCTATCTAATACCTCCTCTTTTTCAATGTTTAGCCCATCAAGTGTCTTAACTACCTCCTCTTTCACTATGGGTTGGGCAGTATCTTCTTTCGTAAAGACAAATACAAAGCATTCATTTAGTACCTCAGCCATGTCCACTGCCTCCGTGTGTAAATCCCTTTTTAGATCCCTAATTGGCCCCACTCTTCCTTTTACCACTCTTCTACTAATATGCCTATAGAAGATTTATGGATTTCTTTTTATGTTAGCTGCCAGTCTCTTCTTATACTCTCTCTTTGCTTCACCTAATTGTTTTGTCACTTCCCCTCCGAATCTTCTATATTAACCCTGGTTCTCAATTGTATTATCCACCTGATATCTGCCATTTTCACTCCTTTTCTGCATCATCTTACTCCCGATCTCTTTTGTCATTCAGGGCGTCTGGCTTTGTTTGTTCTACCTTTCACCCTTGTGGTAATGTATCTTGACTGTACCTTAACTATCACTTCTTTAAAGGCAACACATTGCTCATTAACAGTTTTGCCTGCCAATCATTGATTCCAGTTTATCTGCGCCAGATCTGTTCTCACCCCATTGATGTTGGCCCTCCCCCAATTAATTATTTTTACCCTGGACTGCTCCCATTCCTTTTCCATAGCTAACCTAAATCTTATGATGCTCTGGTTGCTGTCCCCGAAATGTTCCCCTACTGATACTTGATTAACTTGACCCATCTCATTCCCATGGACCAAATCCAGCCTCCTTCTTCACTGGGCCGGAAACACACTGATGTAGAAAATTCTCCTGAACCCACTCTAGAAACTCTTGCTCCTCTCTGCCCTTTACACTATTACTATCCCAGTCTATATTAGGATAATTAAAGTCTCCCATTATAACTACTGTATAATTCTTGGAGCTCTCTGTAATTTCCATGCAAATTTGTTCCTCTATATCTTTTCCACTAATTAGTGGCCTATAGAATATGTCCAGTAGTGTAATAGTATGTCTATTATTTCTTAGCTCTAACCAAATACATTCTGTCCTTAACCCCCTCTGGGACATCCTCTCTCTCCAGCACTGTATGCAGGCAGAGAGTGAATGGGTGACCGTAAGGTAGTCAAGAAGGACCAGACAAGTGGTGCACGAGTCCTGAGTGCATCACACTCATGATCCAGCATTCCATTCCGAATAGTGATGAGAGTGATGATTCCTCTATCATGTGCAGCCAGAGCCTTGTCCACAGTACCACAGCTGGCTCAGTTGTACAAGGGGGCAGGAGGAAAATTGGCAATAGTTAGGGGAACAGACAGGTGTGAATCCAGGATGGTATGTTGTCTCCCTGGTGCCAGGGTCAAGGATGCCACCGAACAGCTGCAGAGCACTCTGAGGGTGGAAAGTGAACAGCCACTGGTCATGGTCCACCTTCATACCAATGACAAAGGTAGAAAGAGGAATGAGGTCCTGCTGGCAGAGTTTAGAGAGCTAGGGAAGAAGCTTAGCAAGCAGTAACACATGGGGAAGGCAGTGGTGTTATGGTAATGTCAATAATCCAGAGGGGACAGAGGTTCAAATCCCACCTTGGCAGCTGATGCAATTTAAATTCAATCTAGAATTTTTTTTAATAAAGCTCTAATCTCAATCATGGTTGCATTACTGGTTAAGGAGAATATCACAGCTGTGCTGCGGGAGGACACCTCAGAGGGGTCATGCAGCGAGGCAATATGGGTGGAGCTCAGGAATAGGAAGGGTGCAGTCACGATGTTGGGGGTTTACTACAGGCCTTCCAACAGCCAGCGGGAGGTAGAGGAGCAGATATGTAGACAGATTTTGGAAAGATGTAAAGGTAACAGGGTTGTAGTGGTGGGTGATTTTAACTTCCCCTATATTGACTGTGACTCACTTAGTGCTAGGGGCTTAGATGGGGCATAATTTGTGAGGAACATCCAGGAGGGCTTCTTGAAATGGTATGTAGATAGTCCAACTAGGGATGGGGCCATTCTGGACCTGGTTTTGGGGAATGAGCCCGGCCAGGTGGTCGAAGTTTCAGTGGGGGAGCATTTCGGGAGCAGTGACCATAATTCCATAAGTTTGAAGGTACTTGTGGATAAGGGTAAGAGTGGTCCTCGGGTGAAGGTGCTAAATTGGGGGAAGGCTAATTATAACAATATTAGGCAGGAACTGAAGAATTTAGATTAGGGGCGGCTGTTTGAGGGTAAATCAACATCTGACATGTGGGAGTCTTTCAAATGTCAGTTGATTAGAATCCAGGACCAGCATGTTCCTGTGAGGAAGAAAGACAAGTTTGGCAAGTTTCGGGAACCTTGGATAACGCGGGATATTGTGAGCCTAGTCAAAAAGAAAAAGGAAGCATTTGTAAGGGCTGGAAGGCTAGGAACAGATGAAGCACTTGAGGAATATAAAGACAGTAGGAAGGAACTTAAGCAAGGAGTTAGGAGGGCTAAAAGGGGTCATGAAAAGTCATTGGCAAACAGGATTAAGGAAAATCCCAAGGCTTTTTATACGTTTATAAAGAGTAAGAGGGTAACCAGGGAAAGGGTTGGCCCACTCAAGGACAGAGATGGGAATCTATGCGTGGAGCCAGAGGAAATGGGCGAGGTGCTAAATGAGTACTTTGCATCAATATTCACCAAAGAGAAGGATTTGGTGGATGATGAGCCGAGGGAAGGGAGTGCAGATAGTCTCAGTCATCTCATTATCAAAAAGGAGGAGGTGTTGGGTGTCTTGCAAAGCATTAAGGTAGATAAGTCCCCAGGGCCTGATGGGATCTACCCCAGAATACTGAGGGAGGCAAGGGAAGGAATTGCTGCGGCCTTGACAGAAATCTTTGCATCCTCATTGGCTACAGGTGAGGTCCCAGAGGACTGGAGAATAGCCAATGTTGTTCCTTTGTTTAAGAAGGGTGGCAAGGATAATCCAGGAAATTATAGGCCGGTGAGCCTTATGTCAGTGGTAGGGAAACTATTAGAGAGGATTCTTTGGGACAGGATTTACTCCCATTTGGAAACAAACGAACTTATTAGCGAGAGGCAGCATGGTTTTGTGAAGGGGAGGTCGTGGCTTACTAATTTGATTGAGTTTTTTGAGGAAGTAACGAAGATGATTGATGAGGGAAGGGCAGTGGATGTTGTCTATATGGACTTTAGTAAAGCCTTTGACATGGTCCCGCATGGCAGACTGGTGCAAAAGGTGAAGTCACACGGGATCAGAGGTGAGCTGGCAAGATGGATACAGAACTGGCTCGGTCACAGAAGATAGAGGGTAACAGTGGATGGGTGTTTTTCTGAATGGAGGGATGTGACTAGTGGTGTTCCGCAGGGATCAGTGCTGGGACCTTTGCTGTTTGTAGTATACATAAATGATTTGGAGGAAAATGTAGCTGGTCTGATTAGTAAGTTTGCAGACAACACAAAGGTTGGTGGAGTTGCGGATTATGATGAGGATTGTCAGAGGATACAGCAGGATATAGATCGGTTGGAGACTTGGGTGGAGAAATGGCAGATGGAGTTTAATCCGGACAAATGTGAGGTAATGCATTTTGGAAGGTCTAATGCAGGTGGGAGGTATACAGTAAATGGCAGAACCCTTAGGAGTATTGACAGGAAGAGACATCTGGGCGTACAGGTCCACAGGTCACTGAAAGTGGCAACGCAGGTGGATAAGGTAGTCAAGAAGGCATTCGGCATGCTTGCCTTCATTGGTCGGGGCATAGGGTATAAAAATTGGCAAGTCATGTTGCAGCTGTACAGAACCTTAGTTAGGCCACACTTAGAATATTGCGTGCAATTCTGGTCGCCACACTACCAGAAGGACGTGGAGGCTTTGGAGAGGGTACAGAAGAGGTTTACCAGGATGTTGCCTGGTCTGGAGGGCATTAGCTATGAGGAGAGGTTGGAAAAACTCGGATTGTTTTCACTGGAACGACAGAGGTGGAGGGGCGACATGATAGAGGTTTACAAAGTTATGAGCGGCATGGACAGAGTGGATAGTTAGAAGCTTTTTCCCAGGGTGGAAGAGTCAGTTACTAGGGGACATAGGTTTAAGGTGCGAGGGGCAAAGTTTAGAGGGGATGTGCGAGACAAGTTTTTTACACAGAGGGTGGTGAGTGCCTGGAACTTGCTGCCAGGGGAGGTGGTGGAAGCAGATACGATAGCGACGTTTAAGAGGCATCTTGACAAATATATGAATAGGAATTGAATAGAGGGATATGGGCCCCGGAAGTGCAGAAGGTGTTAGTTTCGGCAGGCATCAAGATCGGCGCAGGCTTGGAGGGCAGAATGGCCTGTTCCTGTGCTGTACTGTTCTTTGTTCTTTGTTCTTTGTTCTATGGTGACCATTAAATCATTGTCCATAAAAACCCAAATGGTTCACTAATGTCCTTTAGGGAAGGAAATCTGCTGTCCTCACCTGTTCTGGCCTACATGTGACTTCAGACCCACAGCAATGTGGTTGATTCTTAAATGCCCTTTGAAATGGCCTTGCAAGTCACTCAGTTGTACCAAATGGCTTCAAAGGAACGAAACCAGGTGGACCACCCGGCACCAACCTAGGCACCGGAAACAACCGCAAGGTCAAAATCCTGGAATTCCCTTCCTAACAGTGTGTACCGACACTACATGGACTACAGTGGTTCCAGAAGGTGACTCACCACCACCTTCTCAAGGGCAATTAGCGATGGGCAATAAAATCTGGCCTAGCCAGTGATGCCACATCCTGTAAGAGAATACAGATTGGTTGAATGATCAGCCATGATCATAATGAATGGCGGAGCAGGCTCGAAGGGCCGAAAGGCCTACTCCTTACTGCCAGTACCCTGCGCTAGTGAATATAGAAATAGGAGGATAGAGCAGTTGAATGCATGGATGGATGGGTCCTGCAGAAGGGAGGGCTTTAGATCCCTGGGCCCAGTACAGGCTGGACAGGTTGCACCTGAACACAGCCAGGACCAACGCCCATGCAGGCAATTTGCTAGTGCTGTTGGGAAGGATTTAAACTAACTTGGCAGGGGTGTGGGAACCAGGAGGTAATATTAGAACGGCAAACCAAGGAGAGACAGATAGTATTCGAGTAGGTGAGGTATGACTTAGGGGAAAGGTAATAAGGTATAAATTAGGTCTACTGTGAATGTACAGAGTGCGGTAAATAAAGTTGGTGAGCTGCAAATGCAGATAGTCACATGGAAATATGATGATGTGGCTATAAAGGAGGCCTGGCTCAAAGAAGCATGAACCGGGTACTAAATATCCAAGGATACAAGAGTTCAGGAAAGATAGGGAAGGAAAGAAAGGAGGAGGGATAACAGTATTGATACGGACAATGACTGCTGGCTATTCACCCTGCCCCTCAGAGTGCTTTGCAGCCGCTCAGTGACAGCCTTGACCCTGGCACCATGGAGACAACGTACCGTCTTGGATTCACGCTTGTTTGTTCCCCTAACTATCGAATCCCCTCATCACTATTGCTTTTCCAGTCTTCCTCCTGCCCCCTGTACAGATGAGCCAGCTGTGGTGCCATGGACTAGGCTCTGCCTGCACATCAAAGAGGAACCATCACTCTCACCACTATTCAGAATGGAATGCTGGTTCATAAGTGCAATGCACTTGGGACTCCTGCACTACCTGTCTGGTCTTTCTTGACTCTCTGGCAGTCACCCATTCACTTAAGCTGCAGGGTGACCACATCTATAAATGTGCTATCCACAAAACTCTGAGCCTTGTGTATGCGCGGAAGTGGCGTCAGCTGCTGCTTAAGCTCCAAAACCTGGCGCTCAAGCTTCTGCAGTTGACGACACTTCCTGCACATATGATTATCCAGGAGACAAGAAGTGTCCTCGAGTAGCCACATGGAACAAGTTGCACACTCCATGGGTTCAAGGTGCTGCAGTGCTATGCCTCTATTTATTAGATTATTAAACTTACTACATAATTAAATGCTCACCAGTTACTCACCAATCAGTTTCTTCTCCTATACTGCTGTCACTTTATCTTATAGGGAGTTTAACTGGAATGTTTTTACTTAGCTCTTATCTATAACCCTTAGATTGTAAGTTACTGAAAAATTCAGTCTTCTTTAGTTTTACTGTCCCCTATTTTTCAATTTTAACTTTATCCCCTCGATTTGATTGATTAATTGAGCATTGATTTTAATAGTGTAATAAATTATCTAAATGGCTTTAGTTTTTAGTTTTTATCTTCATGAATCGATCAAGTCTTACTTAATAGTAGATTAATTTAGATGACATTTAAAGCTTACCTATATACTCAGCCCAGCCTGCTCTCTGCTTCCCGCTCTCTGCTCCCCCGCTCTCTGCTCCCCCGCCCTCTGCTCCCCTGCTCTCTCCCCCCCACCCCCGCTCTCTGTTCCCCTGCTCTCTGCTCCCCCACTGTCTCTCTCTGTTGATTGTGATGTCACTCTGACTTCACTTTTTGATCATTTTTTTTCTTTTTCTTTCCAGCATTTGATTTCTCCGATCCCTGCTCTATTCCATCTCCTTTATGTCCTGTCTCTGATCCCCTCTTTATTCCCGTACCTTTATCTCCAGCCTCTGATCGTTACTCTATTCCTGCTCCTTTACCTCCGGCCTCCAATCTCTTGGTGCACTTTTTCATAGTTTCATAATAACTTGGTGGTTAAAGTTAACACTTCAGGTGAAGTAATTCACAATCAATTATATTCAGCGTTAGGACTTTAAAAAGACTTTAATTCTTCAATTTACATGCACACAGACCTGGAAAGCACTGGCATGAATTAGGTCTAGTTAATAGTTGGTAATTTAGGATCTCTCCTCTATCAATAAGTTGAAGATTTCGTTTATCACACTCACTTCCTCTAACAAGTGCACTTACTTTCTGTAATGCTTCTCGCCTCTCATTTATTCTTGTTACTTGTAGCAGTGTTAGCTGTGGCTCAGTCGGTAGCACTCTTGCTTCTCAGTCACAAGGTTCTAGGTCCAAGACCTGGGCTTGAGCACAAAAATCAACACTGACACTCCAGTGTGGTACTGAGGGAGTGCTGCACAGTCAAAGGTGCTGTCTTTTGGATGCAATGTTCAACCGAGGCCCCGTCTGCCTGCTTAGGTGGATGTAAAAGATCATTTGCACTATTTCGAAGAACAGCAGGAGAGTTATTCACGGTGTCTTGGCCAAAATCTATCCCTCAATCAACATCACAAAAACAGATTACCTGGTCATTATTACGTTGCTGTCTGTGGCAGTTTGCTGTGTACAAATTAGCTGCTGCATTTCCTACATTACAGCAATGACCTCTTGTAAGCATCAAGATTGGTTTGACGATAAAAATGAGGTAATCCAGAAATTACTGGAGGAGAAACAATCCGCTTTGTCGGGCTTACCTCAATGGCAAGTCATGTCACGCTCACAAGAAGTGCAGCAATGAAAATACAGAACCAAACTGAAGAGTTATAAAAACATATTTCAACAATTTTAATGAGACTTGGTGCATGTGCTGTCAACAAAATGGAGGACGGGTCATCACTCATATAACCTCCTGCACTGATGTAATCCACATCATTGTCTATTAAGGCTGAAAACCGATCAACTCCGTCTGCAGGGAAATGTGAGAGATAATCACACTTGGATGTGAGCTATACTCAAACACAATGAGACAGGACATTTCTCAGGCTTCTCGTCTCCGAATAACCTCCATTACAATGGAGTCTGAACAACCCTCATCTCTTCAGAATGAGACCATCATCACTAACCCAGCTAGTACTGAAACCTGAAGTCACATGGGCAAAACCAACCCTTGTAAAATTCACCTTAAAAGGTAATCGTCTTGAAGAACAAAGAGGGAATCTTGTCAGGACAGGACGAGAGACATCAGTCTGGTCTGTCCTCAGCTCTCACAGTACAACAATAAATAGCCATTTTGAATTCCAGCAAGGCTAAGAGAGAGAGAGATCGGTTCCAGCATTATAGAAAGGATGTGGAAGCTATGGAAAGGGTGCAGAGGAGATTTACAAGGATGTTGCCTGGTATGGAGGGAAGATCTTACGAGGAAAGGCTGAGGGACTTGAGGTTGTTTTCGTTAGAGAGAAGGAGGAGGAGAGGTGACTTAATAGAGACATATAAGATAATCAGAGGGTTAGATAGGGTGGATAGTGAGAGTCTTTTTCCTCGGATGGTGATGGCAAACACGAGGGGACATAGCTTCAAGTTGAGGGGTGATAGATATAGGACAGATGTGAGAGGTAGTTTCTTTACTCAGAGAGTAGTAAGGGCGTGGAATGCCCTGCCTGCAGCAGTAGTAGATTCGCCAACTTTAAGGGCATTTAAGTGGACATTGGATAGACACATGGATGAAAATGGAATAGTGTAGGTCAGATGGTTTCACAGCTCGGCGCAACATCGAGGGCCGAAGGGCCTGTACTGCGCTGTAATATTCTAATTCTAATTCTAATAAAGTTGAACCATGCTGAGCCAAGTTGGAATCTGGCTACAGCAGAGACAAGAATGTGCCTTTGTTAAAACAACTTTTCTACTGATGAGAATTGACCTGAGACATGAGCACCGTCTTCAACCCAAAGTGAACTGCCAGGAAACTGCAACAGCCCAACAAATACCAGACCACCAGCAAACAGGCCTGCAACTTAAAAAACTCACCTTCTGAGGAGGATCCCACAGGTTATTCCTGACACAACAGACCTTTACAACCTGAGCTTTGAACAACCTCTTACCCTGTACTTTTCTAACTATCTGCTCTTGAGAGTGTGTGAAAGTGAATGCATGTGAGTGGTGTTGTGATCATTTAGAGATCTATTTAAAGATAAATAGTTTTTATTTTACCTACAAGAAAACTTTTCACTGTCTGGTTATTTGGCAAATAAAACACAATGGGTTAAAATGCTAGTAACAAAAACACTTGCTGTGGTCATTTTGGAGGTGAACAGTGGAAACCAGCCTCGCCATTACTCACCTGGCCATAACAACTATCACTATCCAAGCACGATGCCGACCAAAACATCCACAGGACTGTCCAATGCATGCTCAGAGAGATGCAAGACACTTGGCTGGATCAGAAAGCAGACAAACTTCAGTCATAAGCTGACCACAAAGACTGGAAGAGATGTGACAATGCTCTCATAACTGTCTATGGGCCCCAGTCCACTGGTTCATCACCAATCCCCATTGCCCATTGGTCAACATTGCTCACAGAAAAAGCCCAAATTCTAGAAAGATGGGCAGTGCACTTTAACCACATCCTCAATCGACCCTCATCCATTCATGAAGAAGCTGTCAACAGGCTGCCATTAACTGTTCTCTTGATGACCCTCCCATGCTGTTAGAAATGACAAAAGCTATGAAACTCCTGTCTAGTGGCAAAGCTCCAAGAGCTGATATTATCCCAGCCAAGGTGTACAAGGCTGGAGGTCAAAGCATGGTCAAGAAGCTCTTCAGTCTAGGTGAGAGCAAGGAACTATCCTGCAAGAATACAAAGATGCCTCCATCGACCACCTGTACAAGAGGAATGGAACTCACCAATCTTGCGACAATGCAAAATCATCGCCAGAATGCTCGGAACCGCTTAGTGCAACACTCGACCAGGATCTGCTGCCAGAGAGTCAGTGCATCATCCGCAAACTTTGAAATTGTGCCCTGTACACCAAGGTCTGGCCATTAATATATATCAGGAAAAGCAAGGGTCCCAACACTGTTGTCATCAAGACAGACCATAAATCTTTGGTATTTTTATTAGATGAGAAGGAAATCGCAAAAACGCCTCCAAGAATCCAAAGATTTTGTTTAAGATTGATGAGATATACGTTTGAGACTGTATACGTCCATGGAAAGATCCAAATATCCGCTGAAGCGCTATCAAGATCAACTGTAGACCATCCGACACAACAGGATGTGAATTTTGTGGATGAGATAGCGTCATATTTGCAATATACTGCACAACAATGGCCGGCGAGTATATAGAAACTGCAAGAAATGTGTCACACCAAAAAAGGAATGAAGAATGTATTTGTATTAGGCATTATTGCACATAAGGGTGGCCACAAGAACGTCCTAGTGGGAAGACGATGAAAACTTTCTGTGAATATAGAAAATACTTCACAGTCATCAATGATTTGCTAGTTTATAATGACAAACTAGTCATTCCCAGTTCATTTAGATTGGATATCTTGGAATGTTTACATCAAGTCCATGTGGGAATAACAAAGTGCAGAGCATGGGCACAATCATCAGTGTGGTGGCCAGGAATATCCAAAGGTATCAGAAATTTGATCCAGAACTGCCAGATCTGTGCAATACAAAGACCAGAACAGCATGAAACTCTGTTAACGACTCAATTTCTGGCCAGACCATGGGAATGTCTAGGTATGGATTTATTCATGTTCAACGGAAAGTCCTACATAATCATCATTGATTATTTCTCAAGGTGGTTATATTCAACAACAACAGAAGCAGTTATAAGAGTCCTACAAGACATCTATGTGACACATGGTATTCCTGACGAAGTATTGTCAGACAATGGACCACAGTTTGCGAATGAATATTTCACACAGTTTGCGACAAGAATAGGATTTGAACATCTCACAAGTTAACCGCATTTTCTCCAGTTGAATGGTGAAGTAGAAAGAGGTGCAAGAGCCATAAAATCCTTATTGAAGAAAAATGAAGACCTTCCAACCACATTTCTAACTTATTGATCCAAGCTGTTGATCTGTGGACTATCACCTACAGAGTTTTTGATGGGCAGGAAGATAAGAACACAACTTCCTATGTTACCTAAAAAATTCCTTCCAGGATTGCATGTCCTGGTCTTTGAGACTGGGCAAACTGTTATAGAAGGCAAACTCACTAGACTGCGTTTGCTGACAACACAACCACTAGGTGGTACAGTACTTAGATAGATAGAGAGATACAGCACTGAAACAGGCCCTTCGGCCCACCAAGTCTGTACTGACCAACAACCACCCATTTATACTAATCCTATATTCCCTACCACATCCCCACCATTCTCCTCCCACCTACTTACACTGGGGGCAATTTCCAATGGCCAATTTAACTATCAACCTGCAAGTCTTTGGCTGCGGGAGGAAACCGGAGCACCCGGCGGAAACCCACGCAGTCACAGGGAGAACTTGCAAACTCCACACAGGCAGTAGCCAGAACCGAACCCGGGTCGTTGGAGCTGTGAGGCTGCGGTGCAACAAACTCGAAATTACAACAAAGGATTTCATGATAGAGACTTACTGAAACTGAATGAAGGCCAAAGAATAGGGATACTTGACCTAGAAATGGAAGGTACTGTAATCCAGAGATGAAAACTACCTGAGATTGAATGTAGTATACACAACTGAAGGAAACATAGGTAGAAATTGGAGAAACATTATCCCTATTCCCCAGAAGCAACAGTCAATCATTTATTTCCAAGAACCAGATGATGATGAAGAAACCCAGACCAAACAGGATACTATAATCATTAGGTAAAATTAACCAAGTCAACAATCAAGACTTACAAGAAAGAAAACAGATGAAATTTATCGTTGGGCGGGAGACTTTATCAATAATGCCCTACTAGAACACACAACAGATTCAAATCCCACTCAGGAGTCTAGAATGTAAAAAACTAGGCTGGTACTAGAGTGCAGGACTGTTAGAGTGCCTCACTGTCAGAGATGCAATATTTCAGATGAGATATTAAAGCAAGTCCTCTCAGATGGATGTCAAAGATCCCGTACCTCTGTTTCAAAGATGACCAAGGGAGTTCTGACTGGTGGCCTGGCTGTTACTTTGCTCTCAACCAATATCACTAAAAACATTGCTGTTTGTGGGATCTTGCTGTGTGCAGATTGACTGCAGTGTTTCCTACAACAGCAACCACAGTTCAAAAGAACTTAATTCGCTGCAAAGTGCTTTAGGATGCCCTGATAGATGCTATACGAATGCATGCCCCTTCTTTTCCTGGGGGTTCCCCAGTAGTTGTAAGTGAGTCACGACCAATAATAGGCATAGGCATAATATTGGTATTATAATGAAGTGAGAGGAGGAGCTCCTGGCCTCCCCTTGACCCCCACACCTCATTTTTATGTGGCTGTGTTCATTAGAAACTTCAATAGTTGGTGCAAGGGCGTGCCCTGTGGACCGAAGGGCTTGTATAGTTCCAGGGACAAGCTGAGGTAATACAGGTAAATCTTGATTTGTCTTTGAACCACCCCTTAGCCCCCCTCCCCCCACCAAATGATTTGAAGCACTTGGATCTCTTCTGATTGGTGTTTTCCAGCAACAATCAGAAGGCCCTGATTTTGGTGGGGCGGGAGCAGATCTGTCGCTTCTCAGGCTTGCAGCTGTTCTCCCATTTCCTCTCCACTGTTTTGCAAATAGCCGAGCCAGGAGGTGGGCCTGCACCTGAACTTCCTCTGGGCCATGTAGAAGGCCCGTGAAGGAAAAGCACAAGCAGCTGCTTCATCTCGGCTCTCAGCAGGCACATATGTAGGAAAGTATATCCTCATATTTCTCAACATGATTACATTTGGATTTTTGTGCTTTTCAATGTCTTCATTAAAGTTTTTGCTTCAAGATTGAAGCTTCTCCCAAAATCCAAGGGTTTGGACCTGGTGTTTTTACCTAGAGTTTAAATTCAGATAATGCACCTGAGCCTTCAGGTAGTGTATCTAAACATAGGCTCCTACAGCCATTTGGCTTATTATGCTTGTGCCTGTCCTTTGAAAGAGCTATGCAATTATCCCCACTCCCCTGCTCTTTCCCCATAACCCTGCAACTATTTCCTTTTCAAGCATATATCCAATTCCCTCTCTAATGTTACTATGGAATATACTTCCCCCACCCTTTTAGGCTGTGCATTCCAGATCATAACTTGCTGCATTTAAAAATAAATCTCCTCATCTCCCCTCTGGTTCTTTTGCCAATTATTTCTGTGTCCTCCGGTTACTCACCCTGCTGCCAGTGGAGACAATGTCTCCTTATTTACATTATTAAAATCCCGCACAATTTTGAATACTTCAATTTAATCATCCCTCTCTGCTCTGATGGATCAATTCCCACTCCGCATAATTAAAGTCCTATAGTACGCACCTAGTAATTTTCCCATGTATCTCATCCAAGGTCTTGACATCCTTCCTAAGCTGTGTTGCCAAGAATTGCACACAATACTCCAGCTGAGGACAAACCAGTGTTTTATGAAGGTTTTACATGACTTCCTCATTTTTGTATTCTATGCCACTATTTATAAAGACAAAAAACCCATATGCTTTTTCAATAGACTTCTTAACTTGTCCTGTCATCTTCAAAGATTTGTGTACCTCAGCCCCAGGTAATTTAAAATTGGATCATTAGTTTATGTCACCTCTTCTCATTCTTCCTACCAAAATATATCACTGATGATATCAATAGCTGAACTGCTGGGATATTTTTCTTTAGCTTCCAGCAACTTTGCACAGTTGCTTTTTTAAATTATCTGAAGGAAAACTGGAGGAAAAATTTCAAAAGCTTTAAAGTGGAGAGAGGTTGTATTGGTGTGGAAGCTGACTTTGAAAGATTTGCCTGTTTTAGCACAAGGGGTGCCAGTGTAGGTGAAGAATTGTGTTAGTGCCGCTCCGAATCACATCTTATGCGGCCTGTACCGAACCACTTGGTGTTGACGGCGTTAGCTCACATTACGTGCATGCATCGAACATATGCAGAGTAGGCTGATCGTGACATCAATCAGCGTCTAACGTTGATTTGATATCTAACCTGCCATTTTCAGCCTCGCTGCTCCAGTTAATGGCCTCTTTTAAACACATACAGCTGAAAACGTGTACATGAGCAACCTTCCCCAGCATCATTATCTTACTTGCAGGTGAGGTGCTTTTTACTATTTACTTGCTCTTGTTGCATCAGTGAAAGTACTGGATTGTTGGAGGAGTTCTGAACAGTTGGTTAAGACTGCAGGGAATGGTGCTAGATAAAGGGAAGGTGTTGTGTGCTTCACAAAGGCCTCTGAGTACATTACTTGCTTTCAGTCATGGGGGTTATCGTGCAGTTCGCCTTGGGCTGCAGCATCAGAGCAGAGGCAGCAGAGACGACAAGCTGTTTGCAGAGCGAGGAGGAAGAGGGCCCTCAGCAGGAGGTCTTACCCACCCAGGGTTTTCAGGGAGCACTTTTCCAAACTTCACCTAAACCAGGAGCAGTGGTTTTGGCGGGTAGACTTATGCCATCTGATTGAACCGGATTTGCAGCCACAGAGTAGGGTGGGACGACACTTCCAGTGGTCGTTTAGGTAACTGTGGCCCTCAATGTTTTTGCCAGTGGATCCATCCAGGCTGGAACAGGCAACGTAGCAAACATCTCGCAGTTCGCCATCCATCACTAATTCTGGCAGATCACAGAGGCTCTGTACACAGGACAGAGGACTTCATTGTCTTCTCTCTAAAGAGAGAGAAGCAGGAGGAGATTACATGTGGCTTTGCCAGGTTACTGGGCTTCCCCTTGGTGCAGGGAGGAATCAACCACACGTGCGTAGCTTTGCGGGTGCCGCATCCCAATGGCGATATGTACCGATACTACAAAGGGTACCACACACTTAACGTGAAGCTGGTATGTGCCCATGCCCAGCCCATCATGCTGGTGAATTCCCACTATCCTGGCAACAATCATGATTCGTTCATCCTGCACCAGTCCGCTCTTCCAACAATTTTCAGCCACCACATCAAACTAGAGGGTGTCTGCTCGGCAACAAGGGTTATCCACTGTACACCTGGCTGATGACTCCCTCCACAAGCCCAGCACACATGACCAGTGCTCAGACAATGAGAACCATGTTGCCATGAGGAATGTCGTCAAATAGACCATCGGGATGATGAAGCAATGGTTCCATTGCTTGGACTGCTCAAGAGGAGCCTTCTAGCACTCGCTGGAGCGGTGTCCCAATTTATGGTGGTCTGTTGCATCATCCACAACCTGACCATCACGAGAGCATTGCCATTGCCATCACAAGTTCAGTGAGCACCTAAGGAAGAGGAAGAGAGGAGGCTGTCAATGTATTCACATTCCGGATAGGCTGAGCTCCATCTTCACACTCCAGTTCCCCTGAACTATATCCCAGAACATGATTCGTTCAACACTTCCCCACCTTACCATCCGTCTGTGACAGGCCATTATCTGGAATCCTGAAATAAAAGTCACCACAAATACAAATATTCCATACCAAATTTATCCAACAAAACATCCACCACTCCATACAATACTCAACTAATCCCCCTTGTGCATTCCCTTAGTGCCTGTTTTGTGGGTGCCATTACCAGCCCTAGTACTCCTAAGCAGTGCTACCCCAGTGGCTGGCGGCAGGCTGCTGGCTTTCACTGGGGGTGACTGCAGATGACCTTACAGGAGGCCCTCAAGCAGCTCTGGGCCCTGTGAGCCTGGCTTCAGACTGCCCCACCTCAACATGGGGTGGCAGCAGTCTGGCCAGGCTGGCTGAGAGGCAACAGCAAGGGCACTAGCAGAGTGGCAGTGGTGGGAGCATGAGAAAGGACGGTATGTTTGTGCACCACGGAGACACTGTCATTCCCCCAGGGTGGCTCCTTAGCAATACTAGTAAACTGCTGGAACACAGATTGCTGGACTGCCGTGAGAGGCTGCAATCACTTTGACCACTGGTATCTATAATGGCAGCTGTCTGAGTCTGCATGGCATCAAGCTGGGCTTGCACAGCAACAAGCAGAGATTTCATAACCTCAGTCATCTCCCACAGAATCACTCAGCCATTGCATGGCATCTGCTTCTGCAACGGAAACTGAGCATCGGCTGTTTTGTTATTGAATTTTCACCACAAACATATCAAACACTCTGAGGATGAATGGCAATCTGAATGAAAGGTCCTTTATTCCAAAATACGGAGTTCTAAGGAGAGTTCTAAGATACACGTGCTAACTGCTGGCAAACACTGCTCAACTATTATATCACATGTCGGCTTGCATCATTTCCTGTGATGATGCATATCATATATTTACATATTCAACAGTATGTTAACTAGTACCCTAGCAGTTAAAGCAATATCACAACATCCCCTTTCCTTAAATGGAAATTTCATAAATTATAAGCTATGTACATAATGTCAGCCAAGAGCGACATCTCAACTAATTCCATCTTCGCTGCCTCCGGAGAATCCTTGGCTTCAGGTGGCAGGACCGTATCTCCAACGCAGAAGTCCTCGAGGTGGCCAACATCCCCAGCTTATACACCCTACTGAGCCAGCGGCGCCTGAGATGGCTTGGCCATGTGAGCAGCATGGAAGATGGCAGGATCCCCAAGGACACATTGTATAGCGAGCTCGTCACTGGTATCAGACCCACCGGCCATCCATGTCTCCACTTTAAAGACGTCTGCAAACGCGACATGAAGTCCTGTGACATTGATCACAAGTTGTGGGAGTCAGTTACCAGTGATCGCCAGAGCTGGCGGACAGCCATAAAGGCGAGGCGAAAGAGTGGCGAGTCGAAGAGACTTAGCAGATGGCAGGAAAAAAGACAGAAGCGCAAGGAGAGAGCCAACTGTGTAACAGCCCCGACAACCAATTTTATCTGCAGCACCTGTGGAAGAGCCTGTCACTCTAGAATTGGCCTTTATAGCCACTCCAGGCGCTGCTCCACAAACCACTGACCACCTCTAGGCGTTTACCCATTGTCTCTCGAGACAAGGAGGCAAAAGAATACATAATGAAATAGGGTAATTGTGAACAATATTTACACATGTATTGACACTCACAGTCATTAATCCAGTCTCTCTGAAATGTACAGGTGGTCTGCTGACCTGACCTGATCTTGTAACTGCAAAGTTTTGGATCTGGAATTATCAATTCTTTTCTCTTGATTCATAGGTTCAGTCTGACAATTATCTTGTACTTGAATATTGTATGTGTCATTTTGCTGAAGTTCATTCTTACAACTTGAATGTGAACGTATTCTTGTCACTTCAGGAGTGTCAGGCATGATATGGTTGGATATTGCTCTCAGCTGACATCTATTCCTCTTTAACACCGTTCTATTCAGGGTGGCTAGCTTATATGACCGTGGCTTATTACAGATCTTTGACACTTCTGCAAGGCATCATGTCTTCTTTTGCTGGTGGATCACTCTGACCTTTTGTTCAATCTGTAGAAGAGGTAACTCCACACCGGCATGTTTGTCATGTGTGATTTTTATTTTTTTCTTGTCTTGCCAATAATTTATCTTGGACTGATGATGATCTGATCAAGTGATGACTTGGAAGAATTGTCCTGCCTTCCGAACATGATCTCTGCTGGGGATGGTAATCCTGTATCTAGGGGCGTTGCTCGTAGGAGCAACTTTGATATTTGGATATCCTGATTGGTTTCTTTACATTTCAGGATTAATGATTTTACTGTCCGCACCATCCTTTCTGCCAGACCATTTGACGTTGGATAATCTGGAGATGATTAAGCATGATATACAGCCCACTTTGTACACATGTTCTTGAAATGACTTACCGGTGTTCTGTGGACTGTTATCTGACATTATCTGTTTCTGGGAACAAAAAAGACTAAAGGCTGCGCTCATCATGTTTGCTACCATTCCACTTGATGTATTCATCCATTGGTGAATAGTGGGAAACTCGGAGAAGTAGTCAGTGATGAGTAGGTAGTCATTACCTTCGATGTTAAATGTTCTTGACCATGCATGTGATGGATCATCATGAGGATGAATTGGCTGTCAGTGTTGGCTCAGTTGATGCTCTTGACATGCATTGCACTGCTCGCTTCATGTCATTATTGTTTCCTGGCCAATAATCTGTCCCACGTGCAAGTCGTCTTGACTTTTCAATGCCCATATGACCTTGATGTAATTGCATAAGGATATCTTGACAAAGCGTTTTTGGAATCAATGCTTGTCTACCTTTAAAAAATAATGCCACTGGATATTCTTAATTCATCACCAGATGGCCAAAAGGTTCTGAGGTCCATGGGAACATCTTGCATTGTATCAGGCCATCCCCTAATGATGAGCTGCCTTAATGACTTTAGAACAGGAACTTTGGAAGTCTCTTCTTGGAGCTCTTCACACTTTTTCTGCTCAAATCAGACTAAATCAATGTATTTTTTATTCTTTCATGTCTGTGGGCATCAGTGGCAAGGCCAGCATTTGTAGCCCTTCCCTAATTACCCTAATGGCTTACTGGGCCATTTTGGAGTGCAGCTAAGGACAGCAGATTTTTTCCCCCCCTAAAGCACATTAGTGAACCAGATGGGTTTTTATGATAATTGTTTCATAGAGCCATTATTGAGACTAGGTTTCAATTCTAGATTTTTGGCAATTAATTGAATTAAATTCCACCAGCTACCATGGGAGGATTTGAACCTGTGGTCTCCCAATACTAGTCCAGTGCCAATACCACTTGTTATATATTGTTATACTATCTGTAAAGTGCTAGGAACTATTAGCTAGGAACTAGTTGTTATGTGTAAGTGTTCCAGAGAGGCCACATTCACGGCTGCACCAGAAAACTAATCTCACCAGTCCGACAGCAGGCAGCATGCTGGCTGAACAAATAAATGAAAAGCTCAAGCCTTTCCAAGTTTAAAGTGTGATTATTTGCAACATCTGGGAACCAGAAAACAACAAGAAGATGTAACATGGTGGCAGTGAGTGTTTGTGAGTAAACCTAGAACATTTTAAAAGAACTAGATTGGGAAAATTGATCCAAATTAGTGCCAGAGAGAGAGAAAGAAAAACTGAGTAACTCGTGTGAAAACGAAAAATGAAATGTCAGCCAGGACAGGAATGAATGCACAGCTACAGCCCATAATGAACTGGGAAGCTGATGATGGCATAGAGGCATTTGAGAAGTTTAAACAAAAGTGCAGATTGACATTCAGTAGTTTCCTAAAAGGAAAGGGTCAGCTATATCCCTCTGTGGGCTTGAGATAAAGGATTAAATTTATTTAACAGCTAGGACCTAAGTGAAGAGGACAGCAGAAACTCAGACAAAATTTTTGAAAGATTCAACACCCATCTCCAGCCAAAATCAAATCATTGGATAAACCGATATGAATTTCAAGGCCTCAGACAGGAACTAGGTGAGGCTATTGACAATTTCATAGCAAGATTGAAAAATGCAGCCAGAAAATATAAATTTAAGGACACAGATGAAAGGCTGATAGATCAACTTATTTGGGGTTCTGCACATCCTGAAGTACAGAAAACCTTAATTGGAAAGGACAAGCTCACAATATTACAGGCTGTAGACATTGCCAGAGCACATGAAGCCACGAGCAGACAGATGAAGGCTCTGACTACCCAAACGGCTAGCCTTCAGTTGAGCCAAGAGCAAGGCAGCAGGGTCGATGCAGTGAAACAAGGAAAGAATGTACACCAGACAGAAAGACGTGCAGGAGCTGTGGACAATCACATGAATTCACAGACAGAAAGAAATGTCCTGCATATGGATCAATCTGCAGACCTTGCGGAAAGACCAATTACTGTGAAAAGATATGCAGAGCAAGGCAACAAGTCACCAGAGCTAGAGTAATAGGGTGAATGAGTAGTGAAAGAAACCAAAATATCCATACCCTGGAAGATGACGATGGGTTTAAGAACATGATAGACTTTCATGAAATGTCTGGATGTGACAGTTCCCAAAGAAGAGAAATTCACACAACCATTCAGATCAGGAAGAGGCTGAGAAACAAGCCCACAACGATAAATCTGAAGGTGAATATTGATACTGGAGTGCAGAGTAACATCATCATCCTGCTCAGACTGTACCAGCAGATCTTTCCTGAAAATTTGGAGGAAAATGGTTATCCAAGGAAATGTGCTCTGAAACCAAACAACGTCATGTTAACAGCATATGGGGCAACTGAGATTCGACAGCTAGGAACAACCCAAATCAGAGGGACACACAAAGGAAAAGATGTTAACTGTATGTTCTACGTCACAGAAACAGACGGTCTTGCTATCCTGGGTTTGAGCAGTTGCGAAGAGCTGCAGATTATCTCAGTAAACCATGAGGTGAAGGAGGCAACACTGAGGGTTGAAGACAGTACACCCATTGAAAAGTGTCTTCTGATCAGAAGCAAAGAAGATCTGCTACAAATGTACCCAGAGTGTTTTGATGAGATGGTTGGATGCTTTGAAGATTTTGAGTATCACATCACTATTGACCCGGTGATGAAACCAGTGATTCATCCCCCACATAAAGTACCAGTAGAACTAAAAGGAAAGCTTGAAAGAGAGCTCCAAGAAATGAAGGTCATCGCCAGAGTCACAGAGCCTGCAGATCAGGTAAATTCCATCGTGGCAAGAGAGAAGACAAATGGACGGCTAAGAATTTGCCTAGATCCCAAAGATCTTAACCAAGCAATAAAAAGGGATCACTACCCTATTCCAACATTGGAAGAAATCACATCAGCACTGGCAGGGGAAAAATTTTTCAGCAAGCTTGATGCCAGAAATGACTACTGGAATATGAAGCTAGATGCAGAATCTTCATTGTTGATAACATTCAACACACCCTTTGGACGGTACAGAAAACAACAAGAAGATGTAACACCACTAGTCCACCATCTACCTGCATCTTCCAGTTCTGCATCTTTTGCATCTACTTGCACATCTAATGGTATGCCTTCTCATTTCTTAGGATTGGACAGTATGCTCAGTGTCTCAGACATTACCATCAGGTTTCCAATTGAACCTTACAATCATACCTTTGTACCTTAATTAATAGCCTTTGTAGTCGAGGTGGCGCACCAGTGAGTACATTTTGCCAAATTATTGCCAATGGCTTGTAATCAGTCTCAACAACAAAGCATTTACCAAATAGGTTTGTATGAAATCTGATGATACTGAATACTAATGTCAATGTTTCGCACTCTACATTCAATTAGGTCGCCTAGTGGGTGACAAGATTTTGGAACTAAATGCACTTGGTCTACCCTCCTGCAATAGACCTGCTCGAGACCCTTTTGTGAAGCATCTACCTCAAGTGCAGTTTCTTTCCTTGCAACATGCTACAGCAGAAAGTGACTGTTTTAGTGAATTGAATGCGCACTGATGACGTTTGTGCCACAAGGAAGGCATATATTTCTTGAGAAACTGATGCCGTGATGATGCTTTCTCAGAGAAATTCGAGATACAGAGTGCTAAAAAGTTAAACTGGCCCAATCATCTTTGTAAATATTCCTTCTCTTGAGGAGTGGGTATTGATTCTACATCCTCAGCTTTACTGGGATCCGGTTGTATTCCAGTGTCGGAGTAGATTGACCTGAAAAAGTTGATGTGGTTCACATTGATAGCACATTTTTTGCTATTAAACATGAGACCTTCTTTTCTACCTGTCTCCATTAAGATGTGAAGATTTTTCTCACGCTCTTCCTTGCTGCTTCCCATAACCGCTATGTCACCCCCAATGCAAACTCACCCTGGAACACTCTCAGTAATACGATCCATATGCTGTTGGAACAGGTCTTGACTTACTGACAGACCAAATGGTCACCATAGAAAGCAATACTTTCCACATGGTGTTCTGAAAGTTGTTAGTTCCTGTGAATCTTCAGAAAGGTGGACTAACCAGTATCCATGTTTTGCATCCAACTTCAAGAAAAACATGGCTCTCACAAACCTTGGATTTAGCTTTTCCAAAATAGAAAATCTTTTGGGTGCTTAATTCAATCTTCTAGGATCTAGACATTCTCCGATGCTGCCATCTTGATTACAGTAGCTACACCAGTCAGTGTGTTGAAGAACCTGGCAAATGACCCCTTGTCGTTCCATTGTGTCAAGCTCAGCTTTTAGCTTGTCCTTTATGTGGACACTGCACTTCCGTGATGCATCAATGAAGGGAACTGCATCATCTTCCAGATGAAGAACAGCATCTCCTATAAAACTGTCCACAGTGTCAGATCTATCCAGGTACTTCTGTTGCAAATCCTGAATGGACTCAATGGAGTCACATTTGCCTTGATTGTCTAGCATTGGCACATTACTGATCTTGTGAATCGTCACAATCTGGAGTTCACTCCATGCTCTCAGTCCTGCCTCTGCTGCACCATTGGTGTCAACAACATAGAAGACTTGTGGGGACCATTTGGAATTTCCATATCTGCACTTCAACATCGATGCTCCCACACAGCAGATTGGTGAACCATTGTGTGCAGTGAGTCTAGCTGTTGTTGGCTGCAACATCGACTCCTACCTCTCTAGGTACATATCTTTGAGTATCCGCAGTGGTAAAATATTGGCATTTGCCCCAGTGTCTATCTTCAGTTGTACCTTTTGCTTGCTACTTATGTTCGGACAGAGGATTTCTATTGTGGTGAAGGCTTCCAGCTGTGTGATTGCATCCATGTGCTGTGTGACTGTCACTGTGTGGAAAGTTTGTTCACTTTCAGTGCCTTCTTTGCTGTCCAGGTCTTTGCCTACCTCGTGGACATGCCTGTGCTGGAACTGGTATTTGATGATCTCTTTTCTTGCCACTAGGCACTGCCTGTTTCTTATTGAGCAGTAGCTTGCTTTGGCTTCTGACTGCTTCTTCACTGTCAGATTTTCTGCACAGTCTTGCCCAGTGTCTCTTTAGACCACATGCCTTGCAGGTATCTCTGAATGCAGCACAGTTACGCGGCTGATGCATAAGACCGCACTTGCCACACGCCCTCTTGAGGTATCTTGGCTATTTCACCTATGGTCATTGCTGCTCCAAGCACTTGTATGTGTTACCTGCTTGAAGTTATGTCTTCGTACTTTCTGCCATCCTTGGAGACTGTCAGTGTTGTATCCTTTTTCCTTATCCAGCAGATCTTTTTGGAATTCCTTTATTAGAGTTGGTGCAAGTACCAGCTCGGAGAGTTCTGTGTCTGAAAAATCATAGTCTTTCTCTTTTTCCCGACACCTACTGACAAACTGGTCAATAGCTTCTTTGTGCTGTTGTCTCAAGGCCATCAGTTCCATTTGGTGGATCCTGAAGTTAAACTTGACCTTCAGTTGGTCTTCTAACATTGTCCAGAGTTTCGATGGGTCCTTCTGGTCTGCTTCTGACATTGCAGAAGTATTGATGCGATGGAGAACTTCATTGCCAATCCCAATCTCTATCTTAATTGCTTGCTTATCAAATTCTGTGACTGCAAGATCTAAAAAGCATAACTTCATATGCTGTTTTAAGAGTTGGAACCCGTAGAGGATATCTGGAATCTTCAAATTCATCGCTGGATATTTTGTGGTCATGGTGTCAGAATTTCTTGCTTGCAAGAATTCTTCTGCCAGAGCTTTCCACTTTAATGATTTCTTTTTTAGTAGCTTTCCTTGAAGGAAAAAACAATGCAAGTTTACTGTGGCTGCAGCACTGGACCTTTGCCATGCACTGTGCTTGTGGCTGCAGCACTGGACCTCTGCCATGCCCTGTGCTCTGTGGCTGTAGCACAGGACCTTTGCCATGCCCTGTGCTCTGTGGCTGCAGCACTGGACCTCTGCCATGCCCTGTGCTCTGTGGCTGCAGCACTGGACCTTTGCCATGCACTGTGCTCTGTGGCTGCAGCACTGGACCTTTGCCATGCACTGTGCTCTGTGGCTGCAGCACTGGACCTTTGCCATGCACTGTGCTCTGTGCCTGCAGCACTGGACCTCTGTCATGCCCTGTGCTCTGTGGCTGCAACGCGGGCTCTCAGCCTCTGCTCGGGGAGACTCCGCCCACAAAGCACTTTTGGCAGGAATACCACGACACATAATGGCAGTGCTCTTTTGCAGTCCCAACTTGAACCAACTCTTTTCTTTTTTGAGCCCAATTCTCCCCAATTACTGCCTTTCCTGCCAGCTACTGTTTGAATAAACTACCCCCCTCATTTACTCACACTCTCCCAGAGTATCAATTTTGAGGGTGCACTTCGAATCTGACCCTGTGTTGTGCAGCTGCTGCTTCCTCCAGTGATCTGCAGTGCTGTCCCAGGCTTTACGGCTGTCCCAGGCTTTATGGCTTTCCATGGGAGAAACTATCATCCTCGATCTCTCACTTGCGATCTCTATCCTGTGTTGAACACCACTGTTGGCATGCTGAGTTCCTCTACACTGATGCTACCATGTTGTTTACCACTGTCATCATATTGTGCTATTGAGTTCTCAATACAAATGTACCAAACACTCAGGATGAATTGTAAGTTGAATGAAGGGCCTTTTATTACAAAATCACATACACATGCTTACTGTTGACTAACACTGCTCCAACTACTGTATCACACGTTGGCTTGCATCACTTCCTGTGATGATGTATACTAAACTATATACATATTCAACAGTATGTTAACTCGTTCTCTAGCAGCTAAAGCAATATCACAACACGGCCATCAGATGCATCCCAATTGGATCTGCAAATGGTATCATGGAGTTAACCACCCCTTCCACACTGGAAAGCATGGGCTCCAAGCTCTGTACAAAATCCTATGCTAAGTTGAAGTCAGACTCCTCTATGCTCCTTGACAGTAACAACGGGCTCTCTGGCAGGCCTGGCAATGCACCAAGTATTTCCGTGTGCATGCCCATCAGCCTTTTTCTGTGTGGCATCCCATCAAAGTCCTTATCTGAATCCTCTACAGCAGAACTTCTGTGTGACTTTACCTGCGGGGAACTTGCGCCCATGCTACTGTTTCCTTCTGGCCTGGCTGTAACCCACACCATGCCCAGTGACTCGCCACATGCAGATCCTGCCTCTGTACTAACCTCTAGAGTGCATGCAGTTCCAGGATCTGAGCTGGTGGCTGTGAGCATCAGATTGAGAGACAGTGTTTCTTCCTCCTCAGTCTGCTCTTCCTCGAGGAGTTCAGCCTCAGGCACTACAGGTTGGCCAGGCAGCAGTTATTAGGTATCTGAAAGCATGAATACACATGGGGAGTGCTGGGGTGAGGGAAGTGAGTGGAAAGCAACATGTGCATGGTTACACCATCTGCAGCTTGTACATCATAACAGATTTTGGGATGAGGGTGAAGTGGGATGTGAGAAGGTGGATTAGGCAGGAACACTCTGTCATTCTCCAAGGCTTCAGTGACGCCTCTGGCCACAGCTTCAGTGACGGTAACCCCAATTATCCAAGCACCACCCCCTCTTTGGGGATCAGCACATGCAGTTGTACAGGTCCCCTGCTGCTTAGCTGATGCTGTCATCCATTATGGAACACCTTGTCCTGCAAAAGAGAGGAAAGTGTGTCAGTGAGTGTGGTTTGGATGATGTGCCTGTAACAGTTGAATAGCTGGCAGTGTGTGCAACTTGTGAAACTTGAATGGGTGCTGAAAGCAGCACTAAGAGTGTAAGGGTGAGGTGAAGGATATGAAGGTGTGGGGTGAGTCATGGTGGATATAACTTGTTGGTAGGCAAGTGAAGAAGCTGTGGTGAATGGAGATGTGTATGAGGCTAATGGTGACGTTGGCAGATATGGCATGTGAGGATTCCTTCACTGATCATGATCACTTGTGTACATTTCTTGCAGCACTGCATGCAGGTAGTCAGCACCAGGCTTGTGGCATGTGGCATCGACCGCCATAGCCACCTGCTCCTACTGCCTGCTGAACACTTGTCTGGAGGGCATCCTGGCTCACTGAGGCATCTGAAAACCTGGGGGAATGTTCTCTGGCCTGTTTCTGTTCCTTCCTGAAGGTCTTGAAATCTTGTCCAAGCAGTTCCAGCCCCTGCTGCAGCCAGATTACCCCTAGCTTTATGAGGTGCCAGCTAACTTTGCATGAGCTTGGGCCCCCTACTGAGGTGAGCCATTCAGCAATGCATTCTGCACTGCCACAATCATGGAAATGTGCAGACAGCAAGAAGTTTGTATTCTGCCTGCATCAGTTTCAATGGAGTTGGGTAATTGCGCATTTAGCTCCCTTAATGTTTTTGAATTTTTTAATCTTTTTTTATCAGGTTTCTATTGCTTTCTGTCCTCTATATCTTACATTTAATCTTATATCTACGGCCCCTCATTAGGAACTATCAATCACTGGAAACAATTTGTTTCTATCTATTTCAAGCCGGCACTTCATAACTTTAAACACCTCTATCAGATCAATCCTAATCTTCTGCATCACTGACTGCATCACTTTCCTGGTTGCTGAACCAGACAGTCTGCAACCTCTGTGTTGTGTTTGACCAAAAGCTGAGTTTTAAACACCTTTCTTATCCAACACCGAGACCATGTGCTTCCATTTCGACAGGATCACCCTAATCCACTATGACCTCACTTCCACTACCATTGAATCTCTTGCCTCCTCCAAAAAGGAGTGAATAACATATTCTCAAATAGTGATGTTCAGGCTAAAACAAATATTCCTGTTTATTTACAGGTAAAGTAATTATACAGAAGCAGTAAGACACAGCTTGATAGTGCAAATGCTTAGAAAACAATAAAGATAGAATTGGCTCCCAAAAGAGTTAGATGTCTTTAGGAAATATTTCCTGTAGTCTGATCATTTTAAAGATGTTTGATGGAAATAGTCTTTTGTGAACTTCCCGAGGCAAAATTTGTAAATGGGGTGAAACAGGGAGGAGACTATTCTACTTCAATGTTCTTGGTGCAAGCCAAAAGTGCACATATAGAAACTCAGAACGCTTATTTTTAATGGCTGGAATATCATGAGAAAGGTGTACAGAATTTCCTGATGGGCACATCCCAGTTGAGCCAGTCGCACTGAAGTGGAAACTCCCTCCATCCAGTATTCCTGACAAGCTTTCAAGGTACTGAACTGAAATTGAGCAGCTGTTATAGTGGGGAGAAATTCTAGCAGTGCTACGTAGACTTACGCCGATTCCCCATGGGCAGACCGTGACCGACACATGAATCAATTACTCAGAGCAAAAGAAGCTTTACTTTTTGTAGGTGTTAAAGTTGAAACATAAACAATCTTCTGCTCAAGTATTTCCACAATGGATCACACTTTGAAGATAATGAGGATGAATTTCCATGCAGATTCTCCCATTCATTCTTTTCAAAGGAACAGCTGTGGAAAATCCAGAAAATTGTGCAGTTGAAGGTTTGAACTTTGACTTCTTTCCAGTCCAAGGGTGTCCAGTAGAGTTGCCAATCAAACTACCACCTTATTGCCACCCCTACTGCTGAGATCTGTAGCTATTAACATCAGCTGTTTTTCAAGATGAATAGGAACAACCAACCAGTATAATGAGGCTGGATGGTTCATAAGGAAGACCTAGCAACTCTTCTTGTTTGAGCAAAGGCCAATCCACATCCAAAGACTAGTCCGTCTGGCTTTGATGTACGTCCTGATCTTCATGTTATAAATGGGATTCTTAAACCTTTGTGAGCTTAATTTATCTTAAAGGTCATATGTCAATCAATGGAAATCATAAATCTTCTGTGATAAAATGGTCAAACATTCCACTGTGCGACCAGCACCATATCATGTTCTCATGCTTCAAAGCCAATGAATTACTTTTGTAATATAGAGACTGGCATATAGAAAAATGTTGCAACCAATGTACACACAGTAAGATCCCACAGACAGAAATGAGACTAGTGACCTGAAAATCTGTTGTGGTGATGTTGTTGAGACATGACTGTTGGTCAGGAATCTGGGAGAACTTCCTTGCTCTTTATCAAAATGTGCCATCAGATCTTTCACATCCATCTTTCACATCGAGCAGGCGCTTGATTTAACATCTAATCTGAAAGACGACACCTCCAACAGTGCAGCACTCCTTCAGTATTGCACAGAAGCACATCCGACATTATGTGCTCTGCAATGGGCCTTGAACCCACAACCTTCTGATGCAAAGGCAAGAGTGCTATCAACTGAAACAAGCTGACAATAAGAATTTGACAGGAATGATACCATGAACTGAGACTACAATTGCCCTGCTTTTCCCTTTGGACAAAGCATGTTCTGTTGTAGTTCCTTCACATGTTGCAAGCACAACCGACCTCTCTGTTCAGATATATCAGTTAGTTGTTAGTGGGCAACAACTTTACTCGCTTCATCGAGCTGCTGGGGAATGATAATCTAGGTTGGCATTTTGCTGTGACCAGGACAGCATCAGACATGGTACTGAACATTCCCTCAGCACTCCATCTCACTATGGGAGTCACTGATGTTCCCAAACCAAATATGGGGACAGAGTGACAGCTCCAGTCATCCAGACAGTTGTCAGTGGCTTTCAAGGAGAAAAACTCAACTGCATTGAAACTTAATGTAGTGAGGCAAGGCTGAACATTCTGTGTTGTGGTTTAGAAAACACAATTCCTTCAGGAGATTGCCTGGAGAACCAGCAACAATGTTAGACTGTTAGATTGTGAAATAATGACAGAGCAGTATAGTGCCTTTAGAAAGACCAGTGCAACGGTTTGAGCATGTTTCACAAAAGAAAGACTTGCATTTATATAGTGCCTTTCATGACCACTGGATAACCAAAGCACTTTACAGCTAATGAAGTACTTTCTGAAGTATAGTCGCTGTTGTAATGTAGGAAGTGCAGCAACCAATTTGCACACGGCAAATACCAACAAACAACAATGGAATAATGACCAGATGATCTGTTTTTCTGATGTTGATTGAGGGATAAGTATTGAAAACTCCCTTGCTGTTCTTTGAGATAGTGCCATAGGATCTTTTATGTCTGCCTGAGAGGGCAGACAGGACCTCGGGTTAACATCTCATCTGAAAGACAGCACCTCTGATAGCGCAGCAATGGAAACAGTGGGAAACATTTAAAGAAATGATTCAAAATGATCAGCAAAAATATGATCCAGTAAAAATCAAAAATTCAGTGAGAAAGATCCATCCATGTCTTTCTAGGGAGGTTAAGGATAGTAGTGGATTAAAGGAAAAGGCTTATAATGTTGTGACAAATAGTAGGAAGTCTGAGGATTGGAAGAGTTTTAGAAATCAGTAAAGGGCAACCAAAAGGTTGATAGGGAAAAATAAAATATGAGAGGAAACAGATTGTAAGAGCTTTCACATGTGTATGAAAAAGAGAGTAGCGAAATTAAATGTTGGTCACTAAAGAGGCAGAGACAATAGTCATTGTAATGGAGAATTAGGAAACAGCAGAGACATTGAACAGATATTTTGGGCTGAAATTTACCGGGGTTTTTGCTGGGTGGCCTGGAAAATACCTCCGTGAGAGGCCCACCAGGGGCCTCAACACTGGGAAGGCCCCGCCCTATATTGCTGGTGGCAGTGATGCCTGGTGGCACCCTCCTCCCACCCCTGCTTGACGCTGGGGACATCATTAACATATGTTAATTAAAGTAAATGAATGAATAGATACTTGTCATGCCAGCCTTCCCGCTGTGATATTCCGCCCGATTGCCGGAACTCCCATGCTTTTGGATCTCCATTTGGAGTTAAGTTTTCAGAGTGGTGGGCGGGTGGGAGAGTGGGGTGAAACCTTCCTGATTGGTCTAGGGGGTGGTGGAAAGGGGTAAAGGTCAGAGTTAATAAACTTTGTGAGGGGGAAAGGTTGGGATCGTAATGTCAGTTTTTTGAGAGGGGAAGAGGGCAACTAATAAATTGTTTACTCATGGGGGGTGTTGGGAGAGGGTCTTGAATCCTTTATTAAAATTCTGACTTTAAAATTATACAGTATATTCCTTTAAAAATTTAAATGAAGTCTTTGGAATTCTCTATCCCAGAGGGCTGTGGAAGCTCAGTCATAGAGTATGTTTAACGCAGAGACTGACAGATTTCTAAATACAAGTGACATAAGGGGATATGAGGATAGTGTGGGAAAAAGGCATTGAAGTGGATGATCAACCATGACCATATTGAGTGGCGGGTTAGACTCGATGGGCTGAATGGCCTACTCCTGCTCCTATGTTTGTATGAAGAGGAAGGGCTCTAAGCCCTTTAGAAATGTCGCCGGCGCCTGCGCAGTGGCATTGGATGCCATTGCCGGAGCACCTGCCCCCTCCACATCATCGGAGGCTGGCAATCACCCCGGCCGTGTAAATGAGCCACTGGGCTAAATATCGCGGTGGCTCCGTGGAGCACTTCTCCCGCATGCGCCACACTGCTTTTGAAGCTCGCCGCAGAGCTGGAAAAATACTGCCTCTTGTGTCTGCCTTCACAGTAGAAGACAGAAATTACATACTAGACTGAGAGGACACCAAAGGGATAATAAGTGTGAGGAACTTAAATAATTAATAACATCAGAGAAAAATGATTAGAGAAAGGATGACAGGGTTCTAAAAGAGGTAGCTGCTCAGATAGTGGGTGCATTGGTCTTGAATTTCCATAATTTCCTAAATTCTAAAATAGGCCCAGCTGATTGGAAGGGAGCAAATGTAACATAGGAACATAGGAACACAGGAGCTGGAGCAGGCTATTCAGCCCATCGAGTCTGCTCTGCCATTCAATTAGATCATGGCTGATCATCTACCTCAACACCAGTTTCCCACGTTATCCCAATATCCCTTGACGTCTTTAGTATCCAGATATCTATCGATTAATAGTAACACTGCTATTCAAGAAAGGAGGGAAAGAGAAAACAGGGAACTACAGGCCAATTAACCTGGCATCAGTAGTTGAGAAAATGCTGACTTTAATTATTAAGGAAGTCTTAACAATGCACTTAGAAAATCATAGTATGATCAGACAGATGGTTTTATGGAAGATGTATATATTAGGGTAGATAAAGAGGACCCAGTAGATGTAGTATACTTGGATTTCCAAAAGGCATTCAGAAGGTGCTATATAAAAGATTAATACACAAGTTAAGGGCTCATGAAGTTGAAGATAACACATCAACATGGATAGAGGATTGGTTAATAGACAGGAAGCAGGCAGTACTGATAAATGGGACATTTTCAAGTTGGCAGATTATAACTAATGGAGTACAATAAGGATTGGTGAAAGGGCCTTAGCTAATTACCATCTATATTAATGACTGGGACAAAGAGACAGAGTAATGTATTCAAGTTTGCTGACAATAGCTGGGAATGTAAACTGTGAGCAGGACACAAAGAGACTGCAAAGAGATATAGACAGGTTAAATGAGTGGGCAACAAGGTGGCAGATGGAGTTTAATCTGGGGAAGTGTGTGCTTATTCACTTTGGTAGTAAGAATTGAAAAGCAGAATTTTTAAAAAATATGTGAAACTTTTAAATGTTGAAGTTCAGAGAGTGTACTCGTACAAGGAACACAGAAAGTCAGCATGCAGGTACAGCAAACAATTACAAAGGCAAATGGCATGTTGGCCTTTATTGAAAGGGGATTGGAGTACAAGGATAAGGAAGTCTTGCTGCAATTACATAGGGCTTAGGGGAGACCACACCTGGAGTACTGTGTGCAGTTCAGTTGTCCATATCGAAGAAAGGATATACTTGCATTTGAAGCAGTACAGCAAAAGTTCACTCAGTTGGTTCCGGGATGAGAGGGTTGTCCTATGGAGAGGGACTGAGTAAATTGGGCCTATATTCTCTGGAGTTTAGAAGAATGAGAGGTAAACTCATTGAAATGTACAAAATTCTGAAGGGGCTGGATAGGGTAAATGTTGAAAGGCCGTTCCCCTGTCCGGGGGGGGGGGGGGGTCTAGGATTAGGAGCCATAGTCTCAGCATAAGGGTTCAGCCATTTAGCACTGAGGAGAATTTTCTTCACTGGGAATTGCAAATTTTTGGAATTCTCTACGCCAGTCGTTGAGTATATTCAAGGCTGAGATTGTTGAGTTTTCAACTCTAAGAGAATGAAGGGATATGGAAATTGGGCAGGAAAGTGGAGTTGAAGTTGAAGATCAGCCATGATCTTACTGAATGGCGGTGCAGGCTTGAAGGGCCGAATTGTCTACTGCTCATTTTTTAATATTCTTATGGATGGATTCTAGGAGAGCACTGCCCGTCACAGCCATGGTTGGTGGTACATGTGTCCTTTCCAGGATTCTAGCTTTGAAGCCCATTGATCCATCAGAGTCACCAAACAACACATCACAAGATTGTTGAAGTGCAGTTTGGGTGTTTGTGTCAATCTACAGGCTTTCTGCATGAGTCTCATGGATTGTGATGGTGTGCTGTATGCTGCTCAATTCTTTCTTACCAGGAAGCTTAGTTGGTGAGGCCCGGAGAATGAAGGCCCTGCCGGGTGGCACAGGGGTATCATCAAGAGGAACAGCCATAGCAACAGCCTGAAGAAGATGCAGAACACAACATGCCGTTGACTGCAAGATACATTTGTGTCAATCAGATCACCACCATTTTACTAATGACAGCATTTGCACACATTGTGGTTAGATCCTAGCGACGGTGGGAAGAGGCCCTTAAGCTGCCGTTCATAGGCCACATAAAGGCCTCAAGTGGCCTCTGGGTGGGAAGCCCATTGTCAACCTATCCCGCCCCCAGGAAATTCGCTTGGCAATGTTGTTGGCGAAAAGCCCTTTGCCCTCCGCCACCTGTCGCGATTCTATGGCAACCCCACTCCCCTCCCCCCCCCCCCCCCGCCTCCGCCTCAGGGGAACCCATAAAGTCCAGCCCATCATATTCTATTGAACAGTGCTACCGCCAATTCCATGCATTCACTTAAAGGTCCCGAGTTCAGATTCAGCCGAGACAGAGGATGAGAGTATGTTGCTGTTCTGTATCTGTCTCCCATTGGAGATTAAAAAAGACCCTAACTTAAGTTAATTATAGAGGTCCCTAAATAGTGATTGTATTACTTGATGGCTTCTGCTTACAGGTCAAACTTCAGTATTTTATTCTACCAATCCATGCTTCAGCCTAGGTGTCAGTTTACGAAAATTTCACAAGGAAGTTCAGTTTTTTTTCTGTGGTCAATCAATGTTTACAAGTCAGGACTGGAGGCTGCAATTACCAATAAGGTGCTGCTTCCTCGCACTGTTGACTATACACAGATGAACGACAAAAACAACAATTTGCATTTATATAGCACCTTTAATATAGTAAAACATCCCAAGGCATTTCATAGTCTTCAGACAATTTGATTGTTTTTTAGAGTCACAGTTACAGATGCCCTTATTCAGTGTTTGTCTCATAAAGAGGTTATACATAATAAACTGCTGAAAAGCAGACTTTTTAAAAACATTTTTCTCAAAGAACTTTCTAGGGTATTGCCTGGCTGTGATCTTATTTGAAGATTTATTTTCTTCACAACTGGCTGCTGCTGCTTCTTTGAGATAAGAAGGATATTCCCTGATGTGAGTGCATTAGCTGGCTTTTGATTAGAGTCTTCCTGTCACTGATCAGACGGAACTGCTGGAGTTTGGGAATAAAGTAACTGGGGAGAAATCCTGTGGTGTTCATGAAGTGTCAACAAGCAGCAGGAAATGTGAGCAGTAATAATAAGAGTCTATAATAGGATATAAATCCTAGATGGGAGGGAGTCAGCTGCACCCAAGAACTCAAAGTGCAGCCAGTTTCTGCACACTATTTTTGTCTGTGCTGAATTTAGGAACTTGTATTTTCTATCGCTGGAATTAGCAGATGTACAGTTAAAACCCAAGGCCACACACAAAATATTTCTGAAAGGAAAATCTATAAATTCAGAAAACAGCAGGTTGGCTATGTTAGGCTTCACAAGGTGTGAAATATTAAAGGACAAAACACAGCAGGAAGTCCAAAGTGCAAATTGAGCTACATTACCACAGATTACTCATTGCACAATAAATATTGTATGCTGTTTTCACAGATTGGCAATATATTTGATATTGATAAGGGAAATATCTTGGTATATCTTCAGGGGGTCACGGAGGTGGGGTGTTGAGTTTTATTTCTGTGAAAACAGTCCAGATTATTGGGGTTATGAGGCCTACTTATATGAGTGGCTGGATAAAACCTGAGAACGCATGCCAAAGACTTGCGGATTAACAGGTAAATTAGCCATTGTAAAAAATATTGCCCCTAGTGTAGGTAGGTGGTAGAATTGAGGGAAGGTGGGGATGTGAGAGGGAAAATAGGATTAATGTAGGATTAGTATAAATGGGTAGTTGATGGTCGGCGTGGACTCAGTGGACCGAAAGGCCAGTTTCGGTGTTGTATCTCTTTATGGGGTGGCACAGTGATGCAGTGGTTAGCACCACAGCCTCACAGCTCCAGCGACCCGGGTTTGGTTCTGGGTACTGCCTGTGCGCAGTTTGCAAGTTCTCCCCGTGACTGCGTGGGTTTCCGCTGGGTGCTCCGGTTTCCTCCCACAGCCAAAGACTTGCAGGTTGATAGGTAAATTGGTCATTGTAAATTGCCCCTAGTGTAGGTAGGTGGTAGGAGAATTGTGGGAAGGTGGGAATGTGGTAGGGAATATGGGATTAATGTAGGATTAGTATAAATGGGTGGTTGATGGTTGGCGCAGACTCGGTGGGCCGAAGGGCCTGTTTCAGTGCTGTATCTCTCTATGACTCTAAAATTTCTAACATTAAAAACCCAAAACCATGACAGCGTACAATAGCTATTTCCCATGTAAGAAAATAAACCTTTTCAACATGGTCCAAAAGATGACAAAGGACAGAGATTACTGTTGGCACTAACAATTGCAGATGATGAAGGTAAAATTCAACATCAGCAAGGGGTGAGAAACAACAGTAGCAAATCAACAGCCATTATACCCCATGCCTGATTAGCTTTTCCAATGAAGTCAATGGCAGGTATTATTGAGTGAGGTGCATTCATGCATTCACATGACATTCTTCTGTCTGCCATTTTAAAGCAGGCCTAAACCCATGTATTTTAAAACTTTAACACTACTGTTGATAGCAGGTATAGGAATTTCCTATGAACACAATAAGTACACATCACTTTTATATCACCAACAGTAATTTCTAACTTTTAGTGTCTTAAGATTTTCAAAACAGAAAATGTAAAGACAGCTTAATTTTCAGGCATGCTCCAACTTATAAACTTTTCTAACAATGATATTTACTCACCGTTATCCCTCCAAAGCTTACTGAAAAATAAAAAACAAGTATTTGTTTGATATAATGAGATTAGCATTCCCTCACTCCTCTGGGCTGCTATGGGGTTCAGTGTGATAAGACTGTAGTTTGTGTCGAGAATGTACAATTCCCACCCAGTCGGGATTATTGTGGGGGGGTGTGTTGTTAAAAACTTCACTTCACCACTTAATGCCATGGTGAGATTCTGCCTTTACTACCTAGACCAAGTGCACAACTCTAATAGAACCTGTCTGATTACCCTTTCATTCAATGAATAGGAGGAAAATCTGGAGCTTTTTGTTATCGTCCCTTCTCTACCTTCCACCCAGGTGATGGTTTACCATTGAGGAGGCACAATGTGTCCAGGGTTAGATTTCAATGAAGGGAACTGAACTCTATAGAGTTGGTGTGAAACCCCTACAACTACCTTATTTTTATATTTAAAATATCTGTAATCCTTACAGAAGAAATTAGTTTTGGCTTGAAAGCCAAAATTCTGGAAAATGCAACAAACTATCAAAAATCCAAGTTTTCTGGGAGAACATGCCCCACATAACTTGAAATAAGCAAAAATAATTATTAAATATGACCGAAAAATTAAGGAATCAAGGCCTACCTGTGCCCTTTAAATTACTGCTGCCGCTAATCCCCGATGGGTTTCCTTTAGAGTTTAAATTTTGGATGCCTGAACTTTAGGGACATGCAGGCTATATATGTGCCTCCTCCTTTTATTATATTTATTTGTTATATTTAGAGATATAGCACTGAAACAGGCCCTTCGGCCCACCGAGTCTGTGCTGACCAACAACCACCCATTTATACTAACCCTGCAGTAATCCCATATTCCCTATCTACACTAGGGGCAATTTACAATGACAAATTTACCTATCAACCTGCAAGTCTTTGGCTGTGGGAGGAAACCGGAGCACCTGGCGGAAACTCACATGGTCACAGTGAGAACTTGCAAACTCCACACAGGCAGTACCCAGAATCAAACCCGGATCCCTGGAGCTGTGAGGCTGCGGTGCTAACCACTGCGCCACACTTTGAGACAGATGACCCTATAACTCTGCTCCTTATTTGTCAGTGGCCACAGTGTGAGGTAAAGTCGAGGGAGTTCTGCTAGGTTAAAGAAAGACTTGCATTTATGTTACACTTTTCACAAACTCAGGACGTCCCAAAGTGCTTTACAGCCATTCAAGCACTTTTTGAAGTGTGGTCACTCTTGTAGGAAATGTGGTCACTAATTTGTGTACAGCAAGTTCCCACAAACAGCAATGTGACAATGATCATATAATCTGTTTTAATGATAACGGTTGAGTGATAAATATTGGCCAGGACACCGGGGAGAAATCCACCTGCTCTTCTACAAATAGTGTCATAGAATATTTTACATCCACCAGAGAGGGCAAATCAGGCCTCAATTTAACATCACATCTGAAAGATGGCCTATCCAATAATGCAGCACTCCTTCAGTACTGCAGTGGAGTGTCAGCCTACATTTGGTGCTAAAGTCTCTGGAATGAGTTGTTTTCCATCATCATTTACCTGATAATTGCAGCAGCAACAACAGAATATCTCAGCTTGCATTAACAGTGAGAGAATGTTGGGTACACCCACAGTTTAACTTATGATGGTTTAATTTCTTGTTTTCATGTATTGTAAAGCTGTGTTATATTCCAGGCTGTTTTTGAGCTGTCAACACTTCTGGTTGATGTCATCTTTTTCTTGTTTGCTAGCTTGGTATGTGCAATTCTAATAAATAGTCTGACACTAATAGGTGATCTCTTTAACCTGCAGGGAGAAAGATTTGAGAAGAAGTTGATGTGATCATTGCTCTGATATCTCTGTACTCTCATCTTGTGGCCTGCTCTTACACATCAGGTAGGACTTTGTGGTATTTGGAGGCACAATCGTTAATGGTGGTTTATTTTCTACTCCTTACCACTGTTCTCTCTGCAACACTCTGCTCTGGAGGTACTTTTTGAGATACAATGAACTCAGAGTCAAGTTGGAAACAATCTAAATGCAACTGGTTCGGAGTAAGTCTAAGTACAAATGACAGCTTCGAACGTAGACGGAAAGAGCAACAAGCATCAGCGCTACTTCCATTTCATTACCAAAATCACAACTATAGAGCAGTGGGCCAGCTTATATCCAGATGAGGGAGGTACACTGAATTACACACTAAAATCTGACTGAGCGTTTGTTGTGAGAACATTCACCAACTGCTAATGGTTCTGCATTCTTTCAAGTGCCGTTGGTAATCCCCAACTGAGCAAGGAAGTAGTGTAACAGCCATAGCCAGATGGAGGCACGGGACCAGTGTTTGTAAACTATACTGTAAAATAGAAAAACCTTTCCATTTAATAGGAAGGCGTAGGAAACATGCAAAGCTCATGAACATGATTTCCTTGAGTGTTTTCTGAACAGCATAGGTGCAGTTATGTGGGGAGAGTAGAAAAGCTGGACTGTTCTCCTTAGAGTTGAGAAGGTTAAAAGGAGATTTAACAGAGCTGTTCAAAATTATGAAGGCTTTTGATGGAGTAAATATGAAGAAACTGTATCCACTAGCAGGAGGGTCAGTAACCAGAGGACACTGGTTTAAGATAATTGGCAAAAGAACCAGGGGTGACATGAGGAAACATTTTTCCATTCAGCAAGTTGTTGTAATCTGGAATTCACTGCCAGAGAGGGTGGGAGAAGCAGATTCAATGGTAAGGCTCAAAAAGGAAGTGTATAATATTTGGGCCAGGAGGTGAGGGGTCTGGGTGTTTCCCACTCTTCAACTCCCAACTGACCACAGCAAGTGTTCTTGTTACTATGGTTTTAACCCCCTGTGCTTTATTTGTCAAATACACAGATAGTGACAGGTTTTCTTGTAGGTTTAAAACAGAGAACTAATTATTTATCGAACAATATTCATTCCCAAAATGGTCGCAACTGCACCCCCACACGCATTCACTCACGTGCACACATACATGAATAGATAGATAGTGAAGAAAAGGGTAAGAGGTAGGGTTTTGGGGTTCATAGTAAACTTGTTGAATCTTCTTGGAGAACAATTTCTCTTTTAAAGATGCAGGCCTGGGGTGTTTGTAGATTTTTTTCTGGTGGTTGAGACTTCAATCTGGAGGCAGTGATCGCTTTCAGTTCTCTGCTGCAACAAGTTGAAGTGTAGAATTCAAAGCGGCGCCCTTTCTTTGGCTTTTGCAGGATCTCTCACAGCTTTCGGCTGGACAGGCTTTTGTGATGTTTGTTCTGATATCTTTATCTCTCTCCAGAGAGATACTTTTTAAGGTCAAAACCTCTTCCATGTTGCCTCTGTTGGGAGACACAGAGCTCCCTTCCTGTGGTGACCAAAAATGGACCAGGATGTGCCTACTTCACACCTTCGTTGTTTCAGAAGACCCCTTTCAATTCAAAAATGTCTCTTGATGGGTTCAGGATGGGTGTAATTGATACCTCTTAGCTTGGAATGTATCCTTTTGTCCTTAACAGACAGTAAGACAGTTTGAATATATACGGCAGGGTCACTTGACCTTCGGCAACCATTTTTCAGCACATTGTCAATTTTTATAACTCTTCAGTTTGGGTTCTATATTTTTATTGCTGCACTTCACATGAGCATGACATGTCCTCCAAAAAGGAAAAAAATCAAATTCCTTGGATTCCATTTTTATTTTGTTTGGCCTATTGGTTTAAAAAGAAAAAAAAAGAATGAAAGAAAGGAAGGAAGGAAGGAAGGGAGGGAGGGAGGGAGGGATAGGGTCACACCACTGCACACATAACACCCACACCTCAATCTTACAACTGCTTCAACTGGTATTGTCTGTAACAGCCATTTCTTGTTCAAGTTTGAGTTTTACATCATCCTTTTTTTGGATGAGGCATAATTATAATTGAATTCTCTTTTTGGGCAATGAAGTTTAGCTCCAGGAAAGCTTCTGTTTAGTTATTTTATCTGGTTCCCACTTTTAAATTCTAGCTATGTGGTGTTGAATGGGGTTGGATTTCTCTAGTATCTGTTTTCAGTACTTTGGGAGATTGCTGGAGAGAAACCTTTTCTGTTTCGAGGCTTGTAATATGCAAATTTCCATTACTGCATTGTTCCTGGCTGTTGTCAATTTTTACTGCCTGTACAGGCCTTAACCCGTTAACTGCTACTTCCACAACACTTGGATTTAATAGTTCAAGTTCTAGCCAATTGATAGTTCTTATCTCAAGGGTGATAAATTGCATTTTAGCTCCTGTGAGGCATCTGGGTTCTCCTTCTACACTTAGTCCTTAGTGAGTTCTGAATCTGTTTTGCTGGGTTCAGTTAGCTTTGGATTTAGAATCTGACCCTTTGATTCTTCAGTGGCCACATACACACTGACCACAGTTTTAGTTTTCTTGTGGCTGTCACAAGTTTTGCTTACCTTAAGGCTTTTTTTCTTCTGTTTTCCCTTTACTTTGGCGATGTTTTTTCCCCCCAATCTGCCCCGTGTCCTCTGGAACACGACTGCTTACAGGTGGCTGTCCAGCTTCTGCAGCACCTCCCTGTGGCAATTCAGCTAGGTGAGGCATCTCCCTCATGCTTGGCTTGCCTGTTTGGGATATTTTCTTGTCGCTATTTAAAATCTTTAAAGAATGCTTCCGCTAGCATTACCTCTGATGCTTTTCCTTCGACCTCTGCTGCTCTTATCTCAGCATCTTTACTTTCCTCTGGCTCTGTCTCGGCCTCTTTAAATTCTACTGGCTTTCCTTTAGCTTCTTTAATCTTTGCTGGACCTACCACCCCCTGTGAGATTTCTGGGACATCCTCAGTCCTCTGCAGCTGCACAGAGCTGTTTTTGTTTCCCTCAGTTTCTCCTCAGTTTCCATGGACTGCTCCAGACCCTCTGGATACAATACTGTCGAGTCATTGTCCCGCATAGGTTGACCCCCTGCATTGGTAAGATCAGAGTGACCCTGACTGTCACTACACCAATGACCAACTTACTCTACAGGTAAACTTTAAGGGAACCTTCAAACATTTGCCAGTAAGCCCATTTACCAATACTGTTATTTGTTCTGCTTTCGGATAGCATTTCTGTAAGCTTTGTTACAAGTAGTGTTTGAAAACAACCAGTATCCCTGAGGATGGTTATTTCTTTGCCTGGTGCCTGGGGTACAAAAGGAGTCATTTTCCTTTTTGTAAAATGTTCTGGTAGGTCTTCTGTTCATGGGTTGTGTTGGAGCACATGTTCACCACCTTCATAGCTATGGACACTGGCTTGACTGCAGTGCCACCTGTTGGATTTTTGGAATACCAACAATGTACCTTGACATGCCAAGATTTTCCACACTGGAAGCACATCGCACATGCCCCTACTGGTTTATCATCTGGATTCCTTCTTTTAAAAGTTGGAAACTGATCTGGTTTTCCTTCCCTATTCTCCTTTTCTCTCGAGCTCATTTCTGCTTCATCTGCATCCCTCCTATCTCTCCCTAGCATGTAAGAGTCACTAGACCCAAATTTAACCTGAGTTAGGGAGTCTGTGTATTAATTCATAGTCATTGGCTATTTCTGTGGCTTCTCTTACCCTTGTAACTCTTTGTTCTTCAATATGGGTTTTTAAATTAACTGGGATGCTATTTTAAAATTCTTCCAGTTACATCACTTCTCTCAAATTTTCATGAGGGTTCCGGCTTGAGGGATCAGATCCAATGATAGAAGCCATAGGTTTAATTCTTTTAAATTCAGTGTAAGTCTGGGTGCATCTTTTCCTAGTGTGTCTGAATTTCTGTCGATACTTTTCGGGTACTAATTCATAGGCATTTAGAATTGATGTTTTAGTTTGTTCACAGTCAGAGGAGCTCTCGTCTTATAACAGTGAAAAAACTTCACGAGCCCTACACACAAACTCACCTTGTAAGAGGAGAGTCCAAAATTCTTTTGGGCATTTTAGCCTGATATCTATTTTCTCAAAGGAGATAAAATATGACTCATCCTCATTTCTCTTTAGAGCTCTGTTACGAAAAGAAGCAAAAAAATACTTTTACCAAATACTTGCTAATTCTTGAAGAAAAGAAAGAAGATATGGAAGCATGTCAGTTGTTCCTTTTTAGTTTGGAGTCTAAAATATGTGTAGATGGCCGTCACTGGGATCTACCTGGAAAAATTCTTCTCAGGCAACATTGAAGATCAGTTTGGCAGACTTTCCAGGAGAAATGCAGCATCAGTTTCTCTATTTCTTATACTTGATTCTCAGGAATTTCTCAAAGAGATGGAAGAGGGTGCTGATGGTGACTACTCTCTTGGCTGGTTTTCTCCAACAGCCTTCAAAACGGTTCACATTCCAATACACTGTCCAAAGTGAAACCAATAACAATAGGGCGAATTTTACAGACCCCCCGACATCAGGGATCATTGCTGGGGGGGTGGGGTGGGTGCGGAAAATGCCTCCAGCAGAGCCCCAGCCTCATATTGCTGGTGGCGGCAAGGCCTTGTGGCATCCACCCTCCGCCACTTGGCGACGGGAGCCAAATATAAATATGTTAATTAATTTAAATGATTGAATAAATTACCTTCTCGCTCCTGCCACCTGTCCCGGTGTGATATTGGTGCCAGTGGCCAGTACTCCAGTGCCTTCAGATCCCTGTCCAGGGATCCAAGGCGGAACACTGGTTGGGATGAGGGAGAAGGTAAGTTTTGCATTGCGGGAGAGGGGGAGCAGGTTCTAACTCATCTCATTGGTGTAGGGGATGGTGGTAAGGGTTACAGTGCAAAGTTTATGAACTTTGCGGGGGGTGGGGGGGGAAGGTCAGGTGGGCAGGGGAAGTGTTTTGGGGGGGAGAAGGCAAGTAATGAATGCGAGAGGGCAAGTAATTAATTTTATGATTATTGGGGGGGTGGGAGAGGGGAAATTTAAATGGATTTAATTTTTTCATTAAACTTACCTTTAAATATTTAAATTGAAAGTTAGGGCTCAAAGCCCTTTAAAAATGGCATCAGCGCCTGCACAAAGGCAACTGCAGCATTGCCAGGGACAGTCCGCCCACCCCCTCCACGTCATCGGGGGAGGGGGGGGGCGGAGTCTGACCCTGCCAGTTAAATGAGCTGCCATGTTTAATATCATGGTGGCTGCATGACGTATGGCCCGCATTGGTGGACCACCATTGTTTACAGCTGTAATTGGCAGTGGAAGTATAAATTTCAGCCTAATATCTCAAGAGTCAAGCCTCCTGACTGCTATAAATCTTGACTTGTCACTTCCCTGTAAACATCTTCCCCAGGTCAAAGAGCCTCTGCTGGGTCTTATCTGGTGACTTCCAGTGTTTACCATGTCCAAAAGACCTTCTGATGACATTTTAAAAAAAACAAAGTCCAGCATCTATGGAATCCTTTTTTTCAGTTTAAACCACAAATCCTCAAAATTTAACAAAAAATGGAAGTACTTTCAAAACAATATCATACGCATGAACTCCACCCTCTCTGGCTTGCTGTGGAAGGCCCCTGGCAGACAAACCAATGCATTGAGCGATTTGTGGTGCACAGAAAGAATCCTCTTTTCAAGACAAGGCACCGAGAGTCTGCATCTCTGCCCTATTCATGAGCTAGCCCTCCAGTGAGCTGTTTCTGAGCTGGCCTTTCCACCTGCACTTGCTCCCTCTCACTTGTGCAGTCCTCTCTAACTCACTATTGATACCATGTGGGGTGCCGATATGTGTCCTGGTGCTCAGAAGGATGAGAGTAACTGACAGTGCATGTTCCAGCATGTTGTCCAGCTCAGTGTGAGTGCCTGAAGGCCTGAGTACTGTGACAGAGCTAGTAAAAAGGGCAGAGTAAGGAGTAAGTACTAAGTTGCAAGAATAAGCAGCAGCAGATGAGTGACAGTGCAAAGCACCACCAGGTTGTCATGCTGAGTTTTGACAGTGTGAGTGAGAGGGTTGAGTAAAAAGAGTAAATAAGAAGGGAATCTGCACACCACACCCTGTTGTGCTTGCCTCCTACCCAGCTACCTCAGATTCTGCATGTCCTCTTTCTGTATTGATTATGTTAATGATAACCTCCTCTATTGGTGTCAGAGTTTGATAAGCAGCTGGACCTCATCCTATTATGATGCCTCTCCTGTTGTTCTCCTGCTTCCCCTCCAAGAAGTGGAATTATATAAAATTCACAGCACAGAAACAGGCCATGCAATCCAACTGTGCCAATGTTTATGCTCCACATGAGCTTTCTCCCCACCCCTTCATCTAACCCTATCAACATATCCTTCCATTCCTTTCTCCCTTATGTTTTTATCTAGCTACCCCTTCAAAGGCATCTATGCTATTTGCATCAACCACTTCCTGTGATAGTGAGTTCCACATCAGTGGGTTAGTATATGCCCTGTTTATAGTTTTTCAAGACGTATAAAATGGATTTAACATAATCTGCTTCATGATAGGATGAAGCAGCGAGTGTATCTAAGAGGAAGAAATAGTTGTAAGTGTAGTGGTGAATATTGAGGGTTTGAGAGCTTGCAGAAAGGAGGTGCAATGAAATGATTCTGAATGACTTGAGGAGAGGCATGGGAGGCAGGGAATGGCAGTATTGATAGTGCTCTGAATAGTGCGAGATCCTGCACGGCTGTGCCGAGAGTCAGCGAGATGTGAAGACGAGTCTTAGTTAATCTTGTCAGATTACAGCGGCCAGATCCTGGGAACAATTGCGGGTAGCCTTTACATGCTCTGCCACTTCTCCATGCCTGCTAACTAACTTGTCTTGGCAGCTGCCACCCATTGAAGGGGAAGAGTGCCTTCTTCCTGCAGCTCCCTTGATCTGCGGGCAGCTCACCTGCTGCACCAGAGAGCCTGGGAAAACTGGTGGAGGTTGTCTTTTCTGTTGCTGCACAGTTTGGCTGTCCACTATCCACCACTGGGATAAAATCCCTTTAAGATTCTGCAGGATGCCTTAATGTAGCAGTCATTCCATCAGATTTGCCACCCTCCCAATCAGTGAGCTAACTGTAGGAAAGGTGCTTTGCAGCTTGCGGTTTGATTCCAATTAGGCCCGGCCTCGAAAATGGCACTGGCTCCGTGTCAGTCTCCTTGGGTGGGCGCAGTGCATACCTCACCCATCTCTGCCCGATCCATGCTGCAGATGCAAAACACCTGCAGCGATGTCTTAGAGTTAAGATGAAGTTGGTCGGGTGAGCTGAAAATGAAAACCAGCAACTGGGATTGAAAGTTGATGTTTGAATCTGAAGGTGGTTCTTACGGATCATTCCTTTGTTTTGTTTTCCAACAGGTTGCAGAAGCTTATGCACAGTAATAGAAAGTGACTGCCAATGACTGTTAAGATGGGCCATTTTGAGCGTATCAAGTATCTGATGATCACTTTTAATATTCTGATTTCCGTAAGTATGTTTGAGAGCATGTCTGGAAAAGGGGCAGCAAGTCAAATCTCAGACAGATGTTTGAGGTGGGCAGTGTGGCAGAGAAATTAAAACTCTACACTCAAGAGTTATCCACTTATCCAGCTCTTGAAGGAATAAATATTGTTGAAGTAAAATTGAACGTGTGTGAGATGAGCTGAAAGTAGAAGGTAACTATCTGCCTCAATTAAGCAATTCAGAGCATATTGGCAACAGTCACAGAATTGTGACAACACAGAAGGAGGCCATTCGGCCCGTCGTGTCTGCGCTGGCTCTCTGAAAGAGCAATTTATCGATTACCACTCCCCTGCCTTCTCCTCGTAGCCTTGCACATTCTTCCTTTTCAGGTAACAATCCAATTCCCTCCTGAGTGTCTTGATTGAACCTGCCTCCACCACACGCTCAGGCAGTGCATTCCAGATCCGAACAACTTTCCATGTGAAAAGGTTTTGCCTTATGTCGCCATTGCTTCCTTTGCCAATTACCTTAAACCTGTGCCCTCCAGTTCTTGATCGCTACAACAATGTGAACAGATTCTCCCCATCCACTTTGTCAAAACCCCTCACGATTTTGAACACCTCTATCAAATCTCCTATCTATTGTGTTGCAGTACCGGGAGGATGATGATGTTTTACTGTGTTGCAGTACCGGGAAGATGATGATGATTTAATGAGTTGCAGTACCGGGAAGATGATGATGTTTTATTGTGTTGCAGTACCGGGAAGATGATGATGATGATTTATTGTGTTGCAGTACTGGGAGGATGATGATGATTTATTGTGTTGCAGTACTGGGAGGATGATGATGATTTATTGTGTTGCAGTAACAGGAGGATGATGACGATTTATTGTGTTGCAGTACCGGGAAGATGATGATGATTTATTGTGTTGCAGTACTGGGAGGATGATGATGATTTATTGTGTTGCAGTACCGGGAAGATGATGATGATTTATTGTGTTGCAGTACCGGGAAGATGATGATGATGATTTATTGTGTTGCAGTACTGGGAGGATGATGATGATTTATTGTGTTGCAGTACTGGGAGGATGATGATGATTTATTGTGTTGCAGTAACAGGAGGATGATGACGATTTATTGTGTTGCAGTACCGGGAAGATGATGATGATTTATTGTGTTGCAGTACTGGGAGGATGATGATGATTTATTGTGTTGCAGTACCGGGAAGATGATGATGATTTATTGTGTTGCAATACCGGGAGGATGATGATGATTTATTGTGTTGCAGTACTGGGAGGATGATGATGATTTATTGTGTTGCAATACCGGGAAGATGATCATAATTTATTGTGTTGCAGTACTGGGAGGATGATGATGATTTATTGTGTTGCAGTACTGGGAGGATGATGATGATTTATTGTGTCGCAGTACCGGGAGGATGATGATGATTTATTGTGTCGCAGTACCGGGAGGATGATGATGATTTATTGTGTTGCAGTACTGGGAGGATGATGATGATTTATTGTGTTGCAGTACTGGGAGGATGATGATGATTTATTGTGTTGCAGTACCGGGAAGATGATGATGATTTATTGTGTTGCAGTACTGGGAGGATGATGATGATTTATTGTGTTGCAGTACTGGGAGGATGATGATGATTTATTGTGTTGCAGTACTGGGAGGATGATGATGATTTATTGTGTCGCAGTACCGGGAGGATGATGATGATTTATTGTGATGCAGTACCGGGAGGATGATGATGATTTATTGTGTTGCAGTACCGGGAGGACGATGATGATTTATTGTGTTGCAGTACCGGGAGGATGATGATGATTTATTGTGTTGCAGTACCGGGATGATGATGATGATTTATTGTGATGCAGTACCGGGAAGATGATGATGATTTATTGTGTTGCGGTACTTGGGGGATGATGATGATTTATTGTGTTGCAATACCGGGAGGATGATGATGATTTATTGTGTTGCAGTACCGGGAAGATGATGATGATTTATTGTGTTGCAGTACCGGGAAGATGATGATGATTTATTGTGTTGCGGTACTGGGGGGATGATGATGATTTATTGTGTTGCAATACCGGGAGGATGATGATGATTTATTGTGTTGCAATACCGGGAAGATGGTGATGATTTATTGTCTTGCAGTACCGGGAAGATGATGAAGATTTATTGTGTTGCAGTACCGGGAGGATGATGATAATTTATTGTGTTGCAGTAACAGGAGGATGATGATGATTTATTGTGTTGCGGTACTGGGGGGATGATGATGATTTATTGTGTTGCAATACTGGGAAGATGATGATGATTTATTGTGTTGCAGTACCGGAAGGATGATGATGATTTATTGTGTTGCAGTACTGGGAGGATGATGATGATTTATTGTGTTGCAGTACCGGGAAGATGATGAAGATTTATTGTGTTGCAGTACCGGGATGATGATGATGATTTATTGTGTTGCAGTACCGGGAGGATGATGATGATTTATTGTGTTGCAGTAACAGGAGGATGATGATGATTTATTGTGTTGCAGTACCGGGAGGATGATGATGATTTATTGTGTTGCAGTACCGGAAGGATGATGATGATTTATTTTGTTGCAGTCCCGGGAGGATGATGACGATTTATTTTGTTGCAGTACCGGGAGGATGATGATGATTTATTGTGTTGCAATACCGGGAAGATGATGATGATTTATTGTGTTGCAGTACCGGGAAGATGATGAAGATTTATTGTGTTGCAGTACCGGGATGATGATGATGATTTATTGTGTTGCAGTACCAGGAGGATGATGATGATTTATTGTGTTGCAGTAACAGGAGGATGATGATGATTTATTGTGTTGCAGTACCGTGATGATGATGATGATTTATTGAGTTGCAGTACCGGGAAGATGATGATGATTTATTGTGTTGCAGTGCTGGGGGGATGATGATGATTTATTGTGTTGCAGTACCGTGATGATGATGATGATTTATTGAGTTGCAGTACCGGGAAGATGATGATGATTTATTGTGTTGCAGTACCGGGAGGATGATGATGATTTATTGAGTTGCAGTACCGGGAGGATGATGATGATTTATTGAGTTGCAGTACCGGGAGGATGATGATGATTTATTGTGTTGCAGTACCGGGAGGATGATGATGATTTATTGTGTTGCAGTACCGTGATGATGATGATGATTTATTGAGTTGCAGTACCGGGAAGATGATGATGATTTATTGTGTTGCAGTGCTGGGGGGATGATGATGATTTATTGTGTTGCAGTACCGGGAGGATGATGATGATTTATTGTGTTGCAGTACCGGGAGGATGATGATGTTTTATTGTGTTGCAGTACCAGGAGGAGGATGATAATTTATTGTGTTGCAGTACTGGGGGGATGATGATGATTTATTGTGTTGCAGTACTGGGGGGATGATGATGATTTATTGTGTTGCAGTACCGGGAGGATGATGATGATTTATTGTGTTGCAGTACCGGGAGGATGATGATGTTTTATTGTGTTGTGGTACCAGGAGGATGATGATGATTTATTGTGTTGCAGGACTGGGAGGATGATGATTGTTTATTGTGTTGCAGTTCCGGGAGGATGATGATGATTTATTGTGTTGCAGTACCGGGAGGATGATGATGTTTTATTGTGTTGCAGTACCAGGAGGAGGATGATGATTTATTGTGTTGCAGTTCCGGGAGGATGATGATGATTTAATGTGTTGCAGTACCGTGATGATGATGAAGATTTATTGTGTTGCAGTACCAGGAGGATGATGATTGTTTATTGTGTTGCAGTTCCGGGAGGATGATGATGATTTATTGTGTTGCAGTAACAGGAGGATGATGATGATTTATTGTGTTGCAGGACTGGGAGGATGATGATTGTTTATTGTGTTGCAGTTCCGGGAGGATGATGACGATTTATTTTGTTGCAGTACCGGGAGGATGATGATGATTTATTGTGTTGCAATACCGGGAAGATGATGATGATTTATTGTGTTGCAGTACCGGGAAGATGATGAAGATTTATTGTGTTGCAGTACCGGGATGATGATGATGATTTATTGTGTTGCAGTACCAGGAGGATGATGATGATTTATTGTGTTGCAGTAACAGGAGGATGATGATGATTTATTGTGTTGCAGTACCGGGAGGATGATGATGATTTATTGTGTTGCAGTACCGGGAGGATGATGATGATTTATTTTGTTGCAGTCCCGGGAGGATGATGACGATTTATTGTGTTGCAGTACCGGGAGGATGATGATGATTTATTGTGTTGCAGTACCGTGATGATGATGATGATTTATTGAGTTGCAGTACCGGGAAGATGATGATGATTTATTGTGTTGCAGTGCTGGGGGGATGATGATGATTTATTGTGTTGCAGTACCGGGAGGATGATGATGATTTATTGTGTTGCAGTACCGGGAGGATGATGATGTTTTATTGTGTTGCAGTACCAGGAGGAGGATGATGATTTATTGTGTTGCAGTACTGGGGGGATGATGATGATTTATTGTGTTGCAGTACTGGGGGGATGATGATGATTTATTGTGTTGCAGTACCGGGAGGATGATGATGATTTATTGTGTTGCAGTACCGGGAGGATGATGATGTTTTATTGTGTTGCGGTACCAGGAGGATGATGATGATTTATTGTGTTGCAGGTCTGGGAGGATGATGATTGTTTATTGTGTTGCAGTTCCGGGAGGATGATGATGATTTATTGTGTTGCAGTACCGGGAGGATGATGATGTATATTGTGTTGCAGTACCAGGAGGAGGATGATGATTTATTGTGTTGCAGTTCCGGGAGGATGATGATGATTTAATGTGTTGCAGTACCGTGATGATGATGAAGATTTATTGTGTTGCAGTACCGGGAGGATGATGATTGTTTATTGTGTTGCAGTTCCGGGAGGATGATGATGATTTATTGTGTTGCAGTAACAGGAGGATGATGATGATTTATTGTGTTGCAGTAACAGGAGGATGATGATGATTTATTGTGTTGCAGTACCAGGAGGATGATGATGATTTATTGTGCTGCAGTACCGGGATGATTATGATGTTTTATTGTGTTGCAGTACCGGGAAGATGATGATGATTTATTGTGTTGCAGTACCGTGATGATGATGATGATTTATTGTGTTGCAGTACCGGGAAGATGATGATGATTTATTGTGTTGCAGTACCGGGAAGATGATGATGATTTATTGTGTTGCAGTACTGGGGGGATGATGATGATTTATTGTGTTGCAGTACCGGGAGGATGATGATGATTTGTTGTGTTGCAGTACTGGGAGGATGATGATGATGTATTGTGTTGCAGTACTGGGAGGATGATGATGATTTATTGTGTTGCAGTACTGGGAGGATGATGATGATTTATTGTGTTGCAGTCCCGGGAGGATGATGATGATTTATTGTGTTGCAGTACCGTGATGATGATGATGATTTATTGTGTTGCAGTACCAGGAGGAGGATGATGATTTATTGTGTTGCAGTACCGGGAGGATGATGATGATTTATTGTGTTGCAGTAACAGGAGGATGATGATGATTTTTTGTGTTGCAGTACCGTGATGATGATGATGATTTATTGTGTTGCAGTACCGGGAGGATGATGATGATTTATTGTGTTGCAGTACTGGGGGGATGATGATGATTTATTGTGTTGCAGTACCGGGAAGATGATGATGATTTATTGTGTTGCAGTACCGTGATGATGATGATGATTTATTGAGTTGCAGTACCGGGAAGATGATGATGATTTATTGTGTTGCAGTGCTGGGGGGATGATGATGATTTATTGTGTTGCAGTACCGGGAGGATGATGATGATTTATTGTGTTGCAGTACCGGGAGGATGATGATGTTTTATTGTGTTGCAGTACCAGGAGGAGGATGATGATTTATTGTGTTGCAGTACTGGGGGGATGATGATGATTTATTGTGTTGCAGTACTGGGGGGATGATGATGATTTATTGTGTTGCAGTACCGGGAGGATGATGATTGTTTATTGTGTTGCAGTTCCGGGAGGATGATGATGATTTATTGTGTTGCAGTAACAGGAGGATGATGATGATTTATTGTGTTGCAGTAACAGGAGGATGATGATGATTTATTGTGTTGCAGTACCAGGAGGATGATGATGATTTATTGTGCTGCAGTACCGGGAGGATGATGATGATTTATTGTGTTGCAGTACCGGGATGATTATGATGTTTTATTGTGTTGCAGTACCGGGATGATTATGATGTTTTATTGTGTTGCAGTACCGGGAAGATGATGATGATTTATTGTGTTGCAGTACCGTGATGATGATGATGATTTATTGTGTTGCAGTACCGGGAAGATGATGATGATTTATTGTGTTGCAGTACTGGGGGGATGATGATGATTTATTGTGTTGCAGTACCGGGAAGATGATGATGATTTATTGTGTTGCAGTACTGGGGGGATGATGATGATTTATTGTGTTGCAGTACCGGGAGGATGATGATGATTTGTTGTGTTGCAGTACTGGGAGGATGATGATGATGTATTGTGTTGCAGTACTGGGAGGATGATGATGATTTATTGTGTTGCAGTACTGGGAGGATGATGATGATTTATTGTGTTGCAGTCCCGGGAGGATGATGATGATTTATTGTGTTGCAGTACCGTGATGATGATGATGATTTATTGTGTTGCAGTACCAGGAGGAGGATGATGATTTATTGTGTTGCAGTACCGGGAGGATGATGATGATTTATTGTGTTGCAGTAACAGGAGGATGATGATGATTTTTTGTGTTGCAGTACCGTGATGATGATGATGATTTATTGTGTTGCAGTACCGGGAGGATGATGATGATTTATTGTGTTGCAGTACTGGGGGGATGATGATGATTTATTGTGTTGCAGTACCGGGAAGATGATGATGATTTATTGTGTTGCAGTACCGGAAAGATGATGATGATTTATTGTGTTGCAGTACCGGGAGGATGATGATGATTTATTGTGTTGCAGTACTGGGAGGATGATGATGATTTATTGTGTTGCAGTACTGGGAGGATGATGATGATTTATTGTGTTGCAGTACTGGGAGGATGATGATGATTTATTGTGTTGCAGTACCGGGAGGATGATGATGACTTGTTGTGTTGCAGTACCGGGAAGATGATGATGATTTATTTTGTTGCAGTACTGGGAAGATGATGATGATTTATTGTGTTGCAGTACCGGGAAGATCATGATGATTTATTGTGTTGCAGTACCGTGATGATGATGATTATTTATTGTGTTGCAGTACCGTGATGATGATGATGATTTATTGTGTTGCAGTACCGGGAAGATGATGATGATTTATTGTGTTGCAGTACCGGGAAGAAGATGATGATTTATTGTGTTGCAGTACCGGGAGGATGATGATGATTTATTGTGTTGCAGTACTGGGAGGATGATGATGATTTATTGTGTTGCAGTACCGGGAAGATGATGATGATTTATTGTGTTGCAGTACCGGGAAGATCATGATGATTTATTGTGTTGCAGTACCGGGAGGATGATGATAATTTATTGTGTTGCAGTACTGGGAGGATGATGATGATTTATTGTGTTGCAGTCCCGGGAGGATGATGATGATTTATTTTGTTGCAGTACCGGGAGGATGATGATGATTTATTGTGTTGCAGTACCGTGATGATGATGATTATTTATTGTGTTGCAGTACCGGGAGGATGATGATGATTTATTGTGTTGCAGTTCCGGGAAGATGATGATGATTTATTGTGTTGCAGTACCGGGAGGATGATGATGATTTATTGTGTTGCAGTACCAGGAGGATGATGATGTTTTATTGTGTTGCAGTTCCGGGAAGATGATGATGATTTATTGTGTTGCAGTAACAGGAGGATGATGATGATTTATTGTGTTGCAGTACCGTGATGATGATGATGATTTATTGTGTTGCAGTACCAGGAGGAGGATGATGATTTATTGTGTTGCAGTACAGGGAGGATGATGATGATTTATTGTGTTGCAGTAACAGGAGGATGATGATGATTTATTGTGTTGCAGTACCGTGATGATGATGATGATTTATTGTGTTGCAGTACCGGGAGGATGATGATGATTTATTGTGTTGCAGTACTGGGAGGATGATGATGATTTATTGTGTTGCAGTACTGGGAGGATGATGATGATTTATTGTGTTGCAGTACTGGGAGGATGATGATGATTTATTGTGCTGCAGTACTGGGAGGATGATGATGATTTATTGTGTTGCAGTACCGGGAGGATGATGATGACTTGTTGTGTTGCAGTACCGGGAAGATGATGATGATTTATTTTGTTGCAGTACTGGGAGGATGATGATGATTTATTGTGTTGCAGTACCGGGAAGATGATGATGATTTATTGTGTTGCAGTACCGGGAAGATGATGATGATTTATTGTGTTGCGGTACTGGGGGGATGATGATGATTTATTGTGTTGCAATACCGGGAGGATGATGATGATTTATTGTGTTGCAATACCGGGAAGATGGTGATGATTTATTGTCTTGCAGTACCGGGAAGATGATGAAGATTTATTGTGTTGCAGTACCGGGAGGATGATGATAATTTATTGTGTTGCAGTAACAGGAGGATGATGATGATTTATTGTGTTGCGGTACTGGGGGGATGATGATGATTTATTGTGTTGCAATACCGGGAAGATGATGATGATTTATTGTGTTGCAGTACCGGAAGGATGATGATGATTTATTGTGTTGCAGTACTGGGAGGATGATGATGATTTATTGTGTTGCAGTACCGGGAAGATGATGAAGATTTATTGTGTTGCAGTACCGGGATGATGATGATGATTTATTGTGTTGCAGTACCGGGAGGATGATGATGATTTATTGTGTTGCAGTAACAGGAGGATGATGATGATTTATTGTGTTGCAGTACCGGGAGGATGATGATGATTTATTGTGTTGCAGTACCGGAAGGATGATGATGATTTATTTTGTTGCAGTCCCGGGAGGATGATGACGATTTATTTTGTTGCAGTACCGGGAGGATGATGATGATTTATTGTGTTGCAATACCGGGAAGATGATGATGATTTATTGTGTTGCAGTACCGGGAAGATGATGAAGATTTATTGTGTTGCAGTACCGGGATGATGATGATGATTTATTGTGTTGCAGTACCAGGAGGATGATGATGATTTATTGTGTTGCAGTAACAGGAGGATGATGATGATTTATTGTGTTGCAGTACCGGGAGGATGATGATGATTTATTGTGTTGCAGTACCGGGAGGATGATGATGATTTATTTTGTTGCAGTCCCGGGAGGATGATGACGATTTATTGTGTTGCAGTACCGGGAGGATGATGATGATTTATTGTGTTGCAGTACCGTGATGATGATGATGATTTATTGAGTTGCAGTACCGGGAAGATGATGATGATTTATTGTGTTGCAGTGCTGGGGGGATGATGATGATTTATTGTGTTGCAGTACCGGGAGGATGATGATGATTTATTGTGTTGCAGTACCGGGAGGATGATGATGTTTTATTGTGTTGCAGTACCAGGAGGAGGATGATGATTTATTGTGTTGCAGTACTGGGGGGATGATGATGATTTATTGTGTTGCAGTACTGGGGGGATGATGATGATTTATTGTGTTGCAGTACCGGGAGGATGATGATGATTTATTGTGTTGCAGTACCGGGAGGATGATGATGTTTTATTGTGTTGCGGTACCAGGAGGATGATGATGATTTATTGTGTTGCAGGACTGGGAGGATGATGATTGTTTATTGTGTTGCAGTTCCGGGAGGATGATGATGATTTATTGTGTTGCAGTAACAGGAGGATGATGATGATTTATTGTGTTGCAGTACCGTGATGATGATGATGATTTATTGTGTTGCAGTACCAGGAGGAGGATGATGATTTATTGTGTTGCAGTACAGGGAGGATGATGATGATTTATTGTGTTGCAGTAACAGGAGGATGATGATGATTTATTGTGTTGCAGTACCGTGATGATGATGATGATTTATTGTGTTGCAGTACCGGGAGGATGATGATGATTTATTGTGTTGCAGTACTGGGAGGATGATGATGATTTATTGTGTTGCAGTACTGGGAGGATGATGATGATTTATTGTGTTGCAGTACTGGGAGGATGATGATGATTTATTGTGCTGCAGTACTGGGAGGATGATGATGATTTATTGTGTTGCAGTACCGGGAGGATGATGATGACTTGTTGTGTTGCAGTACCGGGAAGATGATGATGATTTATTTTGTTGCAGTACTGGGAGGATGATGATGATTTATTGTGTTGCAGTACCGGGAAGATGATGATGATTTATTGTGTTGCAGTACCGGGAAGATCATGATGATTTATTGTGTTGCAGTACCGTGATGATGATGATGATTTATTGTGTTGCAGTACCAGGAGGAGGATGATGATTTATTGTGTTGCAGTACCGGGAGGATGATGATGATTTATTGTGTTGCAGTAACAGGAGGATGATGATGATTTTTTGTGTTGCAGTACCGTGATGATGATGATGATTTATTGTGTTGCAGTACCGGGAGGATGATGATGATTTATTGTGTTGCAGTACTGGGGGGATGATGATGATTTATTGTGTTGCAGTACCGGGAAGATGATGATGATTTATTGTGTTGCAGTACCGGGAAGATGATGATGATTTATTGTGTTGCAGTACTGGGAGGATGATGATGATTTATTGTGTTGCAGTACTGGGAGGATGATGATGATTTATTGTGTTGCAGTACTGGGAGGATGATGATGATTTATTGTGTTGCAGTACTGGGAGGATGATGATGATTTATTGTGTTGCAGTACCGGGAGGATGATGATGACTTGTTGTGTTGCAGTACCGGGAAGATGATGATGATTTATTTTGTTGCAGTACTGGGAAGATGATGATGATTTATTGTGTTGCAGTACCGGGAAGATCATGATGATTTATTGTGTTGCAGTACCGGGAGGATGATGATAATTTATTGTGTTGCAGTACTGGGAGGATGATGATGATTTATTGTGTTGCAGTCCCGGGAGGATGATGATGATTTATTTTGTTGCAGTACCGGGAGGATGATGATGATTTATTTTGTTGCAGTACCGTGATGATGATGATTATTTATTGTGTTGCAGTACCGTGATGATGATGATGATTTATTGTGTTGCAGTACCGGGAAGATGATGATGATTTATTGTGTTGCAGTACCGGGAAGATGATGATGATTTATTGTGTTGCAGTACCGGGAGGATGATGATGATTTATTGTGTTGCAGTACTGGGAGGATGATGATGATTTATTGTGTTGCAGTACCGGGAAGATGATGATGATTTATTGTGTTGCAGTACCGGGAAGATCATGATGATTTATTGTGTTGCAGTACCGGGAGGATGATGATAATTTATTGTGTTGCAGTACTGGGAGGATGATGATGATTTATTGTGTTGCAGTCCCGGGAGGATGATGATGATTTATTTTGTTGCAGTACCGGGAGGATGATGATGATTTATTGTGTTGCAGTACCGTGATGATGATGATTATTTATTGTGTTGCAGTACCGGGAGGATGATGATGATTTATTGTGTTGCAGTTCCGGGAAGATGATGATGATTTATTGTGTTGCAGTACCGGGAGGATGATGATGATTTATTGTGTTGCAGTACCAGGAGGATGATGATGTTTTATTGTGTTGCAGTTCCGGGAAGATGATGATGATTTATTGTGTTGCAGTAACAGGAGGATGATGATGATTTATTGTGTTGCAGTCCCGTGATGATGATGATGATTTATTGTGTTGCAGTACCAGGAGGAGGATGATGATTTATTGTGTTGCAGTACCGTGATGATGATGATGATTTATTGTGTTGCAGTACCGGGAGGATGATGATGATTTATTGTGTTGCAGTACTGGGAGGATGATGATGATTTATTGTGTTGCAGTACTGGGAGGATGATGATGATTTATTGTGTTGCAGTACTGGGAGGATGATGATGATTTATTGTGCTGCAGTACTGGGAGGATGATGATGATTTATTGTGTTGCAGTACCGGGAGGATGATGATGACTTGTTGTGTTGCAGTACCGGGAAGATGATGATGATTTATTTTGTTGCAGTACTGGGAGGATGATGATGATTTATTGTGTTGCAGTACCGGGAAGATGATGATGATTTATTGTGTTGCAGTACCGGGAAGATCATGATGATTTATTGTGTTGCAGTACCGGGAGGATGATGATGATTTATTGTGTTGCAGTACCGGGATGATGATGATGATTTATTGTGATGCAGTACCGGGAAGATGATGATGATTTATTGTGTTGCGGTACTTGGGGGATGATGATGATTTATTGTGTTGCAATACCGGGAGGATGATGATGATTTATTGTGTTGCAGTACCGGGAAGATGATGATGATTTATTGTGTTGCAGTACCGGGAAGATGATGATGATTTATTGTGTTGCGGTACTGGGGGGATGATGATGATTTATTGTGTTGCAATACCGGGAGGATGATGATGATTTATTGTGTTGCAATACCGGGAAGATGGTGATGATTTATTGTCTTGCAGTACCGGGAAGATGATGAAGATTTATTGTGTTGCAGTCCCGGGAGGATGATGATAATTTATTGTGTTGCAGTAACAGGAGGATGATGATGATTTATTGTGTTGCGGTACTGGGGGGATGATGATGATTTATTGTGTTGCAATACCGGGAAGATGATGATGATTTATTGTGTTGCAGTACCGGAAGGATGATGATGATTTATTGTGTTGCAGTACTGGGAGGATGATGATGATTTATTGTGTTGCAGTCCCGGGAGGATGATGATGATTTATTTTGTTGCAGTACCGGGAGGATGATGATGATTTATTGTGTTGCAGTACCGTGATGATGATGATTATTTATTGTGTTGCAGTACCGGGAGGATGATGATGATTTATTGTGTTGCAGTTCCGGGAAGATGATGATGATTTATTGTGTTGCAGTACCGGGAGGATGATGATGATTTATTGTGTTGCAGTACCAGGAGGATGATGATGTTTTATTGTGTTGCAGTTCCGGGAAGATGATGATGATTTATTGTGTTGCAGTAACAGGAGGATGATGATGATTTATTGTGTTGCAGTCCCGTGATGATGATGATGATTTATTGTGTTGCAGTACCAGGAGGAGGATGATGATTTATTGTGTTGCAGTACAGGGAGGATGATGATGATTTATTGTGTTGCAGTAACAGGAGGATGATGATGATTTATTGTGTTGCAGTACCGTGATGATGATGATGATTTATTGTGTTGCAGTACCGGGAGGATGATGATGATTTATTGTGTTGCAGTACTGGGAGGATGATGATGATTTATTGTGTTGCAGTACTGGGAGGATGATGATGATTTATTGTGTTGCAGTACTGGGAGGATGATGATGATTTATTGTGCTGCAGTACTGGGAGGATGATGATGATTTATTGTGTTGCAGTACCGGGAGGAAGATGATGACTTGTTGTGTTGCAGTACCGGGAAGATGATGATGATTTATTTTGTTGCAGTACTGGGAGGATGATGATGATTTATTGTGTTGCAGTACCGGGAAGATGATGATGATTTATTGTGTTGCAGTACCGGGAAGATCATGATGATTTATTGTGTTGCAGTACCGGGAGGATGATGATGATTTATTGTGTTGCAGTACCGGGATGATGATGATGATTTATTGTGATGCAGTACCGGGAAGATGATGATGATTTATTGTGTTGCGGTACTTGGGGGATGATGATGATTTATTGTGTTGCAATACCGGGAGGATGATGATGATTTATTGTGTTGCAGTACCGGGAAGATGATGATGATTTATTGTGTTGCAGTACCGGGAAGATGATGATGATTTATTGTGTTGCGGTACTGGGGGGATGATGATGATTTATTGTGTTGCAATACCGGGAGGATGATGATGATTTATTGTGTTGCAATACCGGGAAGATGGTGATGATTTATTGTCTTGCAGTACCGGGAAGATGATGAAGATTTATTGTGTTGCAGTCCCGGGAGGATGATGATAATTTATTGTGTTGCAGTAACAGGAGGATGATGATGATTTATTGTGTTGCGGTACTGGGGGGATGATGATGATTTATTGTGTTGCAATACCGGGAAGATGATGATGATTTATTGTGTTGCAGTACCGGAAGGATGATGATGATTTATTGTGTTGCAGTACTGGGAGGATGATGATGATTTATTGTGTTGCAGTACCGGGAAGATGATGAAGATTTATTGTGTTGCAGTACCGGGATGATGATGATGATTTATTGTGTTGCAGTACCGGGAGGATGATGATGATTTATTGTGTTGCAGTAACAGGAGGATGATGATGATTTATTGTGTTGCAGTACCGGGAGGATGATGATGATTTATTGTGTTGCAGTACCGGAAGGATGATGATGATTTATTTTGTTGCATTCCCGGGAGGATGATGACGATTTATTTTGTTGCAGTACCGGGAGGATGATGATGATTTATTGTGTTGCAATACCGGGAAGATGATGATGATTTATTGTGTTGCAGTACCGGGAAGATGATGAAGATTTATTGTGTTGCAGTACCGGGATGATGATGATGATTTATTGTGTTGCAGTACCAGGAGGATGATGATGATTTATTGAGTTGCAGTAACAGGAGGATGATGATGATTTATTGTGTTGCAGTACCGGGAGGATGATGATGATTTATTGTGTTGCAGTACCGGGAGGATGATGATGATTTATTTTGTTGCAGTCCCGGGAGGATGATGACGATTTATTGTGTTGCAGTACCGGGAGGATGATGATGATTTATTGTGTTGCAGTACCGTGATGATGATGATGATTTATTGAGTTGCAGTACCGGGAAGATGATGATGATTTATTGTGTTGCAGTGCTGGGAGGATGATGATGATTTATTGTGTTGCAGTACCGGGAGGATGATGATGATTTATTGTGTTGCAGTACCGGGAGGATGATGATGTTTTATTGTGTTGCAGTACCAGGAGGAGGATGATGATTTATTGTGTTGCAGTACTGGGGGGATGATGATGATTTATTGTGTTGCAGTACTGGGGGGATGATGATGATTTATTGTGTTGCAGTACCGGGAGGATGATGATGATTTATTGTGTTGCAGTACCGGGAGGATGATGATGTTTTATTGTGTTGCGGTACCAGGAGGATGATGATGATTTATTGTGTTGCAGGACTGGGAGGATGATGATTGTTTATTGTGTTGCAGTTCCGGGAGGATGATGATGATTTATTGTGTTGCAGTAACAGGAGGATGATGATGATTTATTGTGTTGCAGTACCGTGATGATGATGATGATTTATTGTGTTGCAGTACCAGGAGGAGGATGATGATTTATTGTGTTGCAGTACAGGGAGGATGATGATGATTTATTGTGTTGCAGTAACAGGAGGATGATGATGATTTATTGTGTTGCAGTACCGTGATGATGATGATGATTTATTGTGTTGCAGTACCGGGAGGATGATGATGATTTATTGTGTTGCAGTACTGGGAGGATCATGATGATTTATTGTGTTGCAGTACTGGGAGGATGATGATGATTTATTGTGTTGCAGTACTGGGAGGATGATGATGATTTATTGTGCTGCAGTACTGGGAGGATGATGATGATTTATTGTGTTGCAGTACCGGGAGGATGATGATGACTTGTTGTGTTGCAGTACCGGGAAGATGATGATGATTTATTTTGTTGCAGTACTGGGAGGATGATGATGATTTATTGTGTTGCAGTACCGGGAAGATGATGATGATTTATTGTGTTGCAGTACCGGGAAGATCATGATGATTTATTGTGTTGCAGTACCGGGAGGATGATGATGATTTATTGTGTTGCAGTACCGGGATGATGATGATGATTTATTGTGATGCAGTACCGGGAAGATGATGATGATTTATTGTGTTGCGGTACTTGGGGGATGATGATGATTTATTGTGTTGCAATACCGGGAGGATGATGATGATTTATTGTGTTGCAGTACCGGGAAGATGATGATGATTTATTGTGTTGCAGTACCGGGAAGATGATGATGATTTATTGTGTTGCGGTACTGGGGGGATGATGATGATTTATTGTGTTGCAATACCGGGAGGATGATGATGATTTATTGTGTTGCAATACCGGGAAGATGGTGATGATTTATTGTCTTGCAGTACCGGGAAGATGATGAAGATTTATTGTGTTGCAGTACCGGGAGGATGATGATAATTTATTGTGTTGCAGTAACAGGAGGATGATGATGATTTATTGTGTTGCGGTACTGGGGGGATGATGATGATTTATTGTGTTGCAATACCGGGAAGATGATGATGATTTATTGTGTTGCAGTACCGGAAGGATGATGATGATTTATTGTGTTGCAGTACTGGGAGGATGATGATGATTTATTGTGTTGCAGTACCGGGATGATGATGATGATTTATTGTGTTGCAGTACCGGGAGGATGATGATGATTTATTGTGTTGCAGTAACAGGAGGATGATGATGATTTATTGTGTTGCAGTACCGGGAGGATGATGATGATTTATTGTGTTGCAGTACCGGAAGGATGATGATGATTTATTTTGTTGCAGTCCCGGGAGGATGATGACGATTTATTTTGTTGCAGTACCGGGAGGATGATGATGATTTATTGTGTTGCAATACCGGGAAGATGATGATGATTTATTGTGTTGCAGTACCGGGAAGATGATGAAGATTTATTGTGTTGCAGTACCGGGATGATGATGATGATTTATTGTGTTGCAGTACCAGGAGGATGATGATGATTTATTGTGTTGCAGTAACAGGAGGATGATGATGATTTATTGTGTTGCAGTACCGGGAGGATGATGATGATTTATTGTGTTGCAGTACCGGGAGGATGATGATGATTTATTTTGTTGCAGTCCCGGGAGGATGATGACGATTTATTGTGTTGCAGTACCGGGAGGATGATGATGATTTATTGTGTTGCAGTACCGTGATGATGATGATGATTTATTGAGTTGCAGTACCGGGAAGATGATGATGATTTATTGTGTTGCAGTGCTGGGGGGATGATGATGATTTATTGTGTTGCAGTACCGGGAGGATGATGATGATTTATTGTGTTGCAGTACCGGGAGGATGATGATGTTTTATTGTGTTGCAGTACCAGGAGGAGGATGATGATTTATTGTGTTGCAGTACTGGGGGGATGATGATGATTTATTGTGTTGCAGTACTGGGGGGATGATGATGATTTATTGTGTTGCAGTACCGGGAGGATGATGATGATTTATTGTGTTGCAGTACCGGGAGGATGATGATGTTTTATTGTGTTGCGGTACCAGGAGGATGATGATGATTTATTGTGTTGCAGGACTGGGAGGATGATGATTGTTTATTGTGTTGCAGTTCCGGGAGGATGATGATGATTTATTGTGTTGCAGTACCGGGAGGATGATGATGTTTTATTGTGTTGCAGTACCAGGAGGAGGATGATGATTTATTGTGTTGCAGTTCCGGGAGGATGATGATGATTTAATGTGTTGCAGTACCGTGATGATGATGAAGATTTATTGTGTTGCAGTACCGGGAGGATGATGATTGTTTATTGTGTTGCAGTTCCGGGAGGATGATGATGATTTATTGTGTTGCAGTAACAGGAGGATGATGATGATTTATTGTGTTGCAGTAACAGGAGGATGATGATGATTTATTGTGTTGCAGTACCAGGAGGATGATGATGATTTATTGTGCTGCAGTACCGGGATGATTATGATGTTTTATTGTGTTGCAGTACCGGGATGATTATGATGTTTTATTGTGTTGCAGTACCGTGATGATGATGATGATTTATTGTGTTGCAGTACCGGGAAGATGATGATGATTTATTGTGTTGCAGTACCGTGATGATGATGATGATTTATTGTGTTGCAGTACCGGGAAGATGATGATGATTTATTGTGTTGCAGTACTGGGGGGATGATGATGATTTATTGTGTTGCAGTACCGGGAAGATGATGATGATTTATTGTGTTGCAGTACTGGGGGGATGATGATGATTTATTGTGTTGCAGTACCGGGAAGATGATGATGATTTATTGTGTTGCAGTACCGGGAGGATGATGATGATTTGTTGTGTTGCAGTACTGGGAGGATGATGATGATGTATTGTGTTGCAGTACTGGGAGGATGATGATGATTTATTGTGTTGCAGTACTGGGAGGATGATGATGATTTATTGTGTTGCAGTCCCGGGAGGATGATGATGATTTATTGTGTTGCAGTACCGTGATGATGATGATGATTTATTGTGTTGCAGTACCAGGAGGAGGATGATGATTTATTGTGTTGCAGTACCGGGAGGATGATGATGATTTATTGTGTTGCAGTAACAGGAGGATGATGATGATTTTTTGTGTTGCAGTACCGTGATGATGATGATGATTTATTGTGTTGCAGTACCGGGAGGATGATGATGATTTATTGTGTTGCAGTACTGGGGGGATGATGATGATTTATTGTGTTGCAGTACCGGGAAGATGATGATGATTTATTGTGTTGCAGTACCGGGAAGATGATGATGATTTATTGTGTTGCAGTACTGGGAGGATGATGATGATTTATTGTGTTGCAATACTGGGAGGATGATGATGATTTATTGTGTTGCAGTACTGGGAGGATGATGATGATTTATTGTGTTGCAGTACTGGGAGGATGATGATGATTTATTGTGTTGCAGTACCGGGAGGATGATGATGACTTGTTGTGTTGCAGTACCGGGAAGATGATGATGATTTATTTTGTTGCAGTACTGGGAAGATGATGATGATTTATTGTGTTGCAGTACCGGGAAGATCATGATGATTTATTGTGTTGCAGTACCGGGAGGATGATGATGTTTTATTGTGTTGCGGTACCAGGAGGATGATGATGATTTATTGTGTTGCAGGACTGGGAGGATGATGATTGTTTATTGTGTTGCAGTTCCGGGAGGATGATGATGATTTATTGTGTTGCAGTACCGGGAGGATGATGATGTTTTATTGTGTTGCAGTACCAGGAGGAGGATGATGATTTATTGTGTTGCAGTTCCGGGAGGATGATGATGATTTAATGTGTTGCAGTACCGTGATGATGATGAAGATTTATTGTGTTGCAGTACCGGGAGGATGATGATTGTTTATTGTGTTGCAGTTCCGGGAGGATGATGATGATTTATTGTGTTGCAGTAACAGGAGGATGATGATGATTTATTGTGTTGCAGTAACAGGAGGATGATGATGATTTATTGTGTTGCAGTACCAGGAGGATGATGATGATTTATTGTGTTGCAGTAACAGGAGGATGATGATGATTTATTGTGTTGCAGTAACAGGAGGATGATGATGATTTATTGTGTTGCAGTAACAGGAGGATGATGATGATTTATTGTGTTGCAGTAACAGGAGGATGATGATGATTTATTGTGTTGCAGTAACAGGAGGATGATGATGATTTATTGTGTTGCAGTAACAGGAGGATGATGATGATTTATTGTGCTGCAGTACCGGGATGATTATGATGTTTTATTGTGTTGCAGTACCGGGATGATTATGATGTTTTATTGTGTTGCAGTACCAGGAAGATGATGATGATTTATTGTGTTGCAGTACTGTGATGATGATGATGATTTATTGTGTTGCAGTACCGGGAAGATGATGATGATTTATTGTGTTGCAGTACTGGGGGGATGATGATGATTTATTGTGTTGCAGTACCGGGAAGATGATGATGATTTATTGTGTTGCAGTACTGGGGGGATGATGATGATTTATTGTGTTGCAGTACCGGGAAGATGATGATGATTTATTGTGTTGCAGTACCGGGAGGATGATGATGATTTGTTGTGTTGCAGTACTGGGAGGATGATGATGATGTATTGTGTTGCAGTACTGGGAGGATGATGATGATTTATTGTGTTGCAGTACTGGGAGGATGATGATGATTTATTGTGTTGCAGTCCCGGGAGGATGATGATGATTTATTGTGTTGCAGTACCGTGATGATGATGATGATTTATTGTGTTGCAGTACCAGGAGGAGGATGATGATTTATTGTGTTGCAGTACCGGGAGGATGATGATGATTTATTGTGTTGCAGTAACAGGAGGATGATGATGATTTTTTGTGTTGCAGTACCGTGATGATAATGATGATTTATTGTGTTGCAGTACCGGGAGGATGATGATGATTTATTGTGTTGCAGTACTGGGGGGATGATGATGATTTATTGTGTTGCAGTACCGGGAAGATGATGATGATTTATTGTGTTGCAGTACCGGGAAGATGATGATGATTTATTGTGTTGCAGTACTGGGAGGATGATGATGATTTATTGTGTTGCAGTACTGGGAGGATGATGATGATTTATTGTGTTGCAGTACTGGGAGGATGATGATGATTTATTGTGTTGCAGTACTGGGAGGATGATGATGATTTATTGTGTTGCAGTACCGGGAGGATGATGATGACTTGTTGTGTTGCAGTACCGGGAAGATGATGATGATTTATTTTGTTGCAGTACTGGGAAGATGATGATGATTTATTGTGTTGCAGTACCGGGAAGATCATGATGATTTATTGTGTTGCAGTACCGGGAGGATGATGATAATTTATTGTGTTGCAGTACTGGGAGGATGATGATGATTTATTGGGTTGCAGTCCCGGGAGGATGATGATGATTTATTTTGTTGCAGTACCGGGAGGATGATGATGATTTATTTTGTTGCAGTACCGTGATGATGATGATTATTTATTGTGTTGCAGTACCGTGATGATGATGATGATTTATTGTGTTGCAGTACCGGGAAGATGATGATGATTTATTGTGTTGCAGTACCAGGAGGAGGATGATGATTTATTGTGTTGCAGTACCGGGAGGATGATGATGATTTATTGTGTTGCAGTACCGGAAGGATGATGATGATTTATTTTGTTGCAGTCCCGGGAGGATGATGACGATTTATTTTGTTGCAGTACCGGGAGGATGATGATGATTTATTGTGTTGCAATACCGGGAAGATGATGATGATTTATTGTGTTGCAGTACCGGGAAGATGATGAAGATTTATTGTGTTGCAGTACCGGGATGATGATGATGATTTATTGTGTTGCAGTTCCGGGAGGATGATGATGATTTATTGTGTTGCAGTTCCGGGAGGATGATGACGATTTATTGTGTTGCAGTACCGGGAGGATGATGATTGTTTATTGTGTTGCAGTTCCGGGAGGATGATGATGATTTATTGTGTTGCAGTAACAGGAGGATGATGATGATTTATTGTGTTGCAGTAACAGGAGGATGATGATGATTTATTGTGTTGCAGTACCAGGAGGATGATGATGATTTATTGTGCTGCAGTACCGGGATGATTATGATGTTTTATTGTGTTGCAGTACCGGGATGATTATGATGTTTTATTGTGTTGCAGTACCAGGAAGATGATGATGATTTATTGTGTTGCAGTACCGTGATGATGATGATGATTTATTGTGTTGCAGTACCGGGAAGATGATGATGATTTATTGTGTTGCAGTACTGGGGGGATGATGATGATTTATTGTGTTGCAGTACCGGGAAGATGATGATGATTTATTGTGTTGCAGTACTGGGGGGATGATGATGATTTATTGTGTTGCAGTACCGGGAAGATGATGATGATTTATTGTGTTGCAGTACCGGGAGGATGATGATGATTTGTTGTGTTGCAGTACTGGGAGGATGATGATGATGTATTGTGTTGCAGTACCGGGAGGATGATGATGATTTATTGTGTTGCAGTACTGGGAGGATGATGATGATTTATTGTGTTGCAGTACTGGGAGGATGATGATGATTTATTGTGTTGCAGTCCCGGGAGGATGATGATGATTTATTGTGTTGCAGTACCGTGATGATGATGATGATTTATTGTGTTGCAGTACCAGGAGGAGGATGATGATTTATTGTGTTGCAGTACCGGGAGGATGATGATGATTTATTGTGTTGCAGTAACAGGAGGATGATGATGATTTTTTGTGTTGCAGTACCGTGATGATGATGATGATTTATTGTGTTGCAGTACCGGGAGGATGATGATGATTTATTGTGTTGCAGTACTGGGGGGATGATGATGATTTATTGTGTTGCAGTACCGGGAAGATGATGATGATTTATTGTGTTGCAGTACCGGGAAGATGATGATGATTTATTGTGTTGCAGTACTGGGAGGATGATGATGATTTATTGTGTTGCAGTACTGGGAGGATGATGATGATTTATTGTGTTGCAGTACTGGGAGGATGATGATGATTTATTGTGTTGCAGTACTGGGAGGATGATGATGATTTATTGTGTTGCAGTACCGGGAGGATGATGATGACTTGTTGTGTTGCAGTACCGGGAAGATGATGATGATTTATTTTGTTGCAGTACTGGGAAGATGATGATGATTTATTGTGTTGCAGTACCGGGAAGATCATGATGATTTATTGTGTTGCAGTACCGGGAGGATGATGATAATTTATTGTGTTGCAGTACTGGGAGGATGATGATGATTTATTGTGTTGCAGTCCCGGGAGGATGATGATGATTTATTTTGTTGCAGTACCGGGAGGATGATGATGATTTATTTTGTTGCAGTACCGTGATGATGATGATTATTTATTGTGTTGCAGTACCGTGATGATGATGATGATTTATTGTGTTGCAGTACCGGGAAGATGATGATGATTTATTGTGTTGCAGTACCAGGAGGAGGATGATGATTTATTGTGTTGCAGTACCGGGAGGATGATGATGATTTATTGTGTTGCAGTACCGGAAGGATGATGATGATTTATTTTGTTGCAGTCCCGGGAGGATGATGACGATTTATTTTGTTGCAGTACCGGGAGGATGATGATGATTTATTGTGTTGCAATACCGGGAAGATGATGATGATTTATTGTGTTGCAGTACCGGGAAGATGATGATGATTTATTGTGTTGCAGTACTGGGGGGATGATGATGATTTATTGTGTTGCAGTACCGGGAGGATGATGATGATTTGTTGTGTTGCAGTACTGGGAGGATGATGATGATGTATTGTGTTGCAGTACTGGGAGGATGATGATGATTTATTGTGTTGCAGTACTGGGAGGATGATGATGATTTATTGTGTTGCAGTCCCGGGAGGATGATGATGATTTATTGTGTTGCAGTACCGTGATGATGATGATGATTTATTGTGTTGCAGTACCAGGAGGAGGATGATGATTTATTGTGTTGCAGTACCGGGAGGATGATGATGATTTATTGTGTTGCAGTAACAGGAGGATGATGATGATTTTTTGTGTTGCAGTACCGTGATGATGATGATGATTTATTGTGTTGCAGTACCGGGAGGATGATGATGATTTATTGTGTTGCAGTACTGGGGGGATGATGATGATTTATTGTGTTGCAGTACCGGGAAGATGATGATGATTTATTGTGTTGCAGTACCGGGAAGATGATGATGATTTATTGTGTTGCAGTACTGGGAGGATGATGATGATTTATTGTGTTGCAGTACTGGGAGGATGATGATGATTTATTGTGTTGCAGTACTGGGAGGATGATGATGATTTATTGTGTTGCAGTACTGGGAGGATGATGATGATTTATTGTGTTGCAGTACCGGGAGGATGATGATGACTTGTTGTGTTGCAGTACCGGGAAGATGATGATGATTTATTTTGTTGCAGTACTGGGAAGATGATGATGATTTATTGTGTTGCAGTACCGGGAAGATCATGATGATTTATTGTGTTGCAGTACCGGGAGGATGATGATAATTTATTGTGTTGCAGTACTGGGAGGATGATGATGATTTATTGTGTTGCAGTCCCGGGAGGATGATGATGATTTATTTTGTTGCAGTACCGGGAGGATGATGATGATTTATTTTGTTGCAGTACCGTGATGATGATGATTATTTATTGTGTTGCAGTACCGTGATGATGATGATGATTTATTGTGTTGCAGTACCGGGAAGATGATGATGATTTATTGTGTTGCAGTACCGGGAAGATGATGATGATTTATTGTGTTGCAGTACCGGGAGGATGATGATGATTTATTGTGTTGCAGTACTGGGAGGATGATGATGATTTATTGTGTTGCAGTACCGGGAAGATGATGATGATTTATTGTGTTGCAGTACCGGGAAGATCATGATGATTTATTGTGTTGCAGTACCGGGAGGATGATGATAATTTATTGTGTTGCAGTACTGGGAGGATGATGATGATTTATTGTGTTGCAGTCCCGGGAGGATGATGATGATTTATTGTGTTGCAGTCCCGGGAGGATGATGATGATTTATTTTGTTGCAGTCCCGGGAGGATGATGATGATTTATTGTGTTGCAGTACCGTGATGATGATGATTATTTATTGTGTTGCAGTACCGGGAGGATGATGATGATTTATTGTGTTGCAGTTCCGGGAAGATGATGATGATTTATTGTGTTGCAGTACCGGGAGGATGATGATGATTTATTGTGTTGCAGTACCAGGAGGATGATGATGTTTTATTGTGTTGCAGTTCCGGGAAGATGATGATGATTTATTGTGTTGCAGTAACAGGAGGATGATGATGATTTATTGTGTTGCAGTACCGGGAGGATGATGATGATTTATTGTGTTGCAGTCCCGGGAGGATGATGATGATTTATTTTGTTGCAGTCCCGGGAGGATGATGATGATTTATTGTGTTGCAGTACCGTGATGATGATGATTATTTATTGTGTTGCAGTACCGGGAGGATGATGATGATTTATTGTGTTGCAGTTCCGGGAAGATGATGATGATTTATTGTGTTGCAGTACCGGGAGGATGATGATGATTTATTGTGTTGCAGTACCAGGAGGATGATGATGTTTTATTGTGTTGCAGTTCCGGGAAGATGATGATGATTTATTGTGTTGCAGTAACAGGAGGATGATGATGATTTATTGTGTTGCAGTACCGTGATGATGATGATGATTTATTGTGTTGCAGTACCAGGAGGAGGATGATGATTTATTGTGTTGCAGTACAGGGAGGATGATGATGATTTATTGTGTTGCAGTAACAGGAGGATGATGATGATTTATTGTGTTGCAGTACCGGGAAGATGATGATGATTTATTGTGTTGCAGTACTGGGGGGATGATGATGATTTATTGTGTTGCAGTACTGGGAGGATGATGATGATTTGTTGTGTTGCAGTACTGGGAGGATGATGATGATGTATTGTGCTGCAGTACTGGGAGGATGATGATGATTTATTGTGTTGCAGTACTGGGAGGATGATGATGATTTATTGTGTTGCAGTCCCGGGAGGATGATGATGATTTATTGTGTTGCAGTACCGTGATGATGATGATGATTTATTGTGTTGCAGTACCAGGAGGAGGATGATGATTTATTGTGTTGCAGTACCGGGAGGATGATGATGATTTATTGTGTTGCAGTAACAGGAGGATGATGATGATTTTTTGTGTTGCAGTACCGTGATGATGATGATGATTTATTGTGTTGCAGTACCGGGAGGATGATGATGATTTATTGTGTTGCAGTACTGGGGGGATGATGATGATTTATTGTGTTGCAGTACCGGGAAGATGATGATGATTTATTGTGTTGCAGTACCGGGATGATGATGATGATTTATTGTGTTGCAGTACTGGGAGGATGATGATGATTTATTGTGTTGCAGTACTGGGAGGATGATGATGATTTATTGTGTTGCAGTACTGGGAGGATGATGATGATTTATTGTGTTGCAGTACTGGGAGGATGATGATGATTTATTGTGTTGCAGTACCGGGAGGATGATGATGACTTGTTGTGTTGCAGTACCGGGAAGATGATGATGATTTATTTTGTTGCAGTACTGGGAAGATGATGATGATTTATTGTGTTGCAGTACCGGGAAGATCATGATGATTTATTGTGTTGCAGTACCGGGAGGATGATGATAATTTATTGTGTTGCAGTACTGGGAGGATGATGATGATTTATTGTGTTGCAGTCCCGGGAGGATGATGATGATTTATTTTGTTGCAGTACCGGGAGGATGATGATGATTTATTTTGTTGCAGTACCGTGATGATGATGATTATTTATTGTGTTGCAGTACCGTGATGATGATGATGATTTATTGTGTTGCAGTACCGGGAAGATGATGATGATTTATTGTGTTGCAGTACCGGGAAGATGATGATGATTTATTGTGTTGCAGTACCGGGAGGATGATGATGATTTATTGTGTTGCAGTACTGGGAGGATGATGATGATTTATTGTGTTGCAGTACCGGGAAGATGATGATGATTTATTGTGTTGCAGTACCGGGAAGATCATGATGATTTATTGTGTTGCAGTACCGGGAGGATGATGATAATTTATTGTGTTGCAGTACTGGGAGGATGATGATGATTTATTGTGTTGCAGTCCCGGGAGGATGATGATGATTTATTTTGTTGCAGTACCGGGAGGATGATGATGATTTATTGTGTTGCAGTACCGTGATGATGATGATTATTTATTGTGTTGCAGTACCGGGAGGATGATGATGATTTATTGTGTTGCAGTTCCGGGAAGATGATGATGATTTATTGTGTTGCAGTACCGGGAGGATGATGATGATTTATTGTGTTGCAGTACCAGGAGGATGATGATGTTTTATTGTGTTGCAGTTCCGGGAAGATGATGATGATTTATTGTGTTGCAGTAACAGGAGGATGATGATGATTTATTGTGTTGCAGTACCGTGATGATGATGATGATTTATTGTGTTGCAGTACCGGGAGGATGATGATGATTTGTTGTGTTGCAGTACTGGGAGGATGATGATGATGTATTGTGTTGCAGTACTGGGAGGATGATGATGATTTATTGTGTTGCAGTACTGGGAGGATGATGATGATTTATTGTGTTGCAGTCCCGGGAGGATGATGATGATTTATTGTGTTGCAGTACCGTGATGATGATGATGATTTATTGTGTTGCAGTACCAGGAGGAGGATGATGATTTATTGTGTTGCAGTACCGGGAGGATGATGATGATTTATTGTGTTGCAGTAACAGGAGGATGATGATGATTTTTTGTGTTGCAGTACCGTGATGATGATGATGATTTATTGTGTTGCAGTACCGGGAGGATGATGATGATTTATTGTGTTGCAGTACTGGGGGGATGATGATGATTTATTGTGTTGCAGTACCGGGAAGATGATGATGATTTAATGTGTTGCAGTACCGGGAAGATGATGATGATTTATTGTGTTGCAGTACTGGGAGGATGATGATGATTTATTGTGTTGCAGTACTGGGAGGATGATGATGATTTATTGTGTTGCAGTACTGGGAGGATGATGATGATTTATTGTGTTGCAGTACTGGGAGGATGATGATGATTTATTGTGTTGCAGTACCGGGAGGATGATGATGACTTGTTGTGTTGCAGTACCGGGAAGATGATGATGATTTATTTTGTTGCAGTACTGGGAAGATGATGATGATTTATTGTGTTGCAGTACCGGGAAGATCATGATGATTTATTGTGTTGCAGTACCGGGAGGATGATGATAATTTATTGTGTTGCAGTACTGGGAGGATGATGATGATTTATTGTGTTGCAGTCCCGGGAGGATGATGATGATTTATTTTGTTGCAGTACCGGGAGGATGATGATGATTTATTTTGTTGCAGTACCGTGATGATGATGATTATTTATTGTGTTGCAGTACCATGATGATGATGATGATTTATTGTGTTGCAGTACCGGGAAGATGATGATGATTTATTGTGTTGCAGTACCGGGAAGATGATGATGATTTATTGTGTTGCAGTACCGGGAGGATGATGATGATTTATTGTGTTGCAGTACTGGGAGGATGATGATGATTTATTGTGTTGCAGTACCGGGAAGATGATGATGATTTATTGTGTTGCAGTACCGGGAAGATCATGATGATTTATTGTGTTGCAGTACCGGGAGGATGATGATAATTTATTGTGTTGCAGTACTGGGAGGATGATGATGATTTATTGTGTTGCAGTCCCGGGAGGATGATGATGATTGATTTTGTTGCAGTACCGGGAGGATGATGATGATTTATTGTGTTGCAGTACCGTGATGATGATGATTATTTATTGTGTTGCAGTACCGGCAGGATGATGATGATTTATTGTGTTGCAGTTCCGGGAAGATGATGATGATTTATTGTGTTGCAGTACCGGGAGGATGATGATGATTTATTGTGTTGCAGTACCAGGAGGATGATGATGTTTTATTGTGTTGCAGTTCCGGGAAGATGATGATGATTTATTGTGTTGCAGTAACAGGAGGATGATGATGATTTATTGTGTTGCAGTACCGTGATGATGATGATGATTTATTGTGTTGCAGTACCAGGAGGAGGATGATGATTTATTGTGTTGCAGTACAGGGAGGATGATGATGATTTATTGTGTTGCAGTAACAGGAGGATGATGATGATTTATTGTGTTGCAGTACCGGGAAGATGATGATGATTTATTGTGTTGCAGTACTGGGGGGATGATGATGATTTATTGTGTTGCAGTACCGGGAGGATGATGATGATTTGTTGTGTTGCAGTACTGGGAGGATGATGATGATGTATTGTGCTGCAGTACTGGGAGGATGATGATGATTTATTGTGTTGCAGTACTGGGAGGATGATGATGATTTATTGTGTTGCAGTCCCGGGAGGATGATGATGATTTATTGTGTTGCAGTACCGTGATGATGATGATGATTTATTGTGTTGCAGCACCAGGAGGAGGATGATGATTTATTGTGTTGCAGTACCGGGAGGATGATGATGATTTATTGTGTTGCAGTAACAGGAGGATGATGATGATTTTTTGTGTTGCAGTACCGTGATGATGATGATGATTTATTGTGTTGCAGTACCGGGAGGATGATGATGATTTATTGTGTTGCAGTACTGGGGGGATGATGATGATTTATTGTGTTGCAGTACCGGGATGATGATGATGATTTATTGTGTTGCAGTACTGGGAGGATGATGATGATTTATTGTGTTGCAGTACTGGGAGGATGATGATGATTTATTGTGTTGCAGTACTGGGAGGATGATGATGATTTATTGTGTTGCAGTACTGGGAGGATGATGATGATTTATTGTGTTGCAGTACCGGGAGGATGATGATGACTTGTTGTGTTGCAGTACCGGGAAGATGATGATGATTTATTTTGTTGCAGTACTGGGAAGATGATGATGATTTATTGTGTTGCAGTACCGGGAAGATCATGATGATTTATTGTGTTGCAGTACCGGGAGGATGATGATAATTTATTGTGTTGCAGTACTGGGAGGATGATGATGATTTATTGTGTTGCAGTCCCGGGAGGATGATGATGATTTATTTTGTTGCAGTACCGGGAGGATGATGATGATTTATTTTGTTGCAGTACCGTGATGATGATGATTATTTATTGTGTTGCAGTACCGTGATGATGATGATGATTTATTGTGTTGCAGTACCGGGAAGATGATGATGATTTATTGTGTTGCAGTACCGGGAAGATGATGATGATTTATTGTGTTGCAGTACCGGGAGGATGATGATGATTTATTGTGTTGCAGTACTGGGAGGATGATGATGATTTATTGTGTTGCAGTACCGGGAAGATGATGATGATTTATTGTGTTGCAGTACCGGGAAGATCATGATGATTTATTGTGTTGCAGTACCGGGAGGATGATGATAATTTATTGTGTTGCAGTACTGGGAGGATGATGATGATTTATTGTGTTGCAGTCCCGGGAGGATGATGATGATTTATTTTGTTGCAGTACCGGGAGGATGATGATGATTTATTGTGTTGCAGTACCGTGATGATGATGATTATTTATTGTGTTGCAGTACCGGGAGGATGATGATGATTTATTGTGTTGCAGTTCCGGGAAGATGATGATGATTTATTGTGTTGCAGTACCGGGAGGATGATGATGATTTATTGTGTTGCAGTACCAGGAGGATGATGATGTTTTATTGTGTTGCAGTTCCGGGAAGATGATGATGATTTATTGTGTTGCAGTAACAGGAGGATGATGATGATTTATTGTGTTGCAGTACCGTGATGATGATGATGATTTATTGTGTTGCAGTACCGGGAGGATGATGATGATTTGTTGTGTTGCAGTACTGGGAGGATGATGATGATGTATTGTGTTGCAGTACTGGGAGGATGATGATGATTTATTGTGTTGCAGTACTGGGAGGATGATGATGATTTATTGTGTTGCAGTCCCGGGAGGATGATGATGATTTATTGTGTTGCAGTACCGTGATGATGATGATGATTTATTGTGTTGCAGTACCAGGAGGAGGATGATGATTTATTGTGTTGCAGTACCGGGAGGATGATGATGATTTATTGTGTTGCAGTAACAGGAGGATGATGATGATTTTTTGTGTTGCAGTACCGTGATGATGATGATGATTTATTGTGTTGCAGTACCGGGAGGATGATGATGATTTATTGTGTTGCAGTACTGGGGGGATGATGATGATTTATTGTGTTGCAGTACCGGGAAGATGATGATGATTTAATGTGTTGCAGTACCGGGAAGATGATGATGATTTATTGTGTTGCAGTACTGGGAGGATGATGATGATTTATTGTGTTGCAGTACTGGGAGGATGATGATGATTTATTGTGTTGCAGTACTGGGAGGATGATGATGATTTATTGTGTTGCAGTACTGGGAGGATGATGATGATTTATTGTGTTGCAGTACCGGGAGGATGATGATGACTTGTTGTGTTGCAGTACCGGGAAGATGATGATGATTTATTTTGTTGCAGTACTGGGAAGATGATGATGATTTATTGTGTTGCAGTACCGGGAAGATCATGATGATTTATTGTGTTGCAGTACCGGGAGGATGATGATAATTTATTGTGTTGCAGTACTGGGAGGATGATGATGATTTATTGTGTTGCAGTCCCGGGAGGATGATGATGATTTATTTTGTTGCAGTACCGGGAGGATGATGATGATTTATTTTGTTGCAGTACCGTGATGATGATGATTATTTATTGTGTTGCAGTACCGTGATGATGATGATGATTTATTGTGTTGCAGTACCGGGAAGATGATGATGATTTATTGTGTTGCAGTACCGGGAAGATGATGATGATTTATTGTGTTGCAGTACCGGGAGGATGATGATGATTTATTGTGTTGCAGTACTGGGAGGATGATGATGATTTATTGTGTTGCAGTACCGGGAAGATGATGATGATTTATTGTGTTGCAGTACCGGGAAGATCATGATGATTTATTGTGTTGCAGTACCGGGAGGATGATGATAATTTATTGTGTTGCAGTACTGGGAGGATGATGATGATTTATTGTGTTGCAGTCCCGGGAGGATGATGATGATTGATTTTGTTGCAGTACCGGGAGGATGATGATGATTTATTGTGTTGCAGTACCGTGATGATGATGATTATTTATTGTGTTGCAGTACCGGGAGGATGATGATGATTTATTGTGTTGCAGTTCCGGGAAGATGATGATGATTTATTGTGTTGCAGTACCGGGAGGATGATGATGATTTATTGTGTTGCAGTACCAGGAGGATGATGATGTTTTATTGTGTTGCAGTTCCGGGAAGATGATGATGATTTATTGTGTTGCAGTAACAGGAGGATGATGATGATTTATTGTGTTGCAGTACCGTGATGATGATGATGATTTATTGTGTTGCAGTACCAGGAGGAGGATGATGATTTATTGTGTTGCAGTACAGGGAGGATGATGATGATTTATTGTGTTGCAGTAACAGGAGGATGATGATGATTTATTGTGTTGCAGTACCGGGAAGATGATGATGATTTATTGTGTTGCAGTACTGGGGGGATGATGATGATTTATTGTGTTGCAGTACCGGGAGGATGATGATGATTTGTTGTGTTGCAGTACTGGGAGGATGATGATGATGTATTGTGTTGCAGTACTGGGAGGATGATGATGATTTATTGTGTTGCAGTACTGGGAGGATGATGATGATTTATTGTGTTGCAGTCCCGGGAGGATGATGATGATTTATTGTGTTGCAGTACCGTGATGATGATGATGATTTATTGTGTTGCAGTACCAGGAGGAGGATGATGATTTATTGTGTTGCAGTACCGGGAGGATGATGATGATTTATTGTGTTGCAGTAACAGGAGGATGATGATGATTTTTTGTGTTGCAGTACCGTGATGATGATGATGATTTATTGTGTTGCAGTACCGGGAGGATGATGTTGATTTATTGTGTTGCAGTACTGGGGGGATGATGATGATTTATTGTGTTGCAGTACCGGGAAGATGATGATGATTTATTGTGTTGCAGTACCGGGAAGATGATGATGATTTATTGTGTTGCAGTACTGGGAGGATGATGATGATTTATTGTGTTGCAGTACTGGGAGGATGATGATGATTTATTGTGTTGCAGTACTGGGAGGATGATGATGATTTATTGTGTTGCAGTACTGGGAGGATGATGATGATTTATTGTGTTGCAGTACCGGGAGGATGATGATGACTTGTTGTGTTGCAGTACCGGGAAGATGATGATGATTTATTTTGTTGCAGTACTGGGAAGATGATGATGATTTATTGTGTTGCAGTACCGGGAAGATCATGATGATTTATTGTGTTGCAGTACCGGGAGGATGATGATAATTTATTGTGTTGCAGTACTGGGAGGATGATGATGATTTATTGTGTTGCAGTCCCGGGAGGATGATGATGATTTATTTTGTTGCAGTACCGGGAGGATGATGATGATTTATTTTGTTGCAGTACCGTGATGATGATGATTATTTATTGTGTTGCAGTACCGTGATGATGATGATGATTTATTGTGTTGCAGTACCGGGAAGATGATGATGATTTATTGTGTTGCAGTACCGGGAAGATGATGATGATTTATTGTGTTGCAGTACCGGGAGGATGATGATGATTTATTGTGTTGCAGTACTGGGAGGATGATGATGATTTATTGTGTTGCAGTACCGGGAAGATGATGATGATTTATTGTGTTGCAGTACCGGGAAGATCATGATGATTTATTGTGTTGCAGTACCGGGAGGATGATGATAATTTATTGTGTTGCAGTACTGGGAGGATGATGATGATTTATTGTGTTGCAGTCCCGGGAGGATGATGATGATTTATTTTGTTGCAGTACCGGGAGGATGATGATGATTTATTGTGTTGCAGTACCGTGATGATGATGATTATTTATTGTGTTGCAGTACCGGGAGGATGATGATGATTTATTGTGTTGCAGTTCCGGGAAGATGATGATGATTTATTGTGTTGCAGTACCGGGAGGATGATGATGATTTATTGTGTTGCAGTACCAGGAGGATGATGATGTTTTATTGTGTTGCAGTTCCGGGAAGATGATGATGATTTATTGTGTTGCAGTAACAGGAGGATGATGATGATTTATTGTGTTGCAGTACCGTGATGATGATGATGATTTATTGTGTTGCAGTACCAGGAGGAGGATGATGATTTATTGTGTTGCAGTACAGGGAGGATGATGATGATTTATTGTGTTGCAGTAACAGGAGGATGATGATGATTTATTGTGTTGCAGTACCGTGATGATGATGATGATTTATTGTGTTGCAGTACCGGGAGGATGATGATGATTTATTGTGTTGCAGTACTGGGAGGATGATGATGATTTATTGTGTTGCAGTACTGGGAGGATGATGATGATTTATTGTGTTGCAGTACTGGGAGGATGATGATGATTTATTGTGCTGCAGTACTGGGAGGATGATGATGATTTATTGTGTTGCAGTACCGGGAGGATGATGATGACTTGTTGTGTTGCAGTACCGGGAAGATGATGATGATTTATTTTGTTGCAGTACTGGGAGGATGATGATGATTTATTGTGTTGCAGTACCGGGAAGATGATGATGATTTATTGTGTTGCAGTACCGGGAAGATCATGATGATTTATTGTGTTGCAGTACCGGGAGGATGATGATAATTTATTGTGTTGCAGTACTGGGAGGATGATGATGATTTATTGTGTTGCAGTCCCGGGAGGATGATGATGATTTATTTTGTTGCAGTACCGGGAGGATGATGATGATTTATTGTGTTGCAGTACCGGGAGGATGATGATGATTTATTTTGTTGCAGTACCGGGAGGATGATGATGATTTATTTTGTTGCAGTACCGGGAGGATGATGATGATTTATTGTGTTGCAGTACCGGGAGGATGATGATGATTTATTGTGTTGCAGTACCAGGAGGATGATGTTGATTTATTGTGTTGCAGTTCCGGGAAGATGATGATGATTTATTGTGTTGCAGTAACAGGAGGATGATGATGATTTATTGTGTTGCAGTACCGTGATGATGATGATGATTTATTGTGTTGCAGTACCAGGAGGAGGATGATGATTTATTGTGTTGCAGTCCAGGGAGGATGATGATGATTTATTGTGTTGCAGTAACAGGAGGATGATGATGATTTATTGTGTTGCAGTACCGGGAGGATGATGATGATTTATTGTGTTGCAGTACCGTGATGATGATGATGATTTATTGTGTTGCAGTACCGTGATGATGATGATGATTTATTGTGTTGCAGTACCGGGAGGATGATGATGATTTATTGTGTTGCAGTACCGTGATGATGATGATGATTTATTGTGTTGCAGTACTGGGAAGATGATGATGATTTATTGTGTTGCAGTACTGGGGGGATGATGATGATTTATTGTGTTGCAGTACCGGGAGGATGATGATGATTTGTTGTGTTGCAGTACCGGGAGGATGATGATGATTTATTGTGTTGCAGTACCGTGATGATGATGATGATTTATTGTGTTGCAGTACCGGGAGGATGATGATGATTTATTGTGTTGCAGTACCGTGATGATGATGATGATTTATTGTGTTGCAGTACCGTGATGATGATGATGATTTATTGTGTTGCAGTACCGTGATGATGATGATGATTTATTGTGTTGCAGTACCGGGAGGATGATGATGATTTATTGTGTTGCAGTACCGTGATGATGATGATGATTTATTGTGTTGCAGTACCGGGAGGATGATGATGATTTATTGTGTTGCAGTACCGTGATGATGATGATGATTTATTGTGTTGCAGTACCGTGATGATGATGATGATTTATTGTGTTGCAGTACCGGGAGGATGATGATGATTTATTGTGTTGCAGTACCGGGAAGATGATGATGATTTATTGTGTTGCAGTACTGGGAGGATGATGATGATTTATTGTGTTGCAGTACCGGGAAGATGATGATGATTTATTGTGTCGCAGTACCGGGAAGATGATGATGATTTATTGTGTTGTAATACCGGGAGGATGATGATGATTTATTGTGTTGCAGTCCTGGGAGGATGATGATGATTTATTGTGTTGCAGTACCGGGAGGATGATGATGATTTATTTTGTTGCAGTACTGGGAGGATGATGATGATTTATTGTGTTGCAGTACCGGGAAGATGATGATGATTTATTTTGTTGCAGTACTGGGAGGATGATGATGATTTATTGTGTTGCAGTACCGGGAGGATGATGATGATTTATTGTGTTGCAGTACCGGGAGGATGATGATGATTTATTTTGTTGCAGTACCGGGAGGATGATGATGATTTATTGTGTTGCAGTCCCGGGAGGATGATGATGATTTATTTTGTTGCAGTACCGGGAGGATGATGATGATTTATTGTGTTGCAGTCCCGGGAGGATGATGATGATTTATTTTGTTGCAGTACCGGGAGGATGATGATGATTTATTGTGTTGCAGTACTGGGAGGATGATGATGATTTATTGTGTTGCAGTCCCGGGAGGATGATGATGATTTATTTTGTTGCAATACTGGGAGGATGATGATGATTTATTGTGTTGCAGTCCCGGGAGGATGATGATGATTTATTTTGTTGCAGTACCGGGAGGATGATGATGATTTATTGTGTTGCAGTACTGGGAGGATGATGATGACTTATTGTGTTGCAGTCCCGGGAGGATGATGATGATTTATTTTGTTGCAGTACTGGGAGGATAATGATGATTTATTGTGTTGCAGTTCCGGGAAGATGATGATGATTTATTGTGTTGCAGTACCGGGAGGATGATGATGTTTTATTGTGTTGCAGTTCCGGGAAGATGATGATGATTTATTGTGTTGCAGGAACAGGAGGATGATGATGATTTATTGTGTTGCAGTACCGTGATGATGATGATGATTTATTGTGTTGCAGTACCAGGAGGAGGATGATGATTTATTGTGTTGCAGTGCCGGGAGGATGATGATGATTTATTGTGTTGCAGTAACAGGAGGATGATGATGATTTTTTGTGTTGCAGTACCGTGATGATGATGATGATTTATTGTGTTGCAGTACCGGGAGGATGATGATGATTTATTGTGTTGCAGTACTGGGGGGATGATGATGATTTATTGTGTTGCAGTCCCGGGAAGATGATGATGATTTATTGTGTTGCAGTACCGGGAAGATGATGATGATTTATTGTGTTGCAGTACTGGGAGGATGATGATGATTTATTGTGTTGCAGTACTGGGAGGATGATGATGATTTATTGTGTTGCAGTACTGGGAGGATGATGATGATTTATTGTGTTGCAGTACCGGGAGGATGATGATGACTTGTTGTGTTGCAGTACCGGGAAGATGATGATGATTTATTTTGTTGCAGTACTGGGAGGATGATGATGATTTATTGTGTTGCAGTACCGGGAAGATGATGATGATTTATTGTGTTGCAGTACCGGGAAGATCATGATGATTTATTGTGTTGCAGTACCGGGAGGATGATGATAATTTATTGTGTTGCAGTACTGGGAGGATGATGATGATTTATTGTGTTGCAGTCCCGGGAGGATGATGATGATTTATTTTGTTGCAGTACCGGGAGGATAATGATGATTTATTGTGTTGCAGTACCGGGAGGATGATGATGATTTATTTTGTTGCAGTACCGTGATGATGATGATTATTTATTGTGTTGCAGTACCGGGAGGATGATGATGATTTATTGTGTTGCAGTTCCGGGAAGATGATGATGATTTATTGTGTTGCAGTACCGGGAGGATGATGATGATTTATTGTGTTGCAGTACCAGGAGGATGATGATGTTTTATTGTGTTGCAGTTCCGGGAAGATGATGATGATTTATTGTGTTGCAGTAACAGGAGGATGATGATGATTTATTGTGTTGCAGTACCGTGATGATGATGATGATTTATTGTGTTGCAGTACCAGGAGGAGGATGATGATTTATTGTGTTGCAGTACAGGGAGGATGATGATGATTTATTGTGTTGCAGTAACAGAAGGATGATGATGATTTATTGTGTTGCAGTACCGTGATGATGATGATGATTTATTGTGTTGCAGTACTGGGAGGATGATGATGATTTATTGTGTTGCAGTACTGGGAGGATGATGATGATTTATTGTGTTGCAGTACTGGGAGGATGACGATGATTTATTGTGTTGCAGTACTGGGAGGATGATGATGATTTATTGTGTTGCAGTACTGGGAGGATGATGATGATTTATTGTGTTGCAGTACCGGGAGGATGATAATGACTTGTTGTGTTGCAGTACCGGGAAGATGATGATGATTTATTTTGTTGCAGTACTGGGAGGATGATGATGATTTATTGTGTTGCAGTACCGGGAAGATGATGATGATTTATTGTGTTGCAGTACTGGGAAGATCATGATGATTTATTATGTTGCAGTACCGGGAGGATGATGATAATTTATTGTGTTGCAGTACTGGGAGGATGATGATGTTTTATTGTGTTGCAGTACCAGGAGGAGGATGATGATTTATTGTGTTGCAGTACTGGGGGGATGATGATGATTTATTGTGTTGCAGTACTGGAGGGATGATGATGATTTATTGTGTTGCAGTACCGGGAGGATGATGATGATTTATTGTGTTGCAGTACCGGGAGGATGATGATGTTTTATTGTGTTGCGGTACCAGGAGGATGATGATGATTTATTGTGTTGCAGGACTGGGAGGATGATGATTGTTTATTGTGTTGCAGTTCCGGGAGGATGATGATGATTTATTGTGTTGCAGTACCGGGAGGATGATGATGTTTTATTGTGTTGCAGTACCAGGAGGAGGATGATGATTTATTGTGTTGCAGTTCCGGGAGGATGATGATGATTTAATGTGTTGCAGTACCGTGATGATGATGAAGATTTATTGTGTTGCAGTACCGGGAGGATGATGATTGTTTATTGTGTTGCAGTTCCGGGAGGATGATGATGATTTATTGTGTTGCAGTAACAGGAGGATGATGATGATTTATTGTGTGGCAGTAACAGGAGGATGATGATGATTTATTGTGTTGCAGTATCAGGAGGATGATGATGATTTATTGTGCTGCAGTACCGTGATGATGATGATGATTTATTGTGTTGCAGTACCGGGAAGATGATGATGATTTATTGTGTTGCAGAACCGTGATGATGATGATGATTTATTGTGTTGCAGTACCGGGAAGATGATGATGATTTATTGTGTTGCAGTACTGGGGGGATGATGATGATTTATTGTGTTGCAGTACCGGGAAGATGATGATGATTTATTGTGTTGCAGTACCGGGAAGATGATGATGATTTATTGTGTTGCAGTACTGGGGGGATGATGATGATTTATTGTGTTGCAGTACTGGGAGGATGATGATGATTTATTGTGTTGCAGTACCGGGAAGATGATGATGATTTATTGTGTTGCAGTACTGGGGGGATGATGATGATTTATTGTGTTGCAGTCCCGGGATGATGATGATGATTTATTGTGTTGCAGTACCGGGAAGATGATGATGATTTATTGTGTTGCAGTACTGGGGGGATGATGATGATTTATTGTGTTGCAGTACCGGGAAGATGATGATGATTTATTGTGTTGCAGTACCAGGAAGATGATGATGATTTATTGTGTTGCAGAACCGTGATGATGATGATGATTTATTGTGTTGCAGTACCGGGAAGATGATGATGATTTATTGTGTTGCAGAACCGTGATGATGATGATGATTTATTGTGTTGCAGTACCGGGAAGATGATGATGATTTATTGTGTTGCAGTACTGGGGGGATGATGATGATTTATTGTGTTGCAGTACCGGGAAGATGATGATGATTTATTGTGTTGCAGTACTGGGGGGATGATGATGATTTATTGTGTTGCAGTACCGGGAAGATGATGATGATTTATTGTGTTGCAGTACCGGGAGGATGATGATGATTTATTGTGTTGCAGTACTGGGAGGATGATGATGATTTATTGTGTTGCAGTACTGGGAGGATGATGATGATTTATTGTGTTGCAGTACCGGGAGGATGATGATGATTTATTGTGTTGCAGTCCCGGGAGGATGATGATGATTTATTGTGTTGCAGTACTGGGATGATTATCATGTTTTATTGTGTTGCAGTACCGGGATGATTATGATGTTTTATTGTGTTGCAGTACCAGGAAGATGATGATGATTTATTGTGTTGCAGAACCGTGATGATGATGATGATTTATTGTGTTGCAGTACCGGGAAGATGATGATGATTTATTGTGTTGCAGTACTGGGGGGATGATGATGATTTATTGTGTTGCAGTACCGGGAAGATGATGATGATTTATTGTGTTGCAGTACTGGGGGGATGATGATGATTTATTGTGTTGCAGTACCGGGAAGATGATGATGATTTATTGTGTTGCAGTACCGGGAGGATGATGATGATTTATTGTGTTGCAGTACTGGGAGGATGATGATGATTTATTGTGTTGCAGTACTGGGAGGATGATGATGATTTATTGTGTTGCAGTCCCGGGAGGATGATGATGATTTATTGTGTTGCAGTACCGTGAAGATGATGATGATTTATTGTGTTGCAGTACCAGGAGGAGGATGATGATTTATTGTGTTGCAGTACCGGGAGGATGATGATGATTTATTGTGTTGCAGTAACAGGAGGATGTTGATGATTTTTTGTGTTGCAGTACCGTGATGATGATGATGATTTATTGTGTTGCAGTACCGGGAGGATGATGATGATTTATTGTGTTGCAGTACTGGGGGGATGATGATGATTTATTGTGTTGCAGTACCGGGAAGATGATGATGATTTATTGTGTTGCAGTACCGGGAAGATGATGATGATTTATTGTGTTGCAGTACTGGGAGGATGATGATGATTTATTGTGTTGCAGTACTGGGAGGATGATGATGATTTATTGTGTTGCAGTACTGGGAGGATGATGATGATTTATTGTGTTGCAGTACTGGGAGGATGATGATGATTTATTGTGTTGCAGTACTGGGAGGATGATGATGATTTATTGTGTTGCAGTAACAGGAGGATGATGATGATTTTTTGTGTTGCAGTACCGTGATGATGATGATGATTTATTGTGTTGCAGTACCGGGAGGATGATGATGATTTATTGTGTTGCAGTACTGGGGGGATGATGATGATTTATTGTGTTGCAGTACCGGGAAGATGATGATGATTTATTGTGTTGCAGTACCGGGAAGATGATGATGATTTATTGTGTTGCAGTACTGGGAGGATGATGATGATTTATTGTGTTGCAGTACTGGGAGGATGATGATGATTTATTGTGTTGCAGTACTGGGAGGATGATGATGATTTATTGTGTTGCAGTACTGGGAGGATGATGATGATTTATTGTGTTGCAGTACTGGGAGGATGATGATGATTTATTGTGTTGCAGTACTGGGAGGATGATGATGATTTATTGTGTTGCAGTACCGGGAGGATGATGATGATTTATTGTGTTGCAGTACCGGGAGGATGATGATGATTTATTTTGTTGCAGTACCGTGATTATGATGATGATTTATTGTGTTGCAGTACCGGGAGGATGATGATGATTTATTGTGTTGCAGTTCCGGGAGGATGATGATGATTTATTGTGTTGCAGTACCGGGAGGATGATGATGATTTCTTGTGTTGCAGTACCGGGAGGATGATGATGTTTTATTGTGTTGCAGTTCCGGGAAGATGATGATGATTTATTGTGTTGCAGTACCGGGAGGATGATGACGTTTTATTGTGTTGCAGTTCCGGGAAGATGAGAATGATTTATTGTGTTGCAATACTGGGAGGATGATGATGATTTATTGTGTTGCAGTACTGGGAGGATGATGATGATTTATTGTGTTGCAGTACCGGGAAGATGATGATGATTTATTGTGTTGCCGTACTGGGGGGATGATGATGATTTATTGTGTCGCAGTACCGGGAAGATGATGATGATTTATTGTGTTGCAGTACTGGGAGGATGATGATGATTTATTGTGTTGCAGTACTGGGAGGATGATGATGATTTATTGTGTTGCAGTACTGGGAGGATGATGATGATTTATTGTGTTGCAGTACTGGGGGGATGATGATGATTTATTGTGTTGCAGTACCGGGAAGATGATGATGATTTATTGTGTTGCAATACCGGGAGGATGATGATGATTTATTGTCTTGCAGTACCGGGAGGTTGATGATTGTTTATTGTGTTGCAGTTCCGGGAGGATGATGATGATTTATTGTGTTGCAGTACTGGGAGGATGATGATGATTTATTGTGTTGCAGTACTGGGGGGATGATGATGATTTATTGTGTTGCAGTTCCGGGAGGATGATGATGATTTATTGTGTTGCAGTACCGTGATGATGATGATGATTTATTGTGTTGCAGTCCCGGCAGGATGATGATGATTTATTGTGTTGCAGTACCGGGAGGATGATGATGATTTATTGTGTTGCAGTACCGTGATGATGATGATGATTTATTGTGTTGCAGTACCGGGATGATTATGATGTTTTATTGTGTTGCAGTATCGGGAGGATGATGATGATTTATTGTGTTGCCGTCCCGGGATGATAATGATGATTTATTGTGTTGCAGTACCAGGAGGAGGATGATGATTTATTGTGTTGCAGTACTGGGGGGATGATGATGATTTATTGTGTTGCAGAACCGGGAAGATGATAATGATTTATTGTGTTGCAGTACTGGGAGGATGATGATGATTTATTGTGTTGCAGTCCCGGGATGATAATGATGATTTATTGTGTTGCAGTACCAGGAGGAGGATGATGATTTATTGTGTTGCAATACCGGGAGGATGATGATGATTTATTGTGTTGCAGTACTGGGAGGATGATGATGATTTATTGTGTTGCAGTACCGGGAAGATGATGATGATTTATTGTGTTGCAGTCCCGGGATGATAATGATGATTTATTGTGTTGCAGTACCAGGAGGAGGATGATGATTTATTGTGTTGCAATACCGGGAGGATGATGATGATTTATTGTGTTGCAGTACTGGGAGGATGATGATGATTTATTGTGTTGCAGTACTGGGAGGATGATGATGATTTATTGTGTTGCAGTACCGTGATGATGATGATGATTTATTGTGTTGCAGTACTGGGAGGATGATGATGATTTATTGTGTTGCAGTACCGGGATGATTAAGATGTTTTATTGTGTTGCAGTATCGGGAGGATGATGATGATTTATTGTGTTGCAGTCCCGGGATGATAATGATGATTTATTGTGTTGCAGTACCAGGAGGAGGATGATGATTTATTGTGTTGCAATACCGGGAGGATGATGATGATTTATTGTGTTGCAGTACTGGGAGGATGATGATGATTTATTGTGTTGCAGTACTGGGAGGATGATGATGATTTATTGTGTTGCAGTACCGTGATGATGATGATGATTTATTGTGTTGCAGTACTGGGAGGATGATGATGATTTATTGTGTTGCAGTACCGGGATGATTAAGATGTTTTATTGTGTTGCAGTATCGGGAGGATGATGATGATTTATTGTGTTGCAGTCCCGGGATGATAATGATGATTTATTGTGTTGCAGTACCAGGAGGAGGATGATGATTTATTGTGTTGCAATACCGGGAGGATGATGATGATTTATTGTGTTGCAGTACCGGGAGGATGATGATGATTTATTGTGTTGCAGTACTGGGAGGATGATGATGATTCATTGTGTTGCAGTACCGGGAAGATGATGATGATTTATTTTGTTGCAGTACTGGGAGGATGATGATGATTTATTGTGTTGCAATACCGGGAGGATGATGATGATTTATTGTGTTGCAGTACTGGGGGGATGTTGATGATTTATTGTGTCGCAATACCGGGAGGATGATGATGATTTATTGTGTTGCAGTACTGGGAGGATGATGATGATTCATTGTGTTGCAGTACCGGGAAGATGATGATGATTTATTTTGTTGCAGTACCGGGATGATGATGATAAATTATTATGTTGCAGTAACAGGAGGATTATGATGATTTATTGTGTTGCAGTACCGGGATGATGATGATAAATTATTATGTTGCAGTAACAGGAGGATTATGATGATTTATTGTGTTGCAGTACCGGGCGGATGATGATGATTTATTGTGTTGCAGTACCGGGATGATGATGATAAATTATTATGTTGCAGTAACAGGAGGATTATGATGATTTATTGTGTTGCAGTACCGGGCGGATGATGATGATTTATTGTGTTGCAGTACCGGGATGATGATGATGATTTATTGTGTTGCAGTCCCGGGAGGATGATGATGATTTATTTTGTTGCAGTCCCGGGAGGATGATGACGATTTATTGTGTTGCAGTACCGGGAGGATGATGATGATTTATTGTGTTGCAGTACCGGGATGATGATGATAATTTATTGTGTTGCAGTAACAGGAGGATGATGATGATTTATTGTGTTGCAGTCCCGGGAGGATGATGATGATTTATTTTGTTGCAGTCCCGGGAGGATGATGACGATTTATTGTGTTGCAGTACCGGGAGGATGATGATGATTTATTGTGTTGCAGTCCCGGGAGGATGATGATGATTTATTTTGTTGCAGTCCCGGGAGGATGATGACGATTTATTGTGTTGCAGTACCTGGAGGATGATGATGATTTATTGTGTTGCAGTACCGGGAGGATGATGATGATTTATTGTGTTGCAGTACCGGGAAGATGATGATGATTTATTGTGTTGCAGTACCGGGAGGATGATGATGATTTATTGTGTTGCAGTACCGGGAAGATGATGATGATTTATTGTGTTGCAGTAACAGGAGGATGATGATGATTTATTGTGTTGCAGTAACAGGAGGATGATGATGATTTATTGTGTTGCAGTACCGGGAGGATGATGATGATTTATTGTGTTGCAGTAACAGGAGGATGATGATGATTTATTGTGTTGCAGTAACAGGAGGATGATGATGATTTATTGTGTTGCAGTACCGGGAGGATGATGATGTTTTATTGTGTTGCAGTACCAGGAGGAGGATGATGATTTATTGTGTTGCAGTACTGTGATGATGATGATGATTTATTGTGTGGCAGTACCGGGAGGATGATGATGTTTTATTGTGTTGCAGTACCAGGAGGAGGATGATGATTTATTGTGTTGCAGTACCGGGAGGTTGATGATTGTTTATTGTGTTGCAGTTCCGGGAGGATGATGATGATTTATTGTGTTGCGGTACCGGGAAGATGATGATGATTTATTGTGTTGCAGTACCGTGATGATGATGATGATTTATTGTGTTGCAGTACCGTGATGATGATGATGATTTATTGTGTTGCAGTACCGGGATGATTATGATGTTTTATTGTGTTGCAGTACCGGGAGGATGATGATGATTTATTGTCTTGCAGTGCCAGGAGGAGGATGAAGATTTACTGTGTTGCAGTACTGGGGGGATGATGATGATTTATTGTGTTGCAGTACCGATAAGATGATGATGATTTATTGTGTTGCAGTAACAGGAGGATGATGATGATTGTTTATTGTGTTGCAGTTCCGGGAGGATGATGATGATTTATTGTGTTGCAGTCCCGGGATGATGATGATGATTTATTGTGTTGCAGTACCAGGAGGAGGATGATGATTTATTGTGTTGCAGTGCTGGGGGGATGATGATGATTTATTGTGTTGCAGTACCGGGAAGATGATGATGTTTTATTGTGTTGCAGTGCTGGGAGGATGATGATGATTTATTGTGTTGCAGTACTGGGGGGATGTTGATGATTTATTGTGTCGCAATACCGGGAGGATGATGATGATTTATTGTGTTGCAGTACTGGGAGGATGATGATGATTTATTGTGTTGCAGTACTGGGGGGATGTTGATGATTTATTGTGTCGCAATACCGGGAGGATGATGATGATTTATTGTGTTGCAGTAACAGGAGGATGATGATGATTTATTGTGTTGCAGTAACAGGAGGATGATGATGATTTATTGTGTTGCAGTACCGGGAGGATGATGATGATTTATTGTGTTGCAGTAACAGGAGGATGATGATGATTTATTGTGTTGCAGTAACAGGAGGATGATGATGATTTATTGTGTTGCAGTACCGGGAGGATGATGATGTTTTATTGTGTTGCAGTACCAGGAGGAGGATGATGATTTATTGTGTTGCAGTACTGTGATGATGATGATGTTTTATTGTGTTGCAGTACCAGGAGGAGGATGATGATTTATTGTGTTGCAGTACCGGGAGGTTGATGATTGTTTATTGTGTTGCAGTTCCGGGAGGATGATGATGATTTATTGTGTTGCGGTACCGGGAAGATGATGATGATTTATTGTGTTGCAGTACCGTGATGATGATGATGATTTATTGTGTTGCAGTACCGTGATGATGATGATGATTTATTGTGTTGCAGTACCGGGATGATTATGATGTTTTATTGTGTTGCAGTACCGGGAGGATGATGATGATTTATTGTCTTGCAGTGCCAGGAGGAGGATGAAGATTTACTGTGTTGCAGTACTGGGGGGATGATGATGATTTATTGTGTTGCAGTACCGATAAGATGATGATGATTTATTGTGTTGCAGTAACAGGAGGATGATGATGATTGTTTATTGTGTTGCAGTTCCGGGAGGATGATGATGATTTATTGTGTTGCAGTCCCGGGATGATGATGATGATTTATTGTGTTGCAGTACCAGGAGGAGGATGATGATTTATTGTGTTGCAGTGCTGGGGGGATGATGATGATTTATTGTGTTGCAGTACCGGGAAGATGATGATGTTTTATTGTGTTGCAGTGCTGGGAGGATGATGATGATTTATTGTGTTGCAGTACTGGGAGGATGATGATGATTTATTGTGTTGCAGTACTGGGGGGATGTTGATGATTTATTGTGTCGCAATACCGGGAGGATGATGATGATTTATTGTGTTGCAGTACTGGGAGGATGATGATGATTTATTGTGTTGCAATACCGGGAGGATGATGATGATTTATTGTGTTGCAGTACTGGGAGGATGATGATGATTTATTGTGTTGCAGTACTGGGAGGATGATGATGATTTATTGTGTTGCAGTACTGTGATGATGATGATGATTTATTGTGTTGCAGTACCGGGAAGATGATGATGATTTATTGTGTTGCAGTACTGTGATGATGATGATGATTTATTGTGTGGCAGTACCGGGAGGATGATGATGTTTTATTGTGTTGCAGTACCAGGAGGAGGATGATGATTTATTGTGTTGCAGTACCGGGAGGTTGATGATTGTTTATTGTGTTGCAGTTCCGGGAGGATGATGATGATTTATTGTGTTGCGGTACCGGGAAGATGATGATGATTTATTGTGTTGCAGTACCGTGATGATGATGATGATTTATTGTGTTGCAGTACCGTGATGATGATGATGATTTATTGTGTTGCAGTACCGGGATGATTATGATGTTTTATTGTGTTGCAGTACCGGGAGGATGATGATGATTTATTGTCTTGCAGTCCCGGGATGATAATGATGATTTATTGTGTTGCAGTGCCAGGAGGAGGATGATGATTTATTGTGTTGCAGTACTGGGGGGATGATGATGATTTATTGTGTTGCAGTACCGGGAAGATGATGATGATTTATTGTGTTGCAGTAACAGGAGGATGATGATGATTGTTTATTGTGTTGCAGTTCCGGGAGGATGATGATGATTTATTGTGTTGCAGTCCCGGGATGATGATGATGATTTATTGTGTTGCAGTACCGGGAAGATGATGATGATTTATTGTGTTGCAGTACTGGGAGGATGATGATTTATTGTGTTGCAGTGCTGGGGGGATGATGATGATTTATTGTGTTGCAGTACCGGGAAGATGATGATGATTTATTGTGTTGCAGTACTGGGAGGATGATGATTTATTGTGTTGCAATACCGGGAGGATGATGATGATTTATTGTGTTGCAGTACTGGGGGGATGATGATGATTTATTGTGTCGCAATACCGGGAGGATGATGATGATTTATTGTGTTGCAGTACTGGGAGGATGATGATGATTTATTGTGTTGCAGTACCGGGAGGATGATGATGATTTATTGTGTTGCAGTACCGGGAAGATGATGATGTTTTATTGTGTTGCAGTGCTGGGAGGATGATGATGATTTATTGTGTTGCAGTACTGGGAGGATGATGATGATTTATTGTGTTGCAGTACTGGGGGGATGTTGATGATTTATTGTGTCGCAATACCGGGAGGATGATGATGATTTATTGTGTTGCAGTACTGGGAGGATGATGATGATTTATTGTGTTGCAATACCGGGAGGATGATGATGATTTATTGTGTTGCAGTACTGGGAGGATGATGATGATTTATTGTGTTGCAGTACTGGGAGGATGATGATGATTTATTGTGTTGCAGTACCGGGAAGATGATGATGATTTATTTTGTTGCAGTACTGGGAGGATGATGATGATTTATTGTGTTGCAGTACCGGGAAGATGATGATGATTTATTGTGTTGCAGTACCGGGAAGATGATGATGATTTATTGTGTTGCAGTTCCGGGAAGATGATGATGATTTATTGTGTTGCAGTACCGGGAGGATGATGATGATTTATTGGGTTGCAGTACCGGGATGATGATGATAAATTATTATGTTGCAGTAACAGGAGGATTATGATGATTTATTGTGTTGCAGTACCGGGCGGATGATGATGATTTATTGTGTTGCAGTACCGGGATGATGATGATGATTTATTGTGTTGCAGTAACAGGAGGATGATGATGATCTATTGTGTTGCAGTACCGGGAGGATGATGATGATTTATTGTGTTGCAGTCCCGGGAGGATGATGATGATTTATTTTGTTGCAGTCCCGGGAGGATGATGACGATTTATTGTGTTGCAGTACCTGGAGGATGATGATGATTTATTGTGTTGCAGTACCGGGAGGATGATGATGATTTAATGTGTTGCAGTACCGGGAAGATGATGATGATTTATTTTGTTGCAGTACCAGGAGGATGATGATGATTTATTGTGTTGCAGTAACAGGAGGATGATGATGATTTATTGTGTTGCAGTACCGGGAGGATGATGATGATTTATTGTGTTGCAGTCCCGGGAGGATGATGATGATTTATTTTGTTGCAGTCCCGGGAGGATGATGACGATTTATTGTGTTGCAGTACCTGGAGGATGATGATGATTTATTGTGTTGCAGTACCGGGAGGATGATGATGATTTAATGTGTTGCAGTACCGGGAAGATGATGATGATTTATTTTGTTGCAGTACCAGGAGGATGATGATGATTTATTGTGTTGCAGTAACAGGAGGATGATGATGATTTATTGTGTTGCAGTATCGGGAGGATGATGATGATTTATTGTGTTGCAGTAACAGGAGGATGATGATGATTTATTGTGTTGCAGTAACAGGAGGATGATGATGATTTATTGTGTTGCAGTACCGGGAGGATGATGATGTTTTATTGTGTTGCAGTACCAGGAGGAGGTTGATGATTTATTGTGTTGCAGTACTGTGATGATGATGATGATTTATTGTGTGGCAGTACCGGGAGGATGATGATGTTTTATTGTGTTGCAGTACCAGGAGGAGGATGATGATTTATTGTGTTGCAGTACCGGGAGGATGATGATTGTTTATTGTCTTGCAGTTCGGGGAGGATGATGATGATTTATTGTGTTGCAGTACCGGGAAGATGAAGATGATTTATTGTGTTGCAGTACCGGGAGGATGATGATGATTTATTGTGTTGCAGTACCGGGAGGATGATGATGTTTTATTGTGTTGCAGTACCAGGAGGAGGATGATGATTTATTGTGTTGCAGTCCTGGGAGGATGATGATGATTTATTGTCTTGCAGTTCCGGGAGGTTGATGATTGTTTATTGTGTTGCAGTTCCGGGAGGATGATGATGATTTATTGTGTTGCAATACCGGGATGATGATGATGATTTATTGTGTTGCAATACCGGGAGGATGATGATGATTTATTGTCTTGCAGTTCCGGGAGGTTGATGATTGTTTATTGTGTTGCAGTTCCGGGAGGATGATGATGATTTATTGTGTTGCAGTACCGGAAAGATGATGATGATTTATTGTGTTGCAGTACCGGGAAGATGATGATGATCTATTGTGTTGCAGTTCCGTGAGGATGATGATGATTTATTGTGTTGCAGTACCGTGATGATGATGATGATTTATTGTGTTGCAGTCCCGGCAGGATGAGGATGATTTATTGTGTTGCAGTACCGGGAGGATGATGATGATTTATTGTGTTGCAGTACTGTGATGATGATGATGATTTATTGTGTTGCAGTACCGGGAAGATGATGATGATTTATTGTGTTGCAGTCCCGGGATGATAATGATGATTTATTGTGTTGCAGTACCAGGAGGAGGATGATGATTTATTGTGTTGCAATACCGGGAGGATGATGATGATTTATTGTGTTGCAGTACTGGGAGGATGATGATGATTTATTGTGTTGCAGTACTGGGAGGATGATGATGATTTATTGTGTTGCAGTCCCGGGATGATAATGATGATTTATTGTGTTGCAGTACCAGGAGGAGGATGATGATTTATTGTGTTGCAATACCGGGATGATTATGATGTTTTATTGTGTTGCAGTATCGGGAGGATGATGATGATTTATTGTGTTGCAGTCCCGGGATGATAATGATGATTTATTGTGTTGCAGTACCAGGAGGAGGATGATGATTTATTGTGTTGCAATACCGGGAGGATGATGATGATTTATTGTGTTGCAGTACTGGGAGGATGATGATGATTTATTGTGTTGCAGTACTGGGAGGATGATGATGATTTATTGTGTTGCAGTACTGGGGGGATGTTGATGATTTATTGTGTCGCAATACCGGGAGGATGCTGATGATTTATTGTTTTGCAGTACTGGGAGGATGATGATGATTTATTGTGTTGCAATACCGGGAGGATGATGATGATTTATTGTGTTGCAGTACTGGGAGGATGATGATGATTTATTGTGTTGCAGTACTGGGAGGATGATGATGATTTATTGTGTTGCAGTACCGGGAAGATGATGATGATTTATTTTGTTGCAGTACTGGGAGGATGATGATGATTTATTGTGTTGCAGTACCGGGAAGATGATGATGATTTATTGTGTTGCAGTACCGGGAAGATGATGATGATTTATTGTGTTGCAGTACCGGGAAGATGATGATGATTTATTGTGTTGCAGTACCGGGAGGATGATGATGATTTATTGTGTTGCAGTAACAGGAGGATGATGATGATTTATTGTGTTGCAGTACTGGGAGGATGATGATGATTTATTGTGTTGCAGTACCGGGAAGATGATGATGATTTATTTTGTTGCAGTACTGGGAGGATGATGATGATTTATTGTGTTGCAGTACCGGGAAGATGATGATGATTTATTGTGTTGCAGTACCGGGAAGATGATGATGATTTATTGTGTTGCAGTACCGGGAGGATGATGATGATTTATTGTGTTGCAGTACTGGGAGGATGATGATGATTTATTGTGTTGCAGTACCGGGATGATGATGATAATTTATTGTGTTGCAGTAACAGGAGGATGATGATGATTTATTGTGTTGCAGTCCCGGGAGGATGATGATGATTTATTTTGTTGCAGTCCCGGGAGGATGATGACGATTTATTGTGTTGCAGTACCGGGAGGATGATGATGATTTATTGTGTTGCAGTACCGGGAGGATGATGATGATTTATTGTGTTGCAGTACCGGGAAGATGATGATGATTTATTGTGTTGCAGTACCGGGAGGATGATGATGATTTATTGTGTTTCAGTAACAGGAGGATGATGATGATTTATTGTGTTGCAGTACCGGGAGGATGATGATGATTTATTGTGTTGCAGTAACAGGAGGATGATGATGATTTATTGTGTTGCAGTAACAGGAGGATGATGATGATTTATTGTGTTGCAGTACCGGGAGGATGATGATGTTTTATTGTGTTGCAGTACCAGCAGGAGGATGATGATTTATTGTGTTGCAGTACCAGGAGGAGGATGATGATTTATTGTGTTGCAGTACCGGGAAGATGATGATGATTTATTGTGTTGCTGTACCGGGAGGATGATGATGATTTATTGTGTTGCAGTACCGGGATGATGATGATAATTTATTGTGTTGCAGTACAGGGAGGATGATGATGATTTATTGTGTTGCAGTACCGGGAGGATGATGATGATTTATTGTGTTGCAGTACCGGGAAGATGATGATGATTTATTGTGTTGCAGTACCGGGAAGATGATGATGATTTATTGTGTTGCAGTCCCGGGAGGATGATGATGATTTATTGTGTTGCAGTACCGGGATGATGATGATGTTTTATTGTGTTGCAGTACCGGGAGGTTGATGATTGTTTATTGTGTTGCAGTTCCTTGAGGATGATGATGATTTATTGTGTTGCAGTACCGGGAAGATGATGATGATTTATTGTGTTGCAGTACCGGGAAGATGATGATGATTTATTGTGTTGCAGTACCGGGAAGATGATGATGATTTATTGTGTTGCAGTCCCGGGAGGATGATGATGATTTATTGTGTTGCAGTACCGGGAGGATGATGACGATTTATTGTGTTGCAGTACCGGGAGGATGATGATGATTTATTGTGTTGCAGTACCGGGATGATTATGATGTTTTATTGTGTTGCAGTACCGGGAGGATGATGATGATTTATTGTGTTGCAGTCCCGGGATGATAATGATGATTTATTGTGTTGCAGTACCAGGAGGAGGATGAAGATTTATTGTGTTGCAGTACTGGGGGGATGATGATGATTTATTGTGTTGCAGTAACAGGAGGATGATGATGATTGTTTATTGTGTTGCAGTTCCGGGAGGATGATGATGATTTATTGTGTTGCAGTCCCGGGATGATGATGATGATTTATTGTGTTGCAGTACCAGGAGGAGGATGATGATTTATTGTGTTGCAGTGCTGGGGGGATGATGATGATTTATTGTGTTGCAGTACCGGGAAGATGATGATGATTTATTGTGTTGCAGTACTGGGAGGATGATGATTTTTTGTGTTGCAATACCGGGAGGATGATGATGATTTATTGTGTTGCAGTACTGGGAGGATGATGATGATTTATTGTGTTGCAGTACTGGGAGGATGATGATGATTTATTGTGTTGCAGTACTGGGAGGATGATGATGATTTATTGTGTTGCAGTACTGGGAGGATGATGATGATTTATTGTGTTGCAGTACCGGGAAGATGATGATGATTTATTGTGTTGCAGTACTGGGAGGATGATGATGATTTATTGTGTTGCAATACTGGGAGGATGATGATGATTTATTGTGTTGCAGTACCGGGAAGATGATGATGATTTATTGTGTTGCAGTACCGGGAAGATGATGATGATTTATTGTGTTGCAGTACCGGGAAGATGATGATGATTTATTGTGTTGCAGTACCGGGAGGATGATGATGATTTATTGTGTTGCAGTACTGGGAGGATGATGATGATTTATTGTGTTGCAGTCCTGGGATGATGATGATAATTTATTGTGTTGCAGTAACAGGAGGATGATGATGATTTATTGTGTTGCAGTACCGGGAGGATGATGATGATTTATTGTGTTGCAGTCCCGGGAGGATGATGATGATTTATTTTGTTGCAGTCCCGGGAGGATGATGACGATTTATTGTGTTGCAGTACCGGGAGGATGATGATGATTTATTGTGTTGCAGTACTGGGAGGATGATGATGATTTATTGTGTTGCAGTACCGGGAAGATGATGATGATTTATTGTGTTGCAGTACCGGGAGGATGATGATGATTTATTGTGTTGCAGTAACAGGAGGATGATGATGATTTATTGTGTTGCAGTACTGGGAGGATGATGATGATTTATTGAGTTGCAATACCGGGAGGATGATGATGATTTATTGTGTTGCAGTACTGGGAGGATGATGATGATTTATTGTGTTGCAATACCGGGAGGATGATGATGATTTATTGTGTTGCAGTACTGGGAGGATGATGATGATTTATTGTGTTGCAGTACTGGGAGGATGATGATGATTTATTGTGTTGCAGTACCAGGAAGATGATGATGATTTATTGTGTTGCAGGACCGGGAAGATGATGATGATTTATTGTGTTGCAGTACCGGGAGGATGATGCTGATTTATTGTGTTGCAGTACTGGGAGGATGATGATGATTTATTGTGTTGCAGTACCGGGAAGATGATGATGATTTATTGTGTTGCAGTACTGGGAGGATGATGATGATTTATTGTGTTGCAGTACTGGGAGGATGATGATGATTTATTGTGTTGCAGTACCGGGAGGATGATGATGATTTATTGTGTTGCAGTACCGGGAAGATGATGATGATTTATTGTGTTGCAGTACCGGGAAGATGATGATGATTTATTGTGTTGCAGTACCGGGAGGATGATGATGATTTATTGTGTTGCAGTACTGGGAGGATGATGATGATTTATTGTGTTGCAGTCCCGGGATGATGATGATAATTTATTGTGTTGCAGTAACAGGAGGATGATGATGATTTATTGTGTTGCAGTACCGGGAGGATGATGATGATTTATTGTGTTGCAGTCCCGGGAGGATGATGATGATTTATTTTGTTGCAGTCCCGGGAGGATGATGACGATTTATTGTGTTGCAGTACCGGGAGGATGATGATGATTTATTGTGTTGCAGTACTGGGAGAATGATGATGATTTATTGTGTTGCAGTACCGGGAAGATGATGATGATTTATTGTGTTGCAGTACCGGGAGGATGATGATGATTTATTGTGTTGCAGTAACAGGAGGATGATGATGATTTATTGTGTTGCAGTACTGGGAGGATGATGATGATTTATTGAGTTGCAATACCGGGAGGATGATGATGATTTATTGTGTTGCAGTACTGGGAGGATGATGATGATTTATTGTGTTGCAATACCGGGAGGATGATGATGATTTATTGTGTTGCAGTACTGGGAGGATGATGATGATTTATTGTGTTGCAGTACTGGGAGGATGATGATGATTTATTGTGTTGCAGTACCAGGAAGATGATGATGATTTATTGTGTTGCAGGACCGGGAAGATGATGATGATTTATTGTGTTGCAGTACCGGGAGGATGATGCTGATTTATTGTGTTGCAGTACTGGGAGGATGATGATGATTTATTGTGTTGCAGTACCGGGAAGATGATGATGATTTATTGTGTTGCAGTACTGGGAGGATGATGATGATTTATTGTGTTGCAGTACTGGGAGGATGATGATGATTTATTGTGTTGCAGTACCGGGAGGATGATGATGATTTATTGTGTTGCAGTACCGGGAAGATGATGATGATTTATTGTGTTGCATTACCGGGAAGATGATGATGATTTATTGTGTTGCAGTACCGGGAGGATGATGATGATTTATTGTGTTGCAGTACTGGGAGGATGGTGATGATTTATTGTGTTGCAGTACCGGGATGATGATGATAATTTATTGTGTTGCAGTAACAGGAGGATGATGATGATTTATTGTGTTGCAGTACCGGGAGGATGATGATGATTTATTGTGTTGCAGTCCCGGGAGGATGATGATGATTTATTTTGTTGCAGTCCCGGGAGGATGATGATGATTTATTGTGTTGCAGTACTGTGATGATGATGATGATTTATTGTGTTGCAGTACCGGGAGGATGATGATGTTTTATTGTGTTGCAGTACCGGGAGGTTGATGATTGTTTATTGTGTTGCAGTTCCTTGAGGATGATGATTTATTGTGTTGCAGTACCAGGAAGATGATGATGATTTATTGTGTTGCAGTACCGGGAAGATGATGATGATTTATTGTGTTGCAGTACCGGGAAGATGATGATGATTTATTGTGTTGCAGTCCCGGGAGGATGATGATGATTTATTGTGTTGCAGTACCGGGAGGATGATGATGATTTATTGTGTTGCAGTCCCGGGAGGATGATGACGATTTATTGTGTTGCAGTACCGGGAGGATGATGATGATTTATTGTGTTGCAGTACCGGGATGATTATGATGTTTTATTGTGTTGCAGTACCGGGAGGATGATGATGATTTATTGTGTTGCAGTACCGTGATGATGATGATGATTTATTGTGTTGCAGTACCGGGATGATTATGATGTTTTATTGTGTTGCAGTACCGGGAGGATGATGATGATTTATTGTGTTGCAGTCCCGGGATGATAATGATGATTTATTGTGTTGCAGTACCAGGAGGAGGATGAAGATTTATTGTGTTGCAGTACTGGGGGGATGATGATGATTTATTGTGTTGCAGTAACAGGAGGATGATGATGATTGTTTATTGTGTTGCAGTTCCGGGAGGATGATGATGATTTATTGTGTTGCAGTCCCGGGATGATGATGATGATTTATTGTGTTGCAGTACCAGGAGGAGGATGATGATTTATTGTGTTGCAGTGCTGGGGGGATGATGATGATTTATTGTGTTGCAGTACCGGGAAGATGATGATGATTTATTGTGTTGCAGTACTGGGAGGATGATGATTTTTTGTCTTGCAATACCGGGAGGATGATGATGATTTATTGTGTTGCAGTACTGGGAGGATGATGATGATTTATTGTGTTGCAGTACTGGGAGGATGATGATGATTTATTGTGTTGCAGTACTGGGAGGATGATGATGATTTATTGTGTTGCAGTACCGGGAAGATGATGATGATTTATTGTGTTGCAGTACTGGGAGGATGATGATGATTTATTGTGTTGCAATACTGGGAGGATGATGATGATTTATTGTGTTGCAGTACCGGGAAGATGATGATGATTTATTGTGTTGCAGTACCGGGAAGATGATGATGATTTATTGTGTTGCAGTACCGGGAAGATGATGATGATTTATTGTGTTGCAGTACCGGGAGGATGATGATGATTTATTGTGTTGCAGTACTGGGAGGATGATGATGATTTATTGTGTTGCAGTCCCGGGATGATGATGATAATTTATTGTGTTGCAGTAACAGGAGGATGATGATGATTTATTGTGTTGCAGTACCGGGAGGATGATGATGATTTATTGTGTTGCAGTCCCGGGAGGATGATGATGATTTATTTTGTTGCAGTCCCGGGAGGATGATGACGATTTATTGTGTTGCAGTACCGGGAGGATGATGATGATTTATTGTGTTGCAGTACTGGGAGGATGATGATGATTTATTGTGTTGCAGTACCGGGAAGATGATGATGATTTATTGTGTTGCAGTACCGGGAGGATGATGATGATTTATTGTGTTGCAGTAACAGGAGGATGATGATGATTTATTGTGTTGCAGTACTGGGAGGATGATGATGATTTATTGAGTTGCAATACCGGGAGGATGATGATGATTTATTGTGTTGCAGTACTGGGAGGATGATGATGATTTATTGTGTTGCAATACCGGGAGGATGATGATGATTTATTGTGTTGCAGTACTGGGAGGATGATGATGATTTATTGTGTTGCAGTACTGGGAGGATGATGATGATTTATTGTGTTGCAGTACCAGGAAGATGATGATGATTTATTGTGTTGCAGGACCGGGAAGATGATGATGATTTATTGTGTTGCAGTACCGGGAGGATGATGCTGATTTATTGTGTTGCAGTACTGGGAGGATGATGATGATTTATTGTGTTGCAGTACCGGGAAGATGATGATGATTTATTGTGTTGCAGTACTGGGAGGATGATGATGATTTATTGTGTTGCAGTACTGGGAAGATGATGATGATTTATTGTGTTGCAGTACCGGGAGGATGATGATGATTTATTGTGTTGCAGTACTGGGAGGATGGTGATGATTTATTGTGTTGCAGTACCGGGATGATGATGATAATTTATTGTGTTGCAGTAACAGGAGGATGATGATGATTTATTGTGTTGCAGTACCGGGAGGATGATGATGATTTATTGTGTTGCAGTCCCGGGAGGATGATGATGATTTATTTTGTTGCAGTCCCGGGAGGATGATGATGATTTATTGTGTTGCAGTACTGTGATGATGATGATGATTTATTGTGTTGCAGTACCGGGAGGATGATGATGTTTTATTGTGTTGCAGTACCGGGAGGTTGATGATTGTTTATTGTGTTGCAGTTCCTTGAGGATGATGATTTATTGTGTTGCAGTACCAGGAAGATGATGATGATTTATTGTGTTGCAGTACCGGGAAGATGATGATGATTTATTGTGTTGCAGTACCGGGAAGATGATGATGATTTATTGTGTTGCAGTCCCGGGAGGATGATGATGATTTATTGTGTTGCAGTACCGGGAGGATGATGATGATTTATTGTGTTGCAGTCCCGGGAGGATGATGACGATTTATTGTGTTGCAGTACCGGGAGGATGATGATGATTTATTGTGTTGCAGTACCGGGATGATTATGATGTTTTATTGTGTTGCAGTACCGGGAGGATGATGATGATTTATTGTGTTGCAGTACCGTGATGATGATGATGATTTATTGTGTTGCAGTACCGGGATGATTATGATGTTTTATTGTGTTGCAGTACCGGGAGGATGATGATGATTTATTGTGTTGCAGTCCCGGGATGATAATGATGATTTATTGTGTTGCAGTACCAGGAGGAGGATGAAGATTTATTGTGTTGCAGTACTGGGGGATGATGATGATTTATTGTGTTGCAGTAACAGGAGGATGATGATGATTGTTTATTGTGTTGCAGTTCCGGGAGGATGATGATGATTTATTGTGTTGCAGTCCCGGGATGATGATGATGATTTATTGTGTTGCAGTACCAGGAGGAGGATGATGATTTATTGTGTTGCAGTGCTGGGGGGATGATGATGATTTATTGTGTTGCAGTACCGGGAAGATGATGATGATTTATTGTGTTGCAGTACTGGGAGGATGATGATTTTTTGTGTTGCAATACCGGGAGGATGATGATGATTTATTGTGTTGCAGTACTGGGAGGATGATGATGATTTATTGTGTTGCAGTACTGGGAGGATGATGATGATTTATTGTGTTGCAGTACTGGGAGGATGATGATGATTTATTGTGTTGCAGTACTGGGAGGATGATGATGATTTATTGTGTTGCAGTACCGGGAAGATGATGATGATTTATTGTGTTGCAGTACTGGGAGGATGATGATGATTTATTGTGTTGCAGTACTGGGAGGATGATGATGATTTATTGTGTTGCAGTACCGGGAAGATGATGATGATTTATTGTGTTGCAGTACCGGGAAGATGATGATGATTTATTGTGTTGCAGTACCGGGAAGATGATGATGATTTATTGTGTTGCAGTACCGGGAGGATGATGATGATTTATTGTGTTGCAGTACTGGGAGGATGATGATGATTTATTGTGTTGCAGTCCCGGGATGATGATGATAATTTATTGTGTTGCAGTAACAGGAGGATGATGATGATTTATTGTGTTGCAGTACCGGGAGGATGATGATGATTTATTGTGTTGCAGTCCCGGGAGGATGATGATGATTTATTTTGTTGCAGTCCCGGGAGGATGATGACGATTTATTGTGTTGCAGTACCGGGAGGATGATGATGATTTATTGTGTTGCAGTACTGGGAGGATGATGATGATTTATTGTGTTGCAGTACCGGGAAGATGATGATGATTTATTGTGTTGCAGTACCGGGAGGATGATGATGATTTATTGTGTTGCAGTAACAGGAGGATGATGATGATTTATTGTGTTGCAATACCGGGAGGATGATGATGATTTATTTTGTTGCAGTAACAGGAGGATGATGATGATTTATTGTGTTGCGGTACTGGGGGGAGGATGATGATGATTTATTGTGTTGCAGTCCCGGGAGGATGATGATGATTTATTTTGTTGCAATACCGGGAGGATGATGATGATTTATTGTGTTGCAGTACTGGGAGGTTGATGATGATTTATTGTGTTGCAATACCGGGAGGATGATGATGATTTATTGTGTTGCAGTACTGGGAGGATGATGATGATTTATTGTGTTGCAATACCGGGAGGATGATGATGATTTATTGTGTTGCAGTACTGGGAGGATGATGATGATTTATTGTGTTGCAGTACTGGGAGGATGATGATGATTTATTGTGTTGCAGTACCAGGAAGATGATGATGATTTATTGTGTTGCAGGACCGGGAAGATGATGATGATTTATTGTGTTGCAGTACCGGGAGGATGATGCTGATTTATTGTGTTGCAGTACTGGGAGGATGATGATGATTTATTGTGTTGCAGTACCGGGAAGATGATGATGATTTATTGTGTTGCAGTACTGGGAGGATGATGATGATTTATTGTGTTGCAGTACTGGGAGGATGATGATGATTTATTGTGTTGCAGTACCGGGAGGATGATGATGATTTATTGTGTTGCAGTACCGGGAAGATGATGATGATTTATTGTGTTGCAGTACCGGGAAGATGATGATGATTTATTGTGTTGCAGTACCGGGAGGATGATGATGATTTATTGTGTTGCAGTACTGGGAGGATGATGATGATTTATTGTGTTGCAGTACCGGGATGATGATGATAATTTATTGTGTTGCAGTAACAGGAGGATGATGATGATTTATTGTGTTGCAGTACCGGGAGGATGATGATGATTTATTGTGTTGCAGTCCCGGGAGGATGATGATGATTTATTTTGTTGCAGTCCCGGGAGGATGATGATGATTTATTGTGTTGCAGTACCGGGAGGATGATGATGATTTATTGTGTTGCAGTACCGGGAGGATGATGATGATTTATTGTGTTGCAGTAACAGGAGGATGATGATGATTTATTGTGTTGCAGTACCGGGAGGATGATGATGATTTATTGTGTTGCAGTAACAGGAGGATGATGATGATTTATTGTGTTGCAGTACCGGGAGGATGATGATGATTTATTGTGTTGCAGTCCCGGGAGGATGATGATGATTTATTTTGTTGCAGTCCCGGGAGGATGATGACGATTTATTGTGTTGCAGTACCGGGAGGATGATGATGATTTATTGTGTTGCAGTACCGGGAGGATGATGATGATTTATTGTGTTGCAGTACCGGGAGGTTGATGATTGTTTATTGTGTTGCAGTTCCGGGAGGATGATGATGATTTATTGTGTTGCGGTACCGGGAAGATGATGATGATTTATTGTGTTGCAGTACCGTGATGATGATGATGATTTATTGTGTTGCAGTACCGTGATGATGATGATGATTTATTGTCTTGCAGTACCGGGATGATTATGATGTTTTATTGTGTTGCAGTACCGGGAGGATGATGATGATTTATTGTCTTGCAGTCCCGGGATGATAATGATGATTTATTGTGTTGCAGTGCCAGGAGGAGGATGATGATTTATTGTGTTGCAGTACTGGGGGGATGATGATGATTTATTGTGTTGCAGTACCGGGAAGATGATGATGATTTATTGTGTTGCAGTAACAGGAGGATGATGATGATTGTTTATTGTGTTGCAGTTCCGGGAGGATGATGATGATTTATTGTGTTGCAGTCCCGGGATGATGATGATGATTTATTGTGTTGCAGTACCAGGAGGAGGATGATGATTTATTGTGTTGCAGTACTGGGAGGATGATGATTTATTGTGTTGCAATACCGGGAGGATGATGATGATTTATTGTGTTGCAGTACTGGGGGGATGATGATGATTTATTGTGTTGCAGTGCTGGGGGGATGATGATGATTTATTGTGTTGCAGTACCGGGAAGATGATGATGATTTATTGTGTTGCAGTACTGGGAGGATGATGATTTATTGTGTTGCAATACCGGGAGGATGATGATGATTTATTGTGTTGCAGTACTGGGGGGATGATGATGATTTATTGTGTCGCAATACCGGGAGGATGATGATGATTTATTGTGTTGCAGTACTGGGAGGATGATGATGATTTATTGTGTTGCAGTACCGGGAGGATGATGATGATTTATTGTGTTGCAGTACCGGGAAGATGATGATGTTTTATTGTGTTGCAGTGCTGGGAGGATGATGATGATTTATTGTGTTGCAGTACTGGGAGGATGATGATGATTTATTGTGTTGCAGTACTGGGGGGATGTTGATGATTTATTGTGTCGCAATACCGGGAGGATGATGATGATTTATTGTGTTGCAGTACTGGGAGGATGATGATGATTTATTGTGTTGCAATACCGGGAGGATGATGATGATTTATTGTGTTGCAGTACTGGGAGGATGATGATGATTTATTGTGTTGCAGTACTGGGAGGATGATGATGATTTATTGTGTTGCAGTACCGGGAAGATGATGATGATTTATTTTGTTGCAGTACTGGGAGGATGATGATGATTTATTGTGTTGCAGTACCGGGAAGATGATGATGATTTATTGTGTTGCAGTACCGGGAAGATGATGATGATTTATTGTGTTGCAGTTCCGGGAAGATGATGATGATTTATTGTGTTGCAGTACCGTGAGGATGATGATGATTTATTGGGTTGCGGTACCGGGATGATGATGATAAATTATTATGTTGCAGTAACAGGAGGATTATGATGATTTATTGTGTTGCAGTACCGGGCGGATGATGATGATTTATTGTGTTGCAGTACCGGGATGATGATGATGATTTATTGTGTTGCAGTACTGGGAGGATGATGATGATTTATTGTGTTGCAGTAACAGGAGGATGATGATGATCTATTGTGTTGCAGTACCTGGAGGATGATGATGATTTATTGTGTTGCAGTCCCGGGAGGATGATGATGATTTATTTTGTTGCAGTCCCGGGAGGATGATGACGATTTATTGTGTTGCAGTACCTGGAGGATGATGATGATTTATTGTGTTGCAGTACCGGGAGGATGATGATGATTTAATGTGTTGCAGTACCGGGAAGATGATGATGATTTATTTTGTTGCAGTTCCAGGAGGATGATGATGATTTATTGTGTTGCAGTAACAGGAGGATGATGATGATTTATTGTGTTGCAGTATCGGGAGGATGATGATGATTTATTGTGTTGCAGTAACAGGAGGATGATGATGATTTATTGTGTTGCAGTAACAGGAGGATGATGATGATTTATTGTGTTGCAGTACCGGGAGGATGATGATGTTTTATTGTGTTGCAGTACCAGGAGGAGGTTGATGATTTATTGTGTTGCAGTACTGTGATGATGATGATGATTTATTGTGTGGCAGTACCGGGAGGATGATGATGTTTTATTGTGTTGCAGTACCAGGAGGAGGATGATGATTTATTGTGTTGCAGTACCGTGAGGTTGATGATTGTTTATTGTGTTGCAGTTCCGGGAGGATGATGATGATTTATTGTGTTGCAGTACCGGGAAAATGATGATGATTTATTGTGTTGCGGTACCGGGAAGATGATGATGATTTATTGTGTTGCAGTTCCGGGAGGATGATGATGATTTATTGTGTTGCAGTACCGTGATGATGATGATGATTTATTGTGTTGCAGTACCGTGATGATGATGATGATTTATTGTGTTGCAGTACCGGGATGATTATGATGTTTTATTGTGTTGCAGTACCGGGAGGATGATGATGGTTTATTGTCTTGCAGTCCCGGGATGATAATGATGATTTATTGTGTTGCAGTGCCAGGAGGAAGATGAAGATTTATTGTGTTGCAGTACTGGGGGGATGATGATGATTTATTGTGTTGCAGTACCGGGAAGATGATGATGATTTATTGTGTTGCAGTAACAGGAGGATGATGATGATTGTTTATTGTGTTGCAGTTCCGGGAGGATGATGATGATTTATTGTGTTGCAGTCCTGGGATGATGATGATGATTTATTGTGTTGCAGTACCAGGAGGAGGATGATGATTTATTGTGTTGCAGTGCTGGGGGGATGATGATGATTTATTGTGTTGCAGTACCGGGAAGTTGATGATGATTTATTGTGTTGCAGTACTGGGAGGATGATGTTTTATTGTGTTGCAGTACCGGGAGGATGATGATGATTTATTGTGTTGCAGTACTGGGGGGATGATGATGATTTATTGTGTCGCAATACCGGGATGATGATGATGATTTATTGTGTTGCAGTACTGGGAGGATGACGATGATTTATTGTGTTGCAGTACCGGGAGGATGATGATGATTTATTGTGTTGCAGTACTGGGAAGATGATGATGATTTATTGTGTTGCAGTATCGGGAAGATGATGATGATTTATTGTGTTGCAGTACCGGGAAGATGATGATGATTTATTGTGTTGCAGTACCGGGAGGATGATGATGTTTTATTGTGTTGCAGTACCAGGAGGAGGATGATGATTTATTGTGTTGCAGTACCGGGAGGATGATGATTGTTTATTGTCTTGCAGTTCGGGGAGGATGATGATGATTTATTGTGTTGCAGTACCGGGAAGATGAAGATGATTTATTGTGTTGCAGTACCGGGAGGATGATGATGATTTATTGTGTTGCAGTACCGGGAGGATGATGATGTTTTATTGTGTTGCAGTACCAGGAGGAGGATGATGATTTATTGTGTTGCAGTCCTGGGAGGATGATGATGATTTATTGTCTTGCAGTTCCGGGAGGTTGATGATTGTTTATTGTGTTGCAGTTCCGGGAGGATGATGATGATTTATTGTGTTGCAATACCGGGATGATGATGATGATTTATTGTGTTGCAATACCGGGAGGATGATGATGATTTATTGTCTTGCAGTTCCGGGAGGTTGATGATTGTTTATTGTGTTGCAGTTCCGGGAGGATGATGATGATTTATTGTGTTGCAGTACCGGAAAGATGATGATGATTTATTGTGTTGCAGTACCGGGAAGATGATGATGATCTATTGTGTTGCAGTTCCGTGAGGATGATGATGATTTATTGTGTTGCAGTACCGTGATGATGATGATGATTTATTGTGTTGCAGTCCCGGCAGGATGAGGATGATTTATTGTGTTGCAGTACCGGGAGGATGATGATGATTTATTGTGTTGCAATACCGGGAGGATGATGATGATTTATTGTGTTGCAGTACCGGGATGATTATGATGTTTTATTGTGTTGCAGTATCGGGAGGATGATGATGATTTATTGTGTTGCAGTCCCGGGATGATAATGATGATTTATTGTGTTGCAGTACCAGGAGGAGGATGATGATTTATTGTGTTGCAATACCGGGAGGATGATGATGATTTATTGTGTTGCAGTACTGGGAGGATGATGATGATTTATTGTGTTGCAGTACTGGGAGGATGATGATGATTTATTGTGTTGCAGTACTTGGGGGATGTTGATGATTTATTGTGTCGCAATACCGGGAGGATGCTGATGATTTATTGTTTTGCAGTACTGGGAGGATGATGATGATTTATTGTGTTGCAATACCGGGAGGATGATGATGATTTATTGTGTTGCAGTACTGGGAGGATGATGATGATTTATTGTGTTGCAGTACCGGGAGGATGATGATGATTTATAGTGTTGCAGTACCGGGATGATGATGATAATTTATTGTGTTGCAGTACTGGGAGGATGATGATGATTTATTGTGTTGCAGTACCGGGAGGATGATGATGATTTATTGTGTTGCAGTACCGGGATGATGATGATGATTTATTGTGTTGCAGTACTGGGAGGATGATGATGATTTATTGTGTTGCAGTACCGGGATGATGATGATAATTTATTGTGTTGCAGTAACAGGAGGATGATGATGATTTATTGTGTTGCAGTACCGGGAGGATGATGATGATTTATTGTGTTGCAGTCCCGGGAGGATGATGATGATTTATTTTGTTGCAGTCCCGGGAGGATGATGACGATTTATTGTGTTGCAGTACCGGGAGGATGATGATGATTTATTGTGTTGCAGTACCGGGAGGATGATGATGATTTATTGTGTTGCAGTACTGGGAAGATGATGATGATTTATTGTGTTGCAGTACCGGGAGGATGATGATGATTTATTGTGTTTCAGTAACAGGAGGATGATGATGATTTATTGTGTTGCAGTACCGGGAGGATGATGATGATTTATTGTGTTGCAGTAACAGGAGGATGATGATGATTTATTGTGTTGCAGTAACAGGAGGATGATGATGATTTATTGTGTTGCAGTACCGGGAGGATGATGATGTTTTATTGTGTTGCAGTACCAGGAGGAGGATGATGATTTATTGTGTTGCAGTACTGTGATGATGATGATGATTTATTGTGTTGCAGTACCGGGAGGATGATGATGTTTTATTGTGTTGCAGTACCGGGAGGTTGATGATTGTTTATTGTGTTGCAGTTCCTTGAGGATGATGATGATTTATTGTGTTGCAGTACCGGGAAGATGATGATGATTTATTGTGTTGCAGTACCGGGAAGATGATGATGATTTATTGTGTTGCAGTACCGGGAAGATGATGATGATTTATTGTGTTGCAGTCCCGGGAGGATGATGATGATTTATTGTGTTGCAGTACCGGGAGGATGATGATGATTTATTGTGTTGCAGTCCCGGGAGGATGATGACGATTTATTGTGTTGCACTACCGGGAAGATGATGATGATTTATTGTGTTGCAGTACCGGGATGATTATGATGTTTTATTGTGTTGCAGTACCGGGAGGATGATGATGATTTATTGTGTTGCAGTACCGTGATGATGATGATGATTTATTGTGTTGCAGTACCGGGATGATTATGATGTTTTATTGTGTTGCAGTACCGGGAGGATGATGATGATTTATTGTGTTGCAGTCCCGGGATGATAATGATGATTTATTGTGTTGCAGTACCAGGAGGAGGATGAAGATTTATTGTGTTGCAGTACTGGGGGGATGATGATGATTTATTGTGTTGCAGTAACAGGAGGATGATGATGATTGTTTATTGTGTTGCAGTTCCGGGAGGATGATGATGATTTATTGTGTTGCAGTCCCGGGATGATGATGATGATTTATTGTGTTGCAGTACCAGGAGGAGGATGATGATTTATTGTGTTGCAGTGCTGGGGGGATGATGATGATTTATTGTGTTGCAGTACCGGGAAGATGATGATGATTTATTGTGTTGCAGTACTGGGAGGATGATGATTTTTTGTGTTGCAATACCGGGAGGATGATGATGATTTATTGTGTTGCAGTACTGGGAGGATGATGATGATTTATTGTGTTGCAGTACCGGGAAGATGATGATGATTTATTGTGTTGCAGTACCGGGAGGATGATGATGATTTATTGTGTTGCAGTACTGGGAGGATGATGATGATTTATTGTGTTGCAGTACCGGGAAGATGATGATGATTTATTGTGTTGCAGTACCGGGAAGATGATGATGATTTATTGTGTTGCAGTACCGGGAAGATGATGATGATTTATTGTGTCGCAGTACCGGGAGGATGATGATGATTTATTGTGTTGCAGTACTGGGAGGATGATGATGATTTATTGTGTTGCAGTACCGGGAAGATGATGATGATTTATTGTGTTGCAGTACCGGGAAGATGATGATGATTTATTGTGTTGCAGTACCGGGAGGATGATGATGATTTATTGTGTTGCAGTACTGGGAGGATGATGATGATTTATTGTGTTGCAGTACCGGGAAGATGATGATGATTTATTGTGTTGCAGTACCGGGAAGATGATGATGATTTATTGTGTTGCAGTACCGGGAAGATGATGATGATTTATTGTGTTGCAGTACCGGGAGGATGATGATGATTTATTGTGTTGCAGTACTGGGAGGATGATGATGATTTATTGTGTTGCAGTACCGGGAAGATGATGATGATTTATTGTGTTGCAGTACCGGGAAGATGATGATGATTTATTGTGTTGCAGTACCGGGAAGATGATGATGATTTATTGTGTTGCAGTACCGGGAAGATGATGATGATTTATTGTGTTGCAGTACCGGGAGGATGATGATGATTTATTGTGTTGCAGTACTGGGAGGATGATGATGATTTATTGTGTTGCAGTACCGGGATGATGATGATAATTTATTGTGTTGCAGTAACAGGAGGATGATGATGATTTATTGTGTTGCAGTACCGGGAGGATGATGATGATTTATTGTGTTGCAGTCCCGGGAGGATGATGATGATTTATTTTGTTGCAGTCCCGGGAGGATGATGACGATTTATTGTGTTGCAGTACCGGGAGGATGATGATGATTTATTGTGTTGCAGTACTGGGAAGATGATGATGATTTATTGTGTTGCAGTACCGGGAGGATGATGATGATTTATTGTGTTGCAGTAACAGGAGGATGATGATGATTTATTGTGTTGCAATACCGGGAGGATGATGATGATTTATTTTGTTGCAGTAACAGGAGGATGATGATGATTTATTGTGTTGCGGTACTGGGGGGAGGATGATGATGATTTATTGTGTTGCAGTACTGGGAGGATGATGATGATTTATTGTGTTGCAATACCGGGAGGATGATGATGATTTATTGTGTTGCAGTACTGGGAGGATGATGATGATTTATTGTGTTGCAATACCGGGAGGATGATGATGATTTATTGTGTTGCAGTACTGGGAGGATGATGATGATTTATTGTGTTGCAATACCGGGAGGATGATGATGATTTATTGTGTTGCAGTACTGGGAGGATGATGATGATTTATTGTGTTGCAGTACTGGGAGGATGATGATGATTTATTGTGTTGCAGTACCAGGAAGATGATGATGATTTATTGTGTTGCAGGACCGGGAAGATGATGATGATTTATTGTGTTGCAGTACCGGGAGGATGATGCTGATTTATTGTGTTGCAGTACTGGGAGGATGATGATGATTTATTGTGTTGCAGTACCGGGAAGATGATGATGATTTATTGTGTTGCAGTACTGGGAGGATGATGATGATTTATTGTGTTGCAGTACTGGGAGGATGATGATGATTTATTGTGTTGCAGTACCGGGAAGATGATGATGATTTATTGTGTTGCAGTACCGGGAAGATGATGATGATTTATTGTGTTGCAGTACCGGGAGGATGATGATGATTTATTGTGTTGCAGTACTGGGAGGATGATGATGATTTATTGTGTTGCAGTACCGGGATGATGATGATAATTTATTGTGTTGCAGTAACAGGAGGATGATGATGATTTATTGTGTTGCAGTACCGGGAGGATGATGATGATTTATTGTGTTGCAGTCCCGGGAGGATGATGATGATTTATTTTGTTGCAGTCCCGGGAGGATGATGATGATTTATTGTGTTGCAGTAACAGGAGGATGATGATGATTTATTGTGTTGCAGTACCGGGAGGATGATGATGATTTATTGTGTTGCAGTAACAGGAGGATGATGATGATTTATTGTGTTGCAGTACCGGGAGGATGATGATGATTTATTGTGTTGCAGTCCCGGGAGGATGATGATGATTTATTTTGTTGCAGTCCCGGGAGGATGATGACGATTTATTGTGTTGCAGTACCGGGAGGATGATGATGATTTATGGTGTTGCAGTACCGGGAGGATGATGATGATTTATTGTGTTGCAGTACCGGGAAGATGATGATGATTTATTGTGTTGCAGTACCGGGAGGATGATGACGATTTATTGTGTTGCAGTACCAGGAGGATGATGATGATTTATTGTGTTGCAGTACCGGGAGGATGATGATGATTTATTGTGTTGCAGTAACAGGAGGATGATGATGATTTATTGTGTTGCAGTACCGGGAGGATGATGATGATTTATTGTGTTGCAGTAACAGGAGGATGATGATGATTTATTGTGTTGCAGTAACAGGAGGATGATGATGATTTATTGTGTTGCAGTACCGGGAGGATGATGATGTTTTATTGTGTTGCAGTACCAGGAGGAGGATGATGATTTATTGTGTTGCAGTACCAGGAGGAGGATGATGATTTATTGTGTTGCAGTACTGTGATGATGATGATGATTTATTGTGTTGCAGTACCGGGAGGATGATGATGTTTTATTGTGTTGCAGTACCGGGAGGTTGATGATTGTTTATTGTGTTGCAGTTCCTTGAGGATGATGATGATTTATTGTGTTGCAGTACCGGGAAGATGATGATGATTTATTGTGTTGCAGTACCGGGAAGATGATGATGATTTATTGTGTTGCAGTACCGGGAGGATGATGATGATTTATTGTGTTGCAGTACTGGGAGGATGATGATGATTTATTGTGTTGCAGTACCGGGAAGATGATGATGATTTATTGTGTTGCAGTACCGGGAAGATGATGATGATTTATTGTGTTGCAGTACCGGGAAGATGATGATGATTTATTGTGTTGCAGTACCGGGAGGATGATGATGATTTATTGTGTTGCAGTACTGGGAGGATGATGATGATTTATTGTGTTGCAGTACCGGGAAGATGATGATGATTTATTGTGTTGCAGTACCGGGAAGATGATGATGATTTATTGTGTTGCAGTACCGGGAAGATGATGATGATTTATTGTGTTGCAGTACCGGGAAGATGATGATGATTTATTGTGTTGCAGTACCGGGAGGATGATGATGATTTATTGTGTTGCAGTACTGGGAGGATGATGATGATTTATTGTGTTGCAGTACCGGGATGATGATGATAATTTATTGTGTTGCAGTAACAGGAGGATGATGATGATTTATTGTGTTGCAGTACCGGGAGGATGATGATGATTTATTGTGTTGCAGTCCCGGTAGGATGATGATGATTTATTTTGTTGCAGTCCCGGGAGGATGATGACGATTTATTGTGTTGCAGTACCGGGAGGATGATGATGATTTATTGTGTTGCAGTACTGGGAAGATGATGATGATTTATTGTGTTGCAGTACCGGGAGGATGATGATGATTTATTGTGTTGCAGTAACAGGAGGATGATGATGATTTATTGTGTTGCAATACCGGGAGGATGATGATGATTTATTTTGTTGCAGTAACAGGAGGATGATGATGATTTATTGTGTTGCGGTACTGGGGGGAGGATGATGATGATTTATTGTGTTGCAGTACTGGGAGGATGATGATGATTTATTGTGTTGCAATACCGGGAGGATGATGATGATTTATTGTGTTGCAGTACTGGGAGGATGATGATGATTTATTGTGTTGCAATACCGGGAGGATGATGATGATTTATTGTGTTGCAGTACTGGGAGGATGATGATGATTTATTGTGTTGCAATACCGGGAGGATGATGATGATTTATTGTGTTGCAGTACTGGGAGGATGATGATGATTTATTGTGTTGCAGTACCAGGAGGAGGATGAAGATTTATTGTGTTGCAGTACTGGGGGGATGATGATGATTTATTGTGTTGCAGTAACAGGAGGATGATGATGATTGTTTATTGTGTTGCAGTTCCGGGAGGATGATGATGATTTATTGTGTTGCAGTACTGGGAGGATGATGATGATTTATTGTGTTGCAGTACTGGGAGGATGATGATGATTTATTGTGTTGCAGTACTGGGAGGATGATGATGATTTATTGTGTTGCAGTACCAGGAAGATGATGATGATTTATTGTGTTGCAGGACCGGGAAGATGATGATGATTTATTGTGTTGCAGTACCGGGAGGATGATGCTGATTTATTGTGTTGCAGTACTGGGAGGATGATGATGATTTATTGTGTTGCAGTACCGGGAAGATGATGATGATTTATTGTGTTGCAGTACTGGGAGGATGATGATGATTTATTGTGTTGCAGTACTGGGAGGATGATGATGATTTATTGTGTTGCAGTACCGGGAAGATGATGATGATTTATTGTGTTGCAGTACCGGGAAGATGATGATGATTTATTGTGTTGCAGTACCGGGAGGATGATGATGATTTATTGTGTTGCAGTACTGGGAGGATGATGATGATTTATTGTGTTGCAGTACCGGGATGATGATGATAATTTATTGTGTTGCAGTAACAGGAGGATGATGATGATTTATTGTGTTGCAGTCCCGGGAGGATGATGATGATTTATTTTGTTGCAGTCCCGGGAGGATGATGATGATTTATTGTGTTGCAGTACCGGGAGGATGATGATGATTTATTGTGTTGCAGTCCCGGGAGGATGATGATGATTTATTGTGTTGCAGTAACAGGAGGATGATGATGATTTATTGTGTTGCAGTACCGGGAGGATGATGATGATTTATTGTGTTGCAGTAACAGGAGGATGATGATGATTTATTGTGTTGCAGTACCGGGAGGATGATGATGATTTATTGTGTTGCAGTCCCGGGAGGATGATGATGATTTATTTTGTTGCAGTCCCGGGAGGATGATGACGATTTATTGTGTTGCAGTACCGGGAGGATGATGATGATTTATGGTGTTGCAGTACCGGGAGGATGATGATGATTTATTGTGTTGCAGTACCGGGAAGATGATGATGATTTATTGTGTTGCAGTACCGGGAGGATGATGACGATTTATTGTGTTGCAGTACCGGGAGGATGATGATGATTTATTGTGTTGCAGTACCAGGAGGATGATGATGATTTATTGTGTTGCAGTACCGGGAGGATGATGATGATTTATTGTGTTGCAGTAACAGGAGGATGATGATGATTTATTGTGTTGCAGTACCGGGAGGATGATGATGATTTATTGTGTTGCAGTAACAGGAGGATGATGATGATTTATTGTGTTGCAGTAACAGGAGGATGATGATGATTTATTGTGTTGCAGTACCGGGAGGATGATGATGTTTTATTGTGTTGCAGTACCAGGAGGAGGATGATGATTTATTGTGTTGCAGTACCAGGAGGAGGATGATGATTTATTGTGTTGCAGTACTGTGATGATGATGATGATTTATTGTGTTGCAGTACCGGGAGGATGATGATGTTTTATTGTGTTGCAGTACCGGGAGGTTGATGATTGTTTATTGTGTTGCAGTTCCTTGAGGATGATGATGATTTATTGTGTTGCAGTACCGGGAAGATGATGATGATTTATTGTGTTGCAGTACCGGGAAGATGATGATGATTTATTGTGTTGCAGTACCGGGAGGATGATGATGATTTATTGTGTTGCAGTACTGGGAGGATGATGATGATTTATTGTGTTGCAGTACCGGGAAGATGATGATGATTTATTGTGTTGCAGTACCGGGAAGATGATGATGATTTATTGTGTTGCAGTACCGGGAAGATGATGATGATTTATTGTGTTGCAGTACCGGGAGGATGATGATGATTTATTGTGTTGCAGTACTGGGAGGATGATGATGATTTATTGTGTTGCAGTACCGGGAAGATGATGATGATTTATTGTGTTGCAGTACCGGGAAGATGATGATGATTTATTGTGTTGCAGTACCGGGAAGATGATGATGATTTATTGTGTTGCAGTACCGGGAAGATGATGATAATTTATTGTGTTGCAGTACCGTGATGATGATGATGATTTATTGTGTTGCAGTCCCGGGAGGATGATGATGATTTATTGTGTTGCAGTACCGGGAGGATGATGATGATTTATTGTGTTGCAGTCCCGGGAGGATGATGACGATTTATTGTGTTGCACTACCGGGAAGATGATGATGATTTATTGTGTTGCAGTACCGGGATGATTATGATGTTTTATTGTGTTGCAGTACCGGGAGGATGATGATGATTTATTGTGTTGCAGTACCGTGATGATGATGATGATTTATTGTGTTGCAGTACCGGGATGATTATGATGTTTTATTGTGTTGCAGTACCGGGAGGATGATGATGATTTATTGTGTTGCAGTCCCGGGATGATAATGATGATTTATTGTGTTGCAGTACCGGGATGATTATGATGTTTTATTGTGTTGCAGTACCGGGAGGATGATGATGATTTATTGTGTTGCAGTACCAGGAGGAGGATGAAGATTTATTGTGTTGCAGTACTGGGGGGATGATGATGATTTATTGTGTTGCAGTAACAGGAGGATGATGATGATTGTTTATTGTGTTGCAGTTCCGGGAGGATGATGATGATTTATTGTGTTGCAGTCCCGGGATGATGATGATGATTTATTGTGTTGCAGTACCAGGAGGAGGATGATGATTTATTGTGTTGCAGTGCTGGGGGGATGATGATGATTTATTGTGTTGCAGTACCGGGAAGATGATGATGATTTATTGTGTTGCAGTACTGGGAGGATGATGATTTTTTGTGTTGCAATACCGGGAGGATGATGATGATTTATTGTGTTGCAGTACTGGGAGGATGATGATGATTTATTGTGTTGCAGTACCGGGAAGATGATGATGATTTATTGTGTTGCAGTACCGGGAGGATGATGATGATTTATTGTGTTGCAGTACTGGGAGGATGATGATGATTTATTGTGTTGCAGTACCGGGAAGATGATGATGATTTATTGTGTTGCAGTACCGGGAGGATGATGATGATTTATTGTGTTGCAGTACTGGGAGGATGATGATGATTTATTGTGTTGCAGTACCGGGAAGATGATGATGATTTATTGTGTTGCAGTACCGGGAGGATGATGATGATTTATTGTGTTGCAGTACTGGGAGGATGATGATGATTTATTGTGTTGCAGTACCGGGAAGATGATGATGATTTATTGTGTTGCAGTACCGGGAAGATGATGATGATTTATTGTGTTGCAGTACCGGGAAGATGATGATGATTTATTGTGTTGCAGTACCGGGAGGATGATGATGATTTATTGTGTTGCAGTACTGGGAGGATGATGATGATTTATTGTGTTGCAGTACCGGGAAGATGATGATGATTTATTGTGTTGCAGTACCGGGAAGATGATGATGATTTATTGTGTTGCAGTACCGGGAGGATGATGATGATTTATTGTGTTGCAGTACTGGGAGGATGATGATGATTTATTGTGTTGCAGTACCGGGAAGATGATGATGATTTATTGTGTTGCAGTACCGGGAAGATGATGATGATTTATTGTGTTGCAGTACCGGGAAGATGATGATGATTTATTGTGTTGCAGTACCGGGAATTTGATGATGATTTATTGTGTTGCAGTACTGGGAGGATGATGATGATTTATTGTGTTGCAGTACCGGGAAGATGATGATGATTTATTGTGTTGCAGTACCGGGAAGATGATGATGATTTATTGTGTTGCAGTACCGGGAAGATGATGATGATTTATTGTGTTGCAGTACCGGGAAGATGATGATGATTTATTGTGTTGCAGTACCGGGAGGATGATGATGATGTATTGTGTTGCAGTACTGGGAGGATGATGATGATTTATTGTGTTGCAGTACCGGGATGATGATGATAATTTATTGTGTTGCAGTAACAGGAGGATGATGATGATTTATTGTGTTGCAGTACCGGGAGGATGATGATGATTTATTGTGTTGCAGTCCCGGGAGGATGATGATGATTTATTTTGTTGCAGTCCCGGGAGGATGATGACGATTTATTGTGTTGCAGTACCGGGAGGATGATGATGATTTATTGTGTTGCAGTACTGGGAAGATGATGATGATTTATTGTGTTGCAGTACCGGGAGGATGATGATGATTTATTGTGTTGCAGTAACAGGAGGATGATGATGATTTATTGTGTTGCAATACCGGGAGGATGATGATGATTTATTTTGTTGCAGTAACAGGAGGATGATGATGATTTATTGTGTTGCGGTACTGGGGGGAGGATGATGATGATTTATTGTGTTGCAGTACTGGGAGGATGATGATGATTTATTGTGTTGCAATACCGGGAGGATGATGATGATTTATTGTGTTGCAGTACTGGGAGGATGATGATGATTTATTGTGTTGCAATACCGGGAGGATGATGATGATTTATTGTGTTGCAGTACTGGGAGGATGATGATGATTTATTGTGTTGCAATACCGGGAGGATGATGATGATTTATTGTGTTGCAGTACTGGGAGGATGATGATGATTTATTGTGTTGCAGTACTGGGAGGATGATGATGATTTATTGTGTTGCAGTACCAGGAAGATGATGATGATTTATTGTGTTGCAGGACCGGGAAGATGATGATGATTTATTGTGTTGCAGTACCGGGAGGATGATGCTGATTTATTGTGTTGCAGTACTGGGAGGATGATGATGATTTATTGTGTTGCAGTACCGGGAAGATGATGATGATTTATTGTGTTGCAGTACTGGGAGGATGATGATGATTTATTGTGTTGCAGTACTGGGAGGATGATGATGATTTATTGTGTTGCAGTACCGGGAAGATGATGATGATTTATTGTGTTGCAGTACCGGGAAGATGATGATGATTTATTGTGTTGCAGTACCGGGAGGATGATGATGATTTATTGTGTTGCAGTACTGGGAGGATGATGATGATTTATTGTGTTGCAGTACCGGGATGATGATGATAATTTATTGTGTTGCAGTAACAGGAGGATGATGATGATTTATTGTGTTGCAGTACCGGGAGGATGATGATGATTTATTGTGTTGCAGTCCCGGGATGATGATGATGATTTATTGTGTTGCAGTCCCGGGATGATGATGATGATTTATTGTGTTGCAGTACCAGGAGGAGGATGATGATTTATTGTGTTGCAGTGCTGGGGGGATGATGATGATTTATTGTGTTGCAGTACCGGGAAGATGATGATGATTTATTGTGTTGCAGTACTGGGAGGATGATGATTTTTTGTGTTGCAATACCGGGAGGATGATGATGATTTATTGTGTTGCAGTACTGGGAGGATGATGATGATTTATTGTGTTGCAGTACCGGGAAGATGATGATGATTTATTGTGTTGCAGTACCGGGAGGATGATGATGATTTATTGTGTTGCAGTACTGGGAGGATGATGATGATTTATTGTGTTGCAGTACCGGGAAGATGATGATGATTTATTGTGTTGCAGTACCGGGAAGATGATGATGATTTATTGTGTTGCAGTACCGGGAAGATGATGATGATTTATTGTGTTGCAGTACCGGGAGGATGATGATGATTTATTGTGTTGCAGTACTGGGAGGATGATGATGATTTATTGTGTTGCAGTACCGGGAAGATGATGATGATTTATTGTGTTGCAGTACCGGGAAGATGATGATGATTTATTGTGTTGCAGTACCGGGAGGATGATGATGATTTATTGTGTTGCAGTACTGGGAGGATGATGATGATTTATTGTGTTGCAGTACCGGGAAGATGATGATGATTTATTGTGTTGCAGTACCGGGAAGATGATGATGATTTATTGTGTTGCAGTACCGGGAAGATGATGATGATTTATTGTGTTGCAGTACCGGGAGGATGATGATGATTTATTGTGTTGCAGTACTGGGAGGATGATGATGATTTATTGTGTTGCAGTACCGGGAAGATGATGATGATTTATTGTGTTGCAGTACCGGGAAGATGATGATGATTTATTGTGTTGCAGTACCGGGAAGATGATGATGATTTATTGTGTTGCAGTACCGGGAAGATGATGATGATTTATTGTGTTGCAGTACCGGGAGGATGATGATGATTTATTGTGTTGCAGTACTGGGAGGATGATGATGATTTATTGTGTTGCAGTACTGGGAAGATGATGATGATTTATTGTGTTGCAGTACCGGGAAGATGATGATGATTTATTGTGTTGCAGTACCGGGAGGATGATGATGATTTATTGTGTTGCAGTACTGGGAGGATGATGATGATTTATTGTGTTGCAGTACCGGGAAGATGATGATGATTTATTGTGTTGCAGTAACGGGAAGATGATGATGATTTATTGTGTTGCAGTACCGGGAAGATGATGATGATTTATTGTGTTGCAGTACCGGGAGGATGATGATGATTTATTGTGTTGCAGTACTGGGAGGATGATGATGATTTATTGTGTTGCAGTACCAGGAAGATGATGATGATTTATTGTGTTGCAGGACCGGGAAGATGATGATGATTTATTGTGTTGCAGTACCGGGAGGATGATGCTGATTTATTGTGTTGCAGTACTGGGAGGATGATGATGATTTATTGTGTTGCAGTACCGGGAAGATGATGATGATTTATTGTGTTGCAGTACTGGGAGGATGATGATGATTTATTGTGTTGCAGTACTGGGAGGATGATGATGATTTATTGTGTTGCAGTACCGGGAAGATGATGATGATTTATTGTGTTGCAGTACCGGGAAGATGATGATGATTTATTGTGTTGCAGTACCGGGAGGATGATGATGATTTATTGTGTTGCAGTACTGGGAGGATGATGATGATTTATTGTGTTGCAGTACCGGGATGATGATGATAATTTATTGTGTTGCAGTAACAGGAGGATGATGATGATTTATTGTGTTGCAGTACCGGGAGGATGATGATGATTTATTGTGTTGCAGTCCCGGGATGATGATGATGATTTATTGTGTTGCAGTCCCGGGATGATGATGATGATTTATTGTGTTGCAGTACCAGGAGGAGGATGATGATTTATTGTGTTGCAGTGCTGGGGGGATGATGATGATTTATTGTGTTGCAGTACCGGGAAGATGATGATGATTTATTGTGTTGCAGTACTGGGAGGATGATGATTTTTTGTGTTGCAATACCGGGAGGATGATGATGATTTATTGTGTTGCAGTACTGGGAGGATGATGATGATTTATTGTGTTGCAGTACCGGGAAGATGATGATGATTTATTGTGTTGCAGTACCGGGAGGATGATGATGATTTATTGTGTTGCAGTACTGGGAGGATGATGATGATTTATTGTGTTGCAGTACCGGGAAGATGATGATGATTTATTGTGTTGCAGTACCGGGAAGATGATGATGATTTATTGTGTTGCAGTACCGGGAAGATGATGATGATTTATTGTGTTGCAGTACCGGGAAGATGATGATGATTTATTGTGTTGCAGTACCGGGAGGATGATGATGATGTATTGTGTTGCAGTACTGGGAGGATGATGATGATTTATTGTGTTGCAGTACCGGGATGATGATGATAATTTATTGTGTTGCAGTAACAGGAGGATGATGATGATTTATTGTGTTGCAGTACCGGGAGGATGATGATGATTTATTGTGTTGCAGTCCCGGGAGGATGATGATGATTTATTTTGTTGCAGTCCCGGGAGGATGATGACGATTTATTGTGTTGCAGTACCGGGAGGATGATGATGATTTATTGTGTTGCAGTACTGGGAAGATGATGATGATTTATTGTGTTGCAGTACCGGGAGGATGATGATGATTTATTGTGTTGCAGTAACAGGAGGATGATGATGATTTATTGTGTTGCAATACCGGGAGGATGATGATGATTTATTTTGTTGCAGTAACAGGAGGATGATGATGATTTATTGTGTTGCGGTACTGGGGGGAGGATGATGATGATTTATTGTGTTGCAGTACTGGGAGGATGATGATGATTTATTGTGTTGCAATACCGGGAGGATGATGATGATTTATTGTGTTGCAGTACTGGGAGGATGATGATGATTTATTGTGTTGCAATACCGGGAGGATGATGATGATTTATTGTGTTGCAGTACTGGGAGGATGATGATGATTTATTGTGTTGCAATACCGGGAGGATGATGATGATTTATTGTGTTGCAGTACTGGGAGGATGATGATGATTTATTGTGTTGCAGTACTGGGAGGATGATGATGATTTATTGTGTTGCAGTACCAGGAAGATGATGATGATTTATTGTGTTGCAGGACCGGGAAGATGATGATGATTTATTGTGTTGCAGTACCGGGAGGATGATGCTGATTTATTGTGTTGCAGTACTGGGAGGATGATGATGATTTATTGTGTTGCAGTACCGGGAAGATGATGATGATTTATTGTGTTGCAGTACTGGGAGGATGATGATGATTTATTGTGTTGCAGTACTGGGAGGATGATGATGATTTATTGTGTTGCAGTACCGGGAAGATGATGATGATTTATTGTGTTGCAGTACCGGGAAGATGATGATGATTTATTGTGTTGCAGTACCGGGAGGATGATGATGATTTATTGTGTTGCAGTACTGGGAGGATGATGATGATTTATTGTGTTGCAGTACCGGGATGATGATGATAATTTATTGTGTTGCAGTAACAGGAGGATGATGATGATTTATTGTGTTGCAGTACCGGGAGGATGATGATGATTTATTGTGTTGCAGTCCCGGGATGATGATGATGATTTATTGTGTTGCAGTCCCGGGATGATGATGATGATTTATTGTGTTGCAGTACCAGGAGGAGGATGATGATTTATTGTGTTGCAGTGCTGGGGGGATGATGATGATTTATTGTGTTGCAGTACCGGGAAGATGATGATGATTTATTGTGTTGCAGTACTGGGAGGATGATGATTTTTTGTGTTGCAATACCGGGAGGATGATGATGATTTATTGTGTTGCAGTACTGGGAGGATGATGATGATTTATTGTGTTGCAGTACCGGGAAGATGATGATGATTTATTGTGTTGCAGTACCGGGAGGATGATGATGATTTATTGTGTTGCAGTACTGGGAGGATGATGATGATTTATTGTGTTGCAGTACCGGGAAGATGATGATGATTTATTGTGTTGCAGTACCGGGAAGATGATGATGATTTATTGTGTTGCAGTACCGGGAAGATGATGATGATTTATTGTGTTGCAGTACCGGGAGGATGATGATGATTTATTGTGTTGCAGTACTGGGAGGATGATGATGATTTATTGTGTTGCAGTACCGGGAAGATGATGATGATTTATTGTGTTGCAGTACCGGGAAGATGATGATGATTTATTGTGTTGCAGTACCGGGAGGATGATGATGATTTATTGTGTTGCAGTACTGGGAGGATGATGATGATTTATTGTGTTGCAGTACCGGGAAGATGATGATGATTTATTGTGTTGCAGTACCGGGAAGATGATGATGATTTATTGTGTTGCAGTACCGGGAAGATGATGATGATTTATTGTGTTGCAGTACCGGGAGGATGATGATGATTTATTGTGTTGCAGTACTGGGAGGATGATGATGATTTATTGTGTTGCAGTACCGGGAAGATGATGATGATTTATTGTGTTGCAGTACCGGGAAGATGATGATGATTTATTGTGTTGCAGTACCGGGAAGATGATGATGATTTATTGTGTTGCAGTACCGGGAAGATGATGATGATTTATTGTGTTGCAGTACCGGGAGGATGATGATGATTTATTGTGTTGCAGTACTGGGAGGATGATGATGATTTATTGTGTTGCAGTACTGGGAAGATGATGATGATTTATTGTGTTGCAGTACCGGGAAGATGATGATGATTTATTGTGTTGCAGTACCGGGAGGATGATGATGATTTATTGTGTTGCAGTACTGGGAGGATGATGATGATTTATTGTGTTGCAGTACCGGGAAGATGATGATGATTTATTGTGTTGCAGTAACGGGAAGATGATGATGATTTATTGTGTTGCAGTACCGGGAAGATGATGATGATTTATTGTGTTGCAGTACCGGGAGGATGATGATGATTTATTGTGTTGCAGTACTGGGAGGATGATGATGATTTATTGTGTTGCAGTACCAGGAAGATGATGATGATTTATTGTGTTGCAGGACCGGGAAGATGATGATGATTTATTGTGTTGCAGTACCGGGAGGATGATGCTGATTTATTGTGTTGCAGTACTGGGAGGATGATGATGATTTATTGTGTTGCAGTACCGGGAAGATGATGATGATTTATTGTGTTGCAGTACTGGGAGGATGATGATGATTTATTGTGTTGCAGTACTGGGAGGATGATGATGATTTATTGTGTTGCAGTACCGGGAAGATGATGATGATTTATTGTGTTGCAGTACCGGGAAGATGATGATGATTTATTGTGTTGCAGTACCGGGAGGATGATGATGATTTATTGTGTTGCAGTACTGGGAGGATGATGATGATTTATTGTGTTGCAGTACCGGGATGATGATGATAATTTATTGTGTTGCAGTAACAGGAGGATGATGATGATTTATTGTGTTGCAGTACCGGGAGGATGATGATGATTTATTGTGTTGCAGTCCCGGGATGATGATGATGATTTATTGTGTTGCAGTCCCGGGATGATGATGATGATTTATTGTGTTGCAGTACCAGGAGGAGGATGATGATTTATTGTGTTGCAGTGCTGGGGGGATGATGATGATTTATTGTGTTGCAGTACCGGGAAGATGATGATGATTTATTGTGTTGCAGTACTGGGAGGATGATGATTTTTTGTGTTGCAATACCGGGAGGATGATGATGATTTATTGTGTTGCAGTACTGGGAGGATGATGATGATTTATTGTGTTGCAGTACCGGGAAGATGATGATGATTTATTGTGTTGCAGTACCGGGAGGATGATGATGATTTATTGTGTTGCAGTACTGGGAGGATGATGATGATTTATTGTGTTGCAGTACCGGGAAGATGATGATGATTTATTGTGTTGCAGTACCGGGAAGATGATGATGATTTATTGTGTTGCAGTACCGGGAAGATGATGATGATTTATTGTGTTGCAGTACCGGGAGGATGATGATGATTTATTGTGTTGCAGTACTGGGAGGATGATGATGATTTATTGTGTTGCAGTACCGGGAAGATGATGATGATTTATTGTGTTGCAGTACCGGGAAGATGATGATGATTTATTGTGTTGCAGTACCGGGAGGATGATGATGATTTATTGTGTTGCAGTACTGGGAGGATGATGATGATTTATTGTGTTGCAGTACCGGGAAGATGATGATGATTTATTGTGTTGCAGTACCGGGAAGATGATGATGATTTATTGTGTTGCAGTACCGGGAAGATGATGATGATTTATTGTGTTGCAGTACCGGGAGGATGATGATGATTTATTGTGTTGCAGTACTGGGAGGATGATGATGATTTATTGTGTTGCAGTACCGGGAAGATGATGATGATTTATTGTGTTGCAGTACCGGGAAGATGATGATGATTTATTGTGTTGCAGTACCGGGAAGATGATGATGATTTATTGTGTTGCAGTACCGGGAAGATGATGATGATTTATTGTGTTGCAGTACCGGGAGGATGATGATGATTTATTGTGTTGCAGTACTGGGAGGATGATGATGATTTATTGTGTTGCAGTACCGGGATGATGATGATAATTTATTGTGTTGCAGTAACAGAAGGATGATGATGATTTATTGTGTTGCAGTACCGGGAGGATGATGATGATTTATTGTGTTGCAGTCCCGGGAGGATGATGATGATTTATTTTGTTGCAGTCCCGGGAGGATGATGACGATTTATTGTGTTGCAGTACCGGGAGGATGATGATGATTTATTGTGTTGCAGTACTGGGAAGATGATGATGATTTATTGTGTTGCAGTACCGGGAGGATGATGATGATTTATTGTGTTGCAGTAACAGGAGGATGATGATGATTTATTGTGTTGCAATACCGGGAGGATGATGATGATTTATTTTGTTGCAGTAACAGGAGGATGATGATGATTTATTGTGTTGCGGTACTGGGGGGAGGATGATGATGATTTATTGTGTTGCAGTACTGGGAGGATGATGATGATTTATTGTGTTGCAATACCGGGAGGATGATGATGATTTATTGTGTTGCAGTACTGGGAGGATGATGATGATTTATTGTGTTGCAATACCGGGAGGATGATGATGATTTATTGTGTTGCAGTACTGGGAGGATGATGATGATTTATTGTGTTGCAATACCGGGAGGATGATGATGATTTATTGTGTTGCAGTACTGGGAGGATGATGATGATTTATTGTGTTGCAGTACTGGGAGGATGATGATGATTTATTGTGTTGCAGTACCAGGAAGATGATGATGATTTATTGTGTTGCAGGACCGGGAAGATGATGATGATTTATTGTGTTGCAGTACCGGGAGGATGATGCTGATTTATTGTGTTGCAGTACTGGGAGGATGATGATGATTTATTGTGTTGCAGTACCGGGAAGATGATGATGATTTATTGTGTTGCAGTACTGGGAGGATGATGATGATTTATTGTGTTGCAGTACTGGGAGGATGATGATGATTTATTGTGTTGCAGTACCGGGAAGATGATGATGATTTATTGTGTTGCAGTACCGGGAAGATGATGATGATTTATTGTGTTGCAGTACCGGGAGGATGATGATGATTTATTGTGTTGCAGTACTGGGAGGATGATGATGATTTATTGTGTTGCAGTACCGGGATGATGATGATAATTTATTGTGTTGCAGTAACAGGAGGATGATGATGATTTATTGTGTTGCAGTACCGGGAGGATGATGATGATTTATTGTGTTGCAGTCCCGGGAGGATGATGATGATTTATTTTGTTGCAGTCCCGGGAGGATGATGATGATTTATTGTGTTGCAGTACCGGGAGGATGATGATGATTTATTGTGTTGCAGTCCCGGGAGGATGATGATGATTTATTGTGTTGCAGTAACAGGAGGATGATGATGATTTATTGTGTTGCAGTACCGGGAGGATGATGATGATTTATTGTGTTGCAGTAACAGGAGGATGATGATGATTTATTGTGTTGCAGTACCGGGAGGATGATGATGATTTATTGTGTTGCAGTCCCGGGAGGATGATGATGATTTATTTTGTTGCAGTCCCGGGAGGATGATGACGATTTATTGTGTTGCAGTACCGGGAGGATGATGATGATTTATGGTGTTGCAGTACCGGGAGGATGATGATGATTTATTGTGTTGCAGTACCGGGAAGATGATGATGATTTATTGTGTTGCAGTACCGGGAGGATGATGACGATTTATTGTGTTGCAGTACCGGGAGGATGATGATGATTTATTGTGTTGCAGTACCAGGAGGATGATGATGATTTATTGTGTTGCAGTACCGGGAGGATGATGATGATTTATTGTGTTGCAGTAACAGGAGGATGATGATGATTTATTGTGTTGCAGTACCGGGAGGATGATGATGATTTATTGTGTTGCAGTAACAGGAGGATGATGATGATTTATTGTGTTGCAGTAACAGGAGGATTATGATGATTTATTGTGTTGCAGTACCGGGAGGATGATGATGTTTTATTGTGTTGCAGTACCAGGAGGAGGATGATGATTTATTGTGTTGCAGTACCAGGAGGAGGATGATGATTTATTGTGTTGCAGTACTGTGATGATGATGATGATTTATTGTGTTGCAGTACCGGGAGGATGATGATGTTTTATTGTGTTGCAGTACCGGGAGGTTGATGATTGTTTATTGTGTTGCAGTTCCTTGAGGATGATGATGATTTATTGTGTTGCAGTACCGGGAAGATGATGATGATTTATTGTGTTGCAGTACCGGGAAGATGATGATGATTTATTGTGTTGCAGTACCGGGAGGATGATGATGATTTATTGTGTTGCAGTACTGGGAGTTTGATGATGATTTATTGTGTTGCAGTACCGGGAAGATGATGATGATTTATTGTGTTGCAGTACCGGGAAGATGATGATGATTTATTGTGTTGCAGTACCGGGAAGATGATGATGATTTATTGTGTTGCAGTACCGGGAGGATGATGATGATTTATTGTGTTGCAGTACTGGAAGGATGATGATGATTTATTGTGTTGCAGTACCGGGAAGATGATGATGATTTATTGTGTTGCAGTACCGGGAAGATGATGATGATTTATTGTGTTGCAGTACCGGGAAGATGATGATGATTTATTGTGTTGCAGTACCGGGAAGATGATGATGATTTATTGTGTTGCAGTACCGGGAGGATGATGATGATTTATTGTGTTGCAGTACTGGGAGGATGATGATGATTTATTGTGTTGCAGTACCGGGATGATGATGATAATTTATTGTGTTGCAGTAACAGGAGGATGATGATGATTTATTGTGTTGCAGTACCGGGAGGATGATGATGATTTATTGTGTTGCAGTCCCGGGAGGATGATGATGATTTATTTTGTTGCAGTCCCGGGAGGATGATGACGATTTATTGTGTTGCAGTACCGGGAGGATGATGATGATTTATTGTGTTGCAGTACTGGGAAGATGATGATGATTTATTGTGTTGCAGTACCGGGAGGATGATGATGATTTATTGTGTTGCAGTAACAGGAGGATGATGATGATTTATTGTGTTGCAATACCGGGAGGATGATGATGATTTATTTTGTTGCAGTAACAGGAGGATGATGATGATTTATTGTGTTGCAGTACCGGGAAGATGATGATGATTTATTGTGTTGCAGTACCGGGAAGATGATGATGATTTATTGTGTTGCAGTACCGGGAGGATGATGATGATTTATTGTGTTGCAGTACTGGGAGGATGATGATGATTTATTGTGTTGCAATACCGGGAGGATGATGATGATTTATTGTGTTGCAGTACTGGGAGGATGATGATGATTTATTGTGTTGCAATACCGGGAGGATGATGATGATTTATTGTGTTGCAATACCGGGAGGATGATGATGATTTATTGTGTTGCAGTACTGGGAGGATGATGATGATTTATTGTGTTGCAGTACTGGGAGGATGATGATGATTTATTGTGTTGCAGTACCAGGAAGATGATGATGATTTATTGTGTTGCAGGACCGGGAAGATGATGATGATTTATTGTGTTGCAGTACCGGGAGGATGATGCTGATTTATTGTGTTGCAGTACTGGGAGGATGATGATGATTTATTGTGTTGCAGTACCGGGAAGATGATGATGATTTATTGTGTTGCAGTACTGGGAGGATGATGATGATTTATTGTGTTGCAGTACTGGGAGGATGATGATGATTTATTGTGTTGCAGTACCGGGAAGATGATGATGATTTATTGTGTTGCAGTACCGGGAAGATGATGATGATTTATTGTGTTGCAGTACCGGGAGGATGATGATGATTTATTGTGTTGCAGTACCGGGATGATGATGATAATTTATTGTGTTGCAGTAACAGGAGGATGATGATGATTTATTGTGTTGCAGTACCGGGAGGATGATGATGATTTATTGTGTTGCAGTAACAGGAGGATGATGATGATTTATTGTGTTGCAGTACCGGGATGATGATGATAATTTATTGTGTTGCAGTAACAGGAGGATGATGATGATTTATTGTGTTGCAGTACCGGGAGGATGATGATGATTTATTGTGTTGCAGTCCCGGGAGGATGATGATGATTTATTTTGTTGCAGTCCCGGGAGGATGATGATGATTTATTGTGTTGCAGTACCGGGAGGATGATGATGATTTATTGTGTTGCAGTCCCGGGAGGATGATGATGATTTATTGTGTTGCAGTAACAGGAGGATGATGATGATTTATTGTGTTGCAGTACCGGGAGGATGATGATGATTTATTGTGTTGCAGTAACAGGAGGATGATGATGATTTATTGTGTTGCAGTACCGGGAGGATGATGATGATTTATTGTGTTGCAGTCCCGGGAGGATGATGATGATTTATTTTGTTGCAGTCCCGGGAGGATGATGACGATTTATTGTGTTGCAGTACCGGGAGGATGATGATGATTTATGGTGTTGCAGTACCGGGAGGATGATGATGATTTATTGTGTTGCAGTACCGGGAAGATGATGATGATTTATTGTGTTGCAGTACCGGGAGGATGATGACGATTTATTGTGTTGCAGTACCGGGAGGATGATGATGATTTATTGTGTTGCAGTACCAGGAGGATGATGATGATTTATTGTGTTGCAGTACCGGGAGGATGATGATGATTTATTGTGTTGCAGTAACAGGAGGATGATGATGATTTATTGTGTTGCAGTACCGGGAGGATGATGATGATTTATTGTGTTGCAGTAACAGGAGGATGATGATGATTTATTGTGTTGCAGTAACAGGAGGATGATGATGATTTATTGTGTTGCAGTACCGGGAGGATGATGATGTTTTATTGTGTTGCAGTTCCAGGAGGAGGATGATGATTTATTGTGTTGCAGTACCAGGAGGAGGATGATGATTTATTGTGTTGCAGTACTGTGATGATGATGATGATTTATTGTGTTGCAGTACCGGGAGGATGATGATGTTTTATTGTGTTGCAGTACCGGGAGGTTGATGATTGTTTATTGTGTTGCAGTTCCTTGAGGATGATGATGATTTATTGTGTTGCAGTACCGGGAAGATGATGATGATTTATTGTGTTGCAGTACCGGGAAGATGATGATGATTTGTTGTGTTGCAGTACCGGGAGGATGATGATGATTTATTGTGTTGCAGTACTGGGAGGATGATGATGATTTATTGTGTTGCAGTACCGGGAAGATGATGATGATTTATTGTGTTGCAGTACCGGGAAGATGATGATGATTTATTGTGTTGCAGTACCGGGAAGATGATGATGATTTATTGTGTTGCAGTACCGGGAGGATGATGATGATTTATTGTGTTGCAGTACTGGGAGGATGATGATGATTTATTGTGTTGCAGTACCGGGAAGATGATGATGATTTATTGTGTTGCAGTACCGGGAAGATGATGATGATTTATTGTGTTGCAGTACCGGGAAGATGATGATGATTTATTGTGTTGCAGTACCGGGAAGATGATGATGATTTATTGTGTTGCAGTACCGGGAGGATGATGATGATTTATTGTGTTGCAGTACTGGGAGGATGATGATGATTTATTGTGTTGCAGTACCGGGATGATGATGATAATTTATTGTGTTGCAGTAACAGGAGGATGATGATGATTTATTGTGTTGCAGTACCGGGAGGATGATGATGATTTATTGTGTTGCAGTCCCGGGAGGATGATGATGATTTATTTTGTTGCAGTCCCGGGAGGATGATGACGATTTATTGTGTTGCAGTACCGGGAGGATGATGATGATTTATTGTGTTGCAGTACTGGGAAGATGATGATGATTTATTGTGTTGCAGTACCGGGAGGATGATGATGATTTATTGTGTTGCAGTAACAGTAGGATGATGATGATTTATTGTGTTGCAATACCGGGAGGATGATGATGATTTATTTTGTTGCAGTAACAGGAGGATGATGATGATTTATTGTGTTGCGGTACTGGGGGGAGGATGATGATGATTTATTGTGTTGCAGTCCCTGGAGGATGATGATGATTTATTTTGTTGCAGTACTGGGAGGATGATGATGATTTATTGTGTTGCAATACCGGGAGGATGATGATGATTTATTGTGTTGCAGTACTGGGAGGATGATGATGATTTATTGTGTTGCAATACCGGGAGGATGATGATGATTTATTGTGTTGCAATACCGGGAGGATGATGATGATTTATTGTGTTGCAGTACTGGGAGGATGATGATGATTTATTGTGTTGCAGTACTGGGAAGATGATGATGATTTATTGTGTTGCAGTACCGGGAGGATGATGATGATTTATTGTGTTGCAGTAACAGTAGGATGATGATGATTTATTGTGTTGCAATACCGGGAGGATGATGATGATTTATTTTGTTGCAGTAACAGGAGGATGATGATGATTTATTGTGTTGCGGTACTGGGGGGAGGATGATGATGATTTATTGTGTTGCAGTCCCTGGAGGATGATGATGATTTATTTTGTTGCAGTACTGGGAGGATGATGATGATTTATTGTGTTGCAATACCGGGAGGATGATGATGATTTATTGTGTTGCAGTACTGGGAGGATGATGATGATTTATTGTGTTGCAATACCGGGAGGATGATGATGATTTATTGTGTTGCAGTACTGGGAGGATGATGATGATTTATTGTGTTGCAATACCGGGAGGATGATGATGATTTATTGTGTTGCAGTACTGGGAGGATGATGATGATTTATTGTGTTGCAGTACTGGGAGGATGATGATGATTTATTGTGTTGCAGTACCAGGAAGATGATGATGATTTATTGTGTTGCAGGACCGGGAAGATGATGATGATTTATTGTGTTGCAGTACCGGGAGGATGATGCTGATTTATTGTGTTGCAGTACTGGGAGGATGATGATGATTTATTGTGTTGCAGTACCGGGAAGATGATGATGATTTATTGTGTTGCAGTACTGGGAGGATGATGATGATTTATTGTGTTGCAGTACTGGGAGGATGATGATGATTTATTGTGTTGCAGTACCGGGAAGATGATGATGATTTATTGTGTTGCAGTACCGGGAAGATGATGATGATTTATTGTGTTGCAGTACCGGGAGGATGATGATGATTTATTGTGTTGCAGTACTGGGAGGATGATGATGATTTATTGTGTTGCAGTACCGGGATGATGATGATAATTTATTGTGTTGCAGTAACAGGAGGATGATGATGATTTATTGTGTTGCAGTACCGGGAGGATGATGATGATTTATTGTGTTGCAGTCCCGGGAGGATGATGATGATTTATTTTGTTGCAGTCCCGGGAGGATGATGATGATTTATTGTGTTGCAGTACCGGGAGGATGATGATGATTTATTGTGTTGCAGTCCCGGGAGGATGATGATGATTTATTGTGTTGCAGTAACAGGAGGATGATGATGATTTATTGTGTTGCAGTAACAGGAGGATGATGATGATTTATTGTGTTGCAGTACCGGGAGGATGATGATGATTTATTGTGTTGCAGTCCCGGGAGGATGATGATGATTTATTTTGTTGCAGTCCCGGGAGGATGATGACGATTTATTGTGTTGCAGTACCGGGAGGATGATGATGATTTATGGTGTTGCAGTACCGGGAGGATGATGATGATTTATTGTGTTGCAGTACCGGGAAGATGATGATGATTTATTGTGTTGCAGTACCGGGAGGATGATGACGATTTATTGTGTTGCAGTACCGGGAGGATGATGATGATTTATTGTGTTGCAGTACCAGGAGGATGATGATGATTTATTGTGTTGCAGTACCGGGAGGATGATGATGATTTATTGTGTTGCAGTAACAGGAGGATGATGATGATTTATTGTGTTGCAGTACCGGGAGGATGATGATGATTTATTGTGTTGCAGTAACAGGAGGATGATGATGATTTATTGTGTTGCAGTACCGGGAGGATGATGATGTTTTATTGTGTTGCAATACCAGGAGGAGGATGATGATTTATTGTGTTGCAGTACCAGGAGGAGGATGATGATTTATTGTGTTGCAGTACTGTGATGATGATGATGATTTATTGTGTTGCAGTACCGGGAGGATGATGATGTTTTATTGTGTTGCAGTACCGGGAGGTTGATGATTGTTTATTGTGTTGCAGTTCCTTGAGGATGATGATGATTTATTGTGTTGCAGTACCGGGAAGATGATGATGATTTATTGTGTTGCAGTACCGGGAAGATGATGATGATTTATTGTGTTGCAGTACCGGGAAGATGATGATGATTTATTGTGTTGCAGTACCGTGATGATGATGATGATTTATTGTGTTGCAGTCCCGGGAGGATGATGATGATTTATTGTGTTGCAGTACCGGGAGGATGATGATGATTTACTGTGTTGCAGTCCCGGGAGGATGATGACGATTTATTGTGTTGCAGCACCGGGAAGATGATGATGATTTAGTGTGTTGCAGTACCGGGATGATTATGATGTTTTATTGTGTTGCAGTACCGGGAGGATGATGATGATTTATTGTGTTGCAGTCCCGGGATGATAATGATGATTTATTGTGTTGCAGTACCAGGAGGAGGATGATGATTTATTGTGTTGCAGTACTGGGGGGATGATGATGATTTATTGTGTTGCAGTAACAGGAGGATGATGATGATTGTTTATTGTGTTGCAGTTCCGGGAGGATGATGATGATTTATTGTGTTGCAGTAACAGGAGGATGATGATGATTGTTTATTGTGTTGCAGTTCCGGGAGGATGATGATGATTTATTGTGTTGCAGTCCCGGGATGATGATGATGATTTATTGTGTTGCAGTACCAGGAGGAGGATGATGATTTATTGTGTTGCAGTGCTGGGGGGATGATGATGATTTATTGTGTTGCAGTACCGGGAAGATGATGATGATTTATTGTGTTGCAATACCGGGAGGATGATGATGATTTATTGTGTTGCAGTACTGGGAGGATGATGATGATTTATTGTGTTGCAGTACTGGGAGGATGATGATGATTTATTGTGTTGCGGTACTGGGGGGAGGATGATGATGATTTATTGTGTTGCAGTACTGGGAGGATGATGATGATTTATTGTGTTGCAATACCGGGAGGATGATGATGATTTATTGTGTTGCAGTACCGGGAAGATGATGATGATTTATTGTGTTGCAGTACTGGGAGGATGATGATGATTTATTGTGTTGTAGTACTGGGAGGATGATGATGATTTATTGTGTTGCAGTACCGGGAGGATGATGATGATTTATTGTGTTGCAGTACTGGGAGGATGATGATGATTTATTGTGTTGTAGTACTGGGAGGATGATGATGATTTATTGTGTTGCAGTACCAGGAAGATGATGATGATTTATTGTGTTGCAGTACCGGGAAGATGATGATGATTTATTGTGTTGCAGTACCGGGAAGATGATGATGATTTATTGTGTTGCAGTACCGGGAGGATGATGATGATTTATTGTGTTGCAGTACTGGGAGGATGATGATGATTTATTGTGTTGCAGTACCGGGATGATGATGATAATTTATTGTGTTGCAGTAACAGGAGGATGATGATGATTTATTGTGTTGCAGTACCGGGAGGATGATGATGATTTATTGTGTTGCAGTCCCGGGAGGATGATGATGATTTATTTTGTTGCAGTCCCGGGAGGATGATGATGATTTATTGTGTTGCAGTACCGGGAGGATGATGATGATTTATTGTGTTGCAGTACCGGGAGGATGATGATGATTTATTGTGTTGCAGTAACAGGAGGATGATGATGATTTATTGTGTTGCAGTACCGGGAGGATGATGATGATTTATTGTGTTGCAGTAACAGGAGGATGATGATGATTTATTGTGTTGCAGTACCGGGAGGATGATGATGATTTATTGTGTTGCAGTAACAGGAGGATGATGATGATTTATTGTGTTGCGGTACTGGGGGGAGGATGATGATGATTTATTGTGTTGCAGTCCCGGGAGGATGATGATGATTTATTTTGTTGCAGTCCCGGGAGGATGATGACGATTTATTTTGTTGCAGTACCGGGAGGATGATGATGATTTATTGTGTTGCAGTACCGGGAGGATGATGATGATTTATTTTGTTGCAGTACCGGGAGGATGATGATGATTTATTGTGTTGCAGTACAGTGATGATGATGATGATTTATTGTGTTGCTGTACCGGGAGGATGATGATGATTTATTGTGTTGCAGTTCCGGGAAGATGATGATGATTTATTGTGTTGCAGTACCGGGAGGATGATGATGATTTATTGTGTTGCAGTAACAGGAGGATGATGATGTTTTATTGTGTTACAGGATGGTGATGATGATGTTTTATTCTCTTCTAGCTCAGTGGATGCCTCCTGCTCGCAGCTCCATTCTTGCTATTGCTTCACCCAATTGGATTGAGTCACGTCTTGTCAGTTCATACGATGATCTTCGCTGGAACTATTTGTTTTACTGCTTTGTGCGGTGTGCTGCTTATTCTTGGAATACTGGGAAGTGTTGCAGCCTTCTTGGAGAGCAGATGTCTGCTGATATTTGTAAGTCTTTGTTTCCTATTTTTTTCCACTTTATAAATGCCTTTGTCTTTAAACTTTTTTGAATGACATGTGATGTCATATTGCTGGTCCTGCTGAATTTCTGGTTCAGTCCTTGCATCTCAGTGGGATCAATGGAGGCTTGGGAGTGGCTTGGTCTTCTGTTTATGTAGATCAAGTGGCTTTATGAGGTCCAACTGAGGGAGAAGAGGTACAATGTAAAACACAGGCAATGTTATTCTCATAACGCGTCAATCCTTCCTCATCTTCATATCTATCATCCTCAGGGGCCTGCACATCTTGCCTGTTTGCCTAGGAGAATAGTAAGTAAATGACACTGGCCAATACCTCTCTTTGGGAAATGGGATGCATATCATTTAGTTTTCGGTTGTTTCTAGCACTGCTGTAGTAGTTTAAAGAAGGAAAAGAGGTTTTGTGGGACCAAGAGGACAGAGCTAAGTACTGCTGTACCAGGTACTTGTATACCTCATTAGTATTTAGTATAGAACTTTCTTAGACCCTATTGAGAGGAAGTGTAGTGAAGGTCACTTCTGCCTGGATTTTAGCCAGCTGGTGACCCACAAATTATATCCTGGTTGAGGCGGGGTATGGTAGTGGCTTGTTTTAGTACAGTATTTGAGCAGGTTCCCATCCTGATGAGGTGACAAAACTCGGACTGACACCTTGCTGCTCACAAGGCCATAATCAAACCTGAAGATTTAAAAGCATAAAAGGCAGATGGACAACAAGCAGTGGGGTCATTGGTCTTGACAGCTGTGGCCTATACTGGGTTCATCAGGAACAGTTGGCCAAACAGTCCCAGGGAACGGCCTCCATACACACTTTTCAAAGATTCTCATCAATGTGATAATTTGGGCTGAAAAAGCATTCTCAACCGAGGCTGCAACTTGAAGAGAATCTTCAAAGTGGCAAAACCCAGCTAATCTGTCCTGCCAGTTCCTCACCAGAATTGCCTAGCTCTCCCACCCCCCAACCCCTAAATTTCCACCCACTGCTCTTTAAGTAAGATCTTTGATTTAGTGTGTCCAGGGCGGCACAGTGGCGCAGTGGTTAGCACCGCAGCCTCACAGTTCCAGGGACCCGGGTTCGATTCCGGGTACTGCCTGTGTGGAGTTTGCAAGTTCTCCCTGTGTCTGCGTGGGTTTTCTCCGGGTGCTCCGGTTTCCTCCCACAAGCCAAAAGACTTGCAGGTTGATAGGTAAATTGGCCATTATAAATTGTCACCAGTATAGGTAGGTGGTAGGGAAATATAGGGACAGGTGGGGATGTTTGTTGGGAATATGGGATTAGTGTAGAATTAGTATAAATCGGTGGTTGATGTTTGGCACAGACTCGGTGGGCCGAAGGGCCTGTTTCAGTGCTGTATCTCTAATCTAATCTAATCTAATCTATTTACATCCCGCAGCAATCTGCCCTGCCGGGTCTCTCATGATGGGTTTTATGGAGTATATTGGGTCTACATCAGAATAGTCCCATTCACTTGCAACATGTCAAGTGTCCTGACCAACCTGGAGGCCACCATTGTGCAGTCTGTGTATCATTTCCAATGCAGTGATTAAGTGAGAGTGAAAACTTATTGTGGAGATGTGGATTTATAATTCTTTCTGTTGTTTGCCATGTTGATAGTGCCTGAAATGTGGGTGGCCTTTTCTTGTTTCAGTTCTTCTTTGTAATTCTACTGGTCTTCGTGGTCGAGCTTGGTGCTGGAATTAGTGCTTTTCTCTTCAGATTTCAAGTAAGTGTCCATCTGAATCAACACTAGGATCTCATAAGAACATACAATCCCTCAAGCCTGCTTCAGCATTTGATAAGGTCATGGCTGATTTTCGACTTCAACTCCACTTTCCCACCTGATCTCCATATTTCTTGATTTCCTTCGAGTCCAAAAATCTATTGACCTCAGCCTTGAATATATTCAATCACTGAACATCCAGAGCCCTCTGGGGTAGAGAATTCCAAAGATTCACCTCAGTCCAAAATGGCCTTATCCTGAGACTATGCCCCCTGGTTCTGGGCTCTCCAACCATGGGAAGCAGCCCTCTCAGCATCTACCCTGTCAAGTCTCTCTGAATCTTATGTGATCACCTCTCATTATTCTAAACACAAGAAATAACAGGGCATTGTACTCAATAGGACAACTTCTCTCACCCCAGGAATCAGTCTAGTGAACCTTCCTTCCACCCCCTCTGAGGCAAGTATATCCTTTTTTTTGTCGGGAGACCAAAACGGCACACAGTAATCCAGGTGTGGTCTCACTAAAGCCCTGTACAATTGCAGCAAGGCTTCCTTACTCTTATACTCCAAGCCCCTTTCAATAAAGGCTAACATATCATTTGCTTTTCTACTTGCTTGCTGTACCTGCATGGTAACTTTCTATGTTTCATTTACAAGGATATCCAAATCCCTCTGAACACTTCTACTTTTTAAAAAATTCTGTTTTTCTACTCTTCCTACAGTTAGAATTCGATCCCTGCCAGCAGCAAGCTGCCTTGAGAAGGGGGCCACACACCTCCCATGTTACTGGCTCTCAGGTTCCATCTAGAAGAAGCACTGGAAAGGGTGACAGAAAGCCACATTTAAGCAAGAGTAGATTAGACTTTGTTCACGTTGGACATTAATGTAATAAAATAGAATGTGGACTGGCATTGTGCTTTGTTTGTTGTGCATATTAAAGTCAGACAGGCAATAATTAATTTATTTGTTGCTGACTTATTCACTCAAGTGAGCATGGTCATAGCAAGGTAAAAAGGGTTGATGTGTTGTCATTGTTGTAGGATGCATAGTGGATTGAGGGAATGTCTCTTTGGAACATAGAACAGTACAGCACAGTACAGGCCCTTCAGCCCAACATGTTGTACTGACCCTTTAACCTACTCTAAGATCAAACTACCTACATACCCTTCATTCTACTATCATCCATGTACCTACCCAAGAGTCGCTTAAATGTCCCTAATGTATCTGATTCTACTACCACCGCTGGCAGTGCATTCCACGCACCCACCACTCTCTGTGTAAAGAACCTACCTCTGACATCTCCCCGAAACCTTCCTCCAATCACCTTAAAATTATGCCCCCTGGTGATAGCCCTTTCCACCCTGGGAAAAAGTCTCTGACTATCCACTCTATCTATGCCTCTCATCATCTTGTACCCCTCTATCAAGTCACCTCTCATCCTTCTTCGCTCCAATAAGAAAAGCCCTAGCTCCCTCAATCTTTCTTCGTAGGACATGCCCTCCAGTCCAGGCAGCATCCTGGTAAATCTCCTCTGCACCCTCTCTAAAGCTTCTACATCCTTCCTATAATGAGGCGACCAGAACTGAACACAATATTCCAAGTGTGGTCGAACCAGGGCTTTCTCGAGCTGCAGCATAACCTCGCGGCTCTTAAACTCAATCCCCCTGTTAATGAAAGCCAACACCCCATACGCCTTCTTAACAACCCTATCAACTTGGGTGGCAACTTTGAGGGATCTATGGACGTGAACCCCAAGATCCCTCTGTTCCTCCACACTGCCAAGAATCCTGTCTTTAAGCCTGTATTCTGCATTCAAATTCGACCTTCCAAAATGAATCACTTCACACTTTTCCAGGTTGAACTCCATCTGCCACTTCTCAGCCCAGCTCTGCATCCTGTCAATGTCCGGTTGCAACCTACAACAACCCTCCACACTATCCACAACTCCAGCAACCTTTGTGTCATCGGCAAACTTACTAACCCAGCCTTCCACTTCCTCATCCAAGTCATTTATAAAAATCACAAAGAGCAGAGGTCCCAGAACAGATCCCTGCGGAACACCACTGGTCACCAAGCTCCAGGCTGAATACTTTCCATCTACTACCACCCCCTGTCTTCTATGGGCCAGCCAATTCTGTATCCAGACAGCCAGATTTCCCTGTATCCCATGCCTCCTTACTTTCTGAATGAGCGTACCATGGGGAACTGTTGGAGAAAATCCAGTTAAAACCCAATGATTCAACAAATTCTCCGGACTCAGACTTTGAGAATAAACAGACTTTATTCATGATATCATGGAGAGCACACCTTACCTAAAAGCGGTCCAGTGTTACTCTCTAGAACAAAGGAAATCCACAATGGATATACAGTTACTCAGCCCATCCCGGCTGGACACAATCCAATCAGAATGGTTATTGATTACATACATTACACATAGTACCAATTAAATCACTGATTAGACATCATGTGGCGACCTGATCAGCTTATGTCGGCCCTGATCATCAATTGATGAGCTCAGGTCCCATCCATTGTCCTGAAGTCTCCCAATTGTCACTTTAAATGGGCCTGCATTCCTGAAGGTGCCGGGCAGTCTGCAGATTCACTGATAAGAGCGGCCCCCTCTCCTTATCTGTGTTATGCTGTACCAAGCTCCAACTGTGAGCTCACTAAATCTGTCCCACAGTGCCTCAGGCTAAAACTCCATTTTGTATCAATATGTGGCGATACTTTCAACTCATATAAGAGAGAATATGTGTATACGTTCTCACTAGGATTATATTAATCTACTTACAAAATAATAGGTATAGAAGCAAAACTCAGCAAAATTGCTCCCACAGGAACCTTATCAAACGCCTTGCTAAAATCCATATACACCACATCCACTGCTCTTCCTTCATCAATGTGTTTTGTCACATCCTCAAAGAATTCAATAAGGCTTGTGAGGCATGACCTGCCCCTCACAAAGCCATGCTGACTATCTGTAATCAAACTGTGCTTTTCCAAATAATCATAAATCCTGTCTCTCAGAATCCTCTCCAATAATTTGCCCACCACCGACGTAAGACTGACTGGTCTGTAATTCCCAGGGTTATCCCTATTCCCTTTCTTGAACAAGGGAATAACATTTGCCACCCTCCAATCATCTGGTACTACTCCAGTGGACAGTGAAGATGCAAAGATCATCGCCAAAGGTGCGGCAATCTCTTCCCTCGCTTCCCGTAAAAACCTTGGGTGTATCCCGTCTGGCCCCGGGGACTTATCTGTCCTCATGTCTTTCAAAATTTCCAGCACATCCTCCTTCTTAACATCAACCTGTTCGAGCATATCAGCCTGTTTCACGCTGTCCTCACAAACGACAAGGTCCCTCTCACCAGTGAATACTGAAGCAAAGTATTCATTAAGGACCTCCCCTACCTCCTCCGACTCCAGGCACAAGTTCCATCCACTAACCCTGATCGGCCCGACCCTCACTCTGGCCATCCTCATGTTCCTCACGTAAGTGTAGAACGCCTTGGGATTTTCCTTAATCCTGCCTGCCAAGCCTTTTTCATGTCCCCTTCTAGCTCTCCTAAGTCCATTCTTCTGTTCCTTCCTGGCTACCTTGTAACCCTCCAGAGCCCTGTCTGATCCTTGCTTCCTCAACCTTAAGTAAGCTTCCTTCTTCCTCTTGACTAGCTGTTCCACATCTCTTGTCATCCAAGGTTCCTTCACCCTACCATCCCTTCCTTGCCTCATCGGGACAAACCTATCCAGCAGTCGCAGCAAGTGCTCCCTAAACAACCTCCACATTTCTGTCGTGCATTTCCCTGAGAACATCTGTTCCCAATTTAAGCTCCCCAGTTCCTGCCTAATAGCATTGTAATTCCCCCTCCCCCAATTAAATATTTTCCCATCCCGTCTGCTCCTATCCCTCTCCACGACTATAGTAAAGGTCAGGGAGTTGTGATCACTATCACCGAAATGCTCTCCCACCGAGAGATCTACCACCTGGCCTGGTTCGTTGCCAAGCACCAAATCCAACAATCCCTCTAGTCGGCCTATCTACATATTGAGTCAGGAAACCTTCCTGGACACACCTGACAAAATCTGCTCCATCCAAACTATTTGCACTAAGGAGGTTCCAAGCAATATTAGGGAAGCTGAAGTCACCCATGACAACAACCCTGTTACTTCTGCACCTTTCCAAAATCTGCCTCCCAATCTGTTCCTCCGTGTCTCTGTTACTATTGGGGGGTCTATAGAAAACTCCCAACAAAGTGACTGCTCCTTTCCTGTTTCTGACTTCCACCCATACTGACTCAGTAGACAAACCCTCCTCGACGACCTCCCTTTCTGCAGCTGTGATACTATCCCTGATTAGCAATGCCACTCCCCCACCTCTTTTACCTCCCTCCCTATTCCTTTTGAAACAGCTAAACCCCGGAACATCCAGCATCCATTCCTGCCCCTGTGATAGCCACGTCTCCGTAATGGCCACAACATCGTAGCTCCAAGAACTGATCCATGCTCTAACTTCATCACCCTTATTCCTGACACTTCTTGTGTTAAAATAGACACACTTCAACCCATTATACTGGCTGCAACTTTGCCCTGTCAACTAACATTCCTCACAGACTCTCCGCATTCTGTATCTGCCTGTTCAACAGCTACCCCATCCACTGATCCGTAGCTCTGGTTCCCATCCCCCTGCCAAACTAGTTTAAACACTCCCGGAGAGCTCGAGCAAACCTCCCGCCCAGGATATTGGTGCCCCTCCAGTTCAGATGCAACCCGTCCTTCTTGTACAGGTCCCACCTTCCCCAGAAGGTATCCCAATGATCCACATATCTGAAGCCCTCCCTCCTACACCAGTTCTGTAGCCACGTGTTCAGCTGCACTCGCTCCCTGTTTCTAACCTCACTAGCACGTGGCACCGGTAACAATCCTGAGATTACTACTCTGCTCGTCCTGCCTTTCAGCTTCCAACCTAACTCCCTATATTCGCTTTTCAGGTCCTCATCCCTTTTCCTAGCTATGTCATTGGTACCAATGTGCACCATGACTTCTGGCTGCTCCCCCTTAAGAATACTGTAGACTCGATCCAAGACATCCATGACCCTGGCACCCGGGAGGCAACATACCATCCGGGAGTCTCGTTCGCGACCACAGAATCTCCTGTCTGTTCCTCTATCCATTGAATCTCCTATCACTATCGCTCTCCTATTCTCCCCCCTTCCCTTATGAGCCACTGAGCCAGGCTCAGTGCCAGAGACCTGGCCGCTGTGGCTTTCCCCCGGTAGGTCGTCCCCCCCAACCGTATCCAAAACGGTATACTTATTATTGAGGGGAACGGCCACAGGGGATCCTTGCACTGTGCGCCTATTGCCTTTCCCTCCCCTGACGGTCACCCAGCTACCTTTATCCTGTAACTTAGGTGTCACTACTTCCCTATAACTGCTCTCTATCACCCCCTCAGCCTCCTGAATGATCCGAAGTTCATCCAGCTCCAGCTCCAGTTCCCTAATGCGGTCTGCGAGGAGCTGGAGTTGGGTGCACTTCTCACAGGTGACGTCAGCAGGGACACAAGTGGTGACCCTCACCTCCCACATCCTGCAAGAGGAGCATGCAACTGCCCTAGCTTCCATCCCCTCTGCTCTAAATTGACAAAAGAGATTTAAAAAAAATAAAGGAAAACCTTACCAAACCCTCCACACAAGAGTCCTTTTTTTTTGGTTAGAGGAGGAGGATGGGTGGGAGACACTACACGTGTAGTGATACGGGTTTAGCCACTGCCCGAATATATAAGTTCACTTACCCAGCAGTCCCCGTGTCCGCGTTCTCCGAATCATGAGGTAAGTACTTTATAGCTCAACTTACCTTCCCGGCTGCCCCCTGGCTCGCGCTCTCACCGCTCCCACTGCTCAAATGGAAGAAAGAAATACCCACCAATCACTCTCCTGTGACATCACACTTCAATTTTTGCTGGTCAAGTAGGTTCACAGAACAGAACAGAACAGAGCGCTCTCGCTGCTGCTTCTGGTCTCTGGCTTCGGCTCCTTTTATCTCCCGGCTCCTCTCGCCTGTTCCTGCTCTCGCTGCCACCACTCTCGCTGCTGCTTCTGGTCTCTGGCTTCAGCTCCTTTTATCTCCCGGCTCCTCTCGCCTGTTCCCGCTCTCGCTGCCACCGCTCTCGCTGCTGCTTCTGGTCTCTGGCTTCGGCTCCTTTTATCTCCCGGCTCCTCTCGCCTGTTCCCGCTCTCGCTGCCACCACTCTCGCTGCTGCTTTATTGGAAGGTAGAGGAGAAGGAGGTCAGGCAGTGATGTCAATCGTAGACTGAGTTACACAGAAGAGAAGACTTCAGTGATGAGATGTTCTCTGGAGACTCTTGCATCATTTGCTGAGGATCCTCTGAGTGCAGGTCATCGTGACGATCTCCTCCATGTGGTTCAGAATCCAACAGATTCAGGTCTTTGTTGCCAGTAATGTTGCAGTGCAGCCCTGTTTCAATAGGTAAGTTGGAAAAGGTGCAGCAGGCTTTAACTATTCCTGACATATGATTTGGATCAGACTGCAGAGCCCCTCCTGAACCTGTCCTATTGTAAAATCGCCCCTTTAAAACCCTGATCGTCCTCTTGATGACCAGTCTTGTTGGGACAGATGCAACATTGTAGTTCAGTTCAGACCACTCTTACTGAGGTCATTCTGCATGGGAGCAGAGGGTGAGTTATGTCACCTACAAGCCAGCTGTTGACCTAATTCTTTACCCCGAAAGGGTCAGAGGAGGCCAAATTTAGAAGGATCAAAGCATTGTGATAATTTCCAATGTGTCAGGGGGTAACATGTCAGATCTTCTGTGAATTGTCCCATACAGTCTGCACATTCAGAGAGTGGGAATGCTACCTGTAGTGGAGGGGGCAGTGGAGCAACATCCAGCCTATTCCTACTCTTACATGGTTAAAACTCATGTCCCCTGGTCTGCCCCAACCTGTCATATCTATCAATCGGGTACTATCTGGCCCTTAAATTATTTTATAGACCTCATTCAGGTTGCCTAGAAGTCTACGCTGCTCGAAAGTAAATAGATCGAGTTCCTTGAGCCTATATGAGTAGCTAAATTTCTTTAAGTTAGGAATCATTCTTGTAGCTCTCCACTGGACCTTTACCAAGCCCAATATATCACCCACCATGTAGGGAACTAATACTGGGCACTGTATTACAGATGTGGCCTGATTAGTGATTGTATAGTGTCAGAATGATGTCCATCAATTTATACTGAATGGTTCTATTAATACAACCCAATTGCTAGTTAGCTTGAGCATTCTTTACATTGGTCATGAACCTTCAGTGATCTGAATGCAATACCACGTAGATCTTTTTCTTTCTCAACCTCTTTCAGTATTATTCCCTGTAAATTATACGTTATTCTGTGTTGGTCCTACCACCATGCATGGCAATACATTCATTTAAATTAAACATCATTTGTAAGTGGGTGGCCCACTCCCCTAACACATCTGAATCTTTTTGCTTTTATTATATTGATAAGAAAGTGTCATTGCTGTAATTACCTCCATTTCTGTAATCCATTTTTTCCAGTTGACAAGGGAATATTTTGATGATGATCTGATAAATTACTATACTGGAGACAATGTGACTGGCTCTTACTCATCCAACTCCAATTCCATCATGATCTCAGTAAGTTTATCTCACTAGTGCATGGGCATACCTCATAGGCTTTTTCTTTTAAAAGAAACATACTTACAGGAGGGAATTGAAAATCAGATTAAAGGTTCCTGGATGGAACTTTAAAGTGGATTTTACCAACTTGATTAAATATATTTTCTGTTTTATACTCTTCTTCCTAAGGCTGGCACCATTTTTCCACAAACCAACCAAATTTTCCTCTCCCATCTCTTCCCCAAACCAACCACCTGTTTTTATCATTTCATTTATCCCAGTAGGGGACATGCACTGACTTGAAAGACAGATGCCTCCCTTATGATGAAATTGAGCCTTACTCCAGGCTTGGTGTCGGAACCCAAGGGTAGAGTTGCATGTTTTCTAAATGTAGGACCTTGGGTTCAATCCAGAAAAAAATATAGTTCCAGAATTGTTTCCGCCTCTTTGGAATAATTAAGCAGGAACAAAGTACTAAATTCCTTACTTAACGTGAATAAAATCCCTGTTCCATAATCTAAAATCTGCAGCATAGCCCTTGCAATAATTTATTGTACAATCTGGAAATTAAGGAGCCTTTTGCTATGAGAAGGAAGATTTCTTTACTTTCAGACATGATCCTATCCATGAAGCAAGAAGGATGAATTGTAGCCCACATGAAAGCCAAAGATGATAGGCTGCACTGGGCATTGATTGTGGGCGGCAACAGGATCGTTTTGTGAAGGTTTTGTTAGGGTATATAGAGGAAAAGGGCTGAATTTTATAGAGCCCTTGATGTCGGGAACGGTGGCGGGGGTGCGGGGATGGGGCATGAAGATCGCTCCGGATGAGGCCCGTCACCGACCCCAATGCCAGCAGGGCCTGGCCCGATCTCAACGGAGGCGGAGAGGCCTTGTGGCAGCAACCCCCACCCCCACACCCCCACACCCCCACACCTCTTGGCGACGAGACCACAATTTCCATAGGTAAATAAATTAACCTTCATGAATTAATGAAGGTCCCCTCGCCTCCTGATTTGCTGCACTGATATTCATTCTGACGGCCGGCACTGCCACACCTATGAATCCCCGTCTGGGGAAACGATGTGCGACACCTGTAGGAAATGTGGGGGGTGGGGGGAAAGAGGTAATATTTTCAGTGCGGGAGGGGCGGGGAGCGGGGTCAAATTTACCTGATTGGTTGAGGTGGTGATGGGAAGAGGTAAGGGACAAAGGTTCTGAACTTTGGGGAGCAGGGAAAGGTCATATATTCACAGTAGATATTCTGCGGGGGGGAGAGGGGCAGGAATGATGTGTAATGCTATTGGGGCAGTGGGAGGGGCGTGGGAGAGGACGTGGAAAGATGTTTTTATTCATTTTTATTAACTGTAAAATAATTGGCTGTTTAAAAATTTTACTTGTCATTTAGGGCTCTAAGCCCTTTAAAAATGGCGCCGGACGACTTTGCCGGGGACGGCTCGCCCGCCACCCCCCACCCCCCCCAACGTCATCAGGAAGAAGGGAGGGGCAGCTGCCCCGGCCATGTTAGTGGCCTAAAAACAAGAAATGCTGGAACCACTCAGCAGGTCTGGCAGCATCTGTGGAAAGAGAAGCAGAGTTAACGTTTCGGGTCAGTGACCCTTCATCGGAACAGATTTCCAGCATCTGCAGTATTTTGCTTTCATGTTAGTGGGCTGCCGCATTTGGAATCGCAGCAGCTTCGCGATGTGTGTCCCGCCATTTTTTTCACCCGCTGCCTATTTCGGTGACGGGCCCATAGAATCCAGGCCAAAGTATTTTCACTGGTCAGTGAATCAGTAACTCGAGGGCATAAATTTAAGATCATCACAAAAAGATTGAAGGGAGTTTTTTCTTAATGTTGGAACATGGAATGTCTACAAGCAATTGTGTAGGTGGAGTCTGCAGTAGCCTATGATGTGGAAGTTTGAAAGGCCTATGGGGAAAATGCAAGAAAATTAGACGAAGCAGATAGCTTTCAAAATGTTGGCAAGAAAGATAGGCCGAATTACCTCCTTCATTGCAATAAAACTGCCCAAGTTTAATGTCAGTTTGTGTTCAAATATATACAATTTGTTCTAAGCAATGTGGGAGGGGTGGGTGGGGAAGAACAAGGGTGGGTATTTTTCTTTTGTTCACTAATTTTAGCAAATGAGTAGACACCATCATAATCAGTGTTCCTTATCTTTACTCCAAAATCAATAATGTAACACAGTGAATTACTTTGGAATGCTGTATCTGTTGTTGTGCAACAACATCCTACAAGCAACAAAATAATGAATGACTAAGCGATCTGCTTTTGGTGTTGATTGTGGGAGAAGTGCTGGCCAGGACACACAGAGACAACTCCTGGCTCCTCTTTAAACAGCAGCACCGATTTTTAACATTCACCAAACAAACAGGCAGGGTCTTGTTTTAACCTGTGACAGTGTAGCACTTCCACAATCCTACACTGTTATGCCAGCTCAATCCCTGGGGTGGGGATTGAACTCACTAGCACCTGACCCAGAGGGGAGAGAACTACTAATTGAGTCAACCTTCACATAGCAAACAGGTCAAAATATGGATTAAAACTGTCTTAAACTCATTTTATGTGGGATTCTTACAGACTTAGTCTTGAAATCAATATTTTTAAGTAAAGGGAAATTTTTCTAACCGATTAGGGTTGCCAATTCTTAAGGAATGTTCTGGAGTCTTCTTGAATTAAAGTATAATCTCCTGGACACTGCTGAGAGCAATGTGGGGGTAAAATAATCGCACATTAAAAAGTGTTTTTCTTTTCCATTTCCTTGAAACACTTCATTTATTGATCATAAAAATATTGGAGATGGAAAAACTGCTGTTTGACCGGTCGGGGCAGTTGGAGGTAGGAGCTAATCTAATGAAATCTCCAGGAAAACATCCAGCCAGCTTTGGCAACCCTATTTACACTGTACAATCATCTTATATGTTTGTTTAAAGTGTTGTCTCTGAAAAAAATAATACATTTTTTTTAAAATTTAGTTTGAGTGCTGCGGAGTGAGTGGGCCAAAGGATTTCTCGCGTACCTTACATTTCGTTATATTAAACCCTCTTCATGAGGTGCCAGAGGCTTGCTGCAAGAGACGTAAAGCCACACCAGATGGAGATATATATAACTTAAAGGAATGCATCTCTGGAAACATTGACCTCATCCACAATAAGGTACAGAAAAACACATTCAGGTCCATACCAATTAATCTTAGGCACCGCTACAGGTTTTGGGATACTCTCTCGTGAGCAGTGTCTAATATATCTAATATATATCTAGTGATATGAGAGCGGTGCAACAGTTAGAACCTGCTTATGATTTGAGCTGCATCTCATGTCTTTCATACATGCCTCGCCTCAATCTTTCCAAAGGTGGTCTGAAATACTCAGTGAGCCCAGACCAGATACAAGTCATTCAACTGCTTTATTTCACATAAAGAAGTGAATGTATAGAGCAACAGATGGAATCAAATCTCACCTTAATTCAACTAACTATGGAACAGCCCTCAAGGACAAGAAAATAATAAAAATGCACTGCACTATCCCTGTTATCAGTCTCGCTTAACATTTTCTGGGCAGCTGTGTGATTCTGAGCTGGTCTGGGCGTGAGGTGAGAGGTTTCCCCACATGTGATGCGGTCTCCCCTGATCTAGCTGGCTGACTGGCTGCTCAGATGTCCCTTTGTCTTTTTCTCTCTGTCATCCCAGCAAGTAGGATTGCTATCTTTCTGTCTTTTTCCCCAGTCAGTATTCCTGAATAGGCCAGTCAATAAGTTAGGCACCTTTTCTTCCCGCATGGGATTCTGGTTTGAAGAAATTGTCTCCTGCTATTCTCAAAATGTACAATATTTACTGCAGATTAATGGATTAATGGGCCTGGGATAAGATGATTCACTCGCATTGGCTCAGTTGGAAATAGGCTATGAGCCATGATATTGTTCAGACTGGTTTGGCTGGCTTTAATCTTCAATGCCTGACTCATTAACAAGTAAACCCTTTGTCTTGATGGCTTCAGCCTGTGGCTTGTTTTAAAGCTGTATGAAATTGTTTTGTTTTAAAACACAACTGAAATGTAACTTGTTCCCAAATCTTTTCCTTGAAGAGAATAAACAAGATCAAGAATCTCGAAGCAAGACAGGCTTGGAATGATAGGACCATGGGGAGGGGGAGATGAGTGATGGCACCGCGGGCTCAACTGATGGTACTAATGGGTGAATTGTTACTGATTGATGGAGTCTCTAGGCAAGTGGCTGAATAGAGTGGGTTCCCACAACAGATCTCAGGAACTTAGTGACCAGGATTTTGTGAGGCCGCCTGAGGCAGGATAGGAGGTGGGGGGAGGGGACGACACACAGGGGTATGCCTGGTAAACGAGGTTCCCTCCCTGCAGCCTTGATGGCGAGGGGGTCCCTCCTCTGTGGGCAATTTGTGGCCCAGAGAGGAACTCCACCGGGAACACTATATCCCTGGGACCTCCCTCCCCCAGACTGCATAACCACCCCCCATGCCCCTCACCCGGGCCTTCCAGACTGGTTCCGGCGACGCCGCCTCCATTCCGGGGTTCCAGCGCCAGGCCTGGGTCCAAGGCCTCTACAGTACCAGGAATGGCCATCGCTCCCAGTGGTGCTGCTGATACTGCTGAACTGCCAGCCCTCTGATAGGTCGGCAGCTCTTGGAAGCAGGATCCCCGTTACTTTAAAGACGTTAAAGGGACAGGGGTCCCGCCTCCTGAAACTTCGATCAAAAAGACGGATGGATTGCTCTGGGGGGGTGGGGAGGGGTCATGAAAAGACAGAGGCAGGGTTCTCCCGCCTTTTTGGCCTGGTGCCAGGATCTCCACCTCCAGCACAAAATCCAGTCCAATCTGACACAGGGAAAGAGTTTGGACCCCAGAGTTGTCTAATGTATTGAGGTTCCAACCATCCAGTATCAGGTATGCAATGGAGTATTGGGGTGGTGGTGGGTGGTTGGAGATGCTCAAAAGAGCACAGGGAATAGATGTCATTTGAGGCACTGTGCATATGCAGACTGCTCTTCACCTAGGAAGCAATTGTCCAACTCTGAGAGATATTCCGTGAAGATCTGAAACCGCAGTCTACCTCAGGGCCTTGCCATTGTCTATGAAGGTGATGATGGTCCTCAATTTCTACGACTCTAGTTACTTCAAGGCAGGCACTCTGTGACATTAGCTAAGAAGCTGTGGGGTCCAGCATTCAACAAGTGACATTGCTGCAGGGCTTCAGACTTCATGAAATTCCCCTATGCAGCCAAGAGACAGGGCCATCAATTTCCACAGAATTGCTGGCTTCCCCAGGATGCAGGTGGCCATCGATGGATCCACTTCAACAACCTGTCACTTTCATCAGCAGGAAAGGTTACCATACGCTAAATCATCTGCAATATGCTGCCCAACTGACAATCTTACAAGTTAATTCAGACCATTGGGGAAACATTCACAATGAGGATGTGCAGATACTAAAGCTTACTTTTTACTGCCTTTTTAAAGGGTTTTTTTTAGCTGTAATTAACTTTCTAAAATTGATAAGGAGATTTCAGATCCTGTACCTGCAAGTGCCACACCTCAAGCTGAATTACCAACTACACGGGAAATGAACGATGTTTGGGAAATTTACAGTGTAGATATGGTGCCTCAGGAACAGGGAGCTGAGAAGTCCAAATAACAGCATGCACTGCCAGAAAATTGTTTTGAAAGTGCTTCCATTTTTTGTTAAATATTTCTTGAGGGCACATATTTAAATTGTGGAACTGGATTCATTTTGGAAGGCTGAAGATTTCATAGATGCTGGATGTTGTTTTTTGTTGAAAGTTTACTGAAAGAACACTGAGAGGGCTCGTTTGAAAACAAACTTTTACTGGATATCACATACCTCAAGATAAATAAACAACAGAAACCTTGGTGACTCACAACAAAAGATTTCAGAATGCCTGTAGTCTACTCTATAACACTAGTGGTTTCATAAGTGGCACATACGACTGCCAATTGCTCTCAGTACTTGCAGAAAGGCAGCCAGCCTGCAAAACTGGGTAGCTATTTCTTTTTGCTCCTCTTGTTCCATTGGCAAGGCAATAAATTATTACACCTTTCTGAAGGGATCATTAGTGACCTGGTTAATATAGTAGTGACCTGCGGACTGGCTAATGTAGCACAGGTCACCTGATGCTGCCTGGAAGGCAAAGGCAGTGGTAACCTGGCTTAATGCAGACAAAACTGTTTTTCTGGTAAAAAGGCGCGACAGGGCGTCAGACAGAAGTTAAGCAAAGTTATTTCCTCAATAGCCTCTGAGAAGAAGTACAGCCTTCTCAGACACAGAAGCTGAGAGAAGCCTGAGGAAGTCCATTTTGGTCTGTAGACCCTCGTGATTGTTCATGTATAGGGAAGAAAGGCCTGCCATGATGCTTGACTGTTTTGGGAGGAAAGTACCGGCACAGATTTTTTTGTGGCAGAGTGGAAGCAGACATCTGAAAGAACTACTTCTGGTCTTTTTGACACCCCAAATCTGCCCCAAAATGGTAGTACTCAGGGGGAATCTTCCTTCCTCTCCACCCCCATATGTCTAGCTAGGTCCAATGAATAAAATTGAGCCAGAGGTGGAATGTGTTCTCATATGAAATCATTACACTATAAAAACATTGTCTGTCTTTCTCCCACAGGGCTGCTTCGATCTAATTTCGAGCCAAGTGGAGATTTATCTTTATGTGATTGGAGCACTGTCAATTTGGATTTTAATAATGAAGGTAATCCTTTCATTGGCTTAATCCCTACAATATTCTGTAAAACATATAAAGACTGAACATATGCAAACCTATCATAAATAACGCACCACCTCAATCTCCTTTGTTGCCCTCGATCCCGCTGTTTGTCAATGACATGCAAACAATTTATCTCAAGTTCAGAAATAGAAAAAGGATGTATAGTGACTCCCCTCATCCAGTGTAATTTCCTGAGTTCTGTGTTTTTGCTGAGGCCTGCATTAAGCTAAGAGTCCTTTTGTTCTGTGGAATATGGTATTCTTATATTAAGCTGATATAAATAATCACAGTATATCTAAGGAGTTTTTTTTTATGTTTATAATTAGAATGGGGGAATAGCTGTGACCTGTAGTCTGCAATTCCTGTGACATTTGGGAATATCTTTACTCCTTGTATATCCCAGACACCCACGTTTGCAGGATGTCCCTCCAGCTGCTCAAACACATGTTGAGGGTTTCTGATCTTGAGGGGCAGTGGAATTAAGAACAGATGGGTGGCTGAAGCTTTCCAGGATCACAAGTTCAAGCAGGTAGTTGTTATACTCCAGAGAGCTAGGTAGTGAAGGATAGAACTGGAACCAATCTTTACACACTTTATAAGCATTTATTTACAGAATATAAGCATGCATCTCCAACCCCAACAACCACAGTTTCAGAAGGAAAATTCTGTGGATACTGGAAATCTGAATTAAAAACAAAAAAAAGTGTTGGAAATATTTAACAGGCAGCTTCTGTGGAGAGAGAAACAGAGATAACATTTCAGGTCAATGACCTGACACCAGAACTGGGAAAAGTTAGAAATTTAACAGGTTTTAAGCAAGTATCATGAATAAATGCAAATGCACTGTGAATTGTGTTTTGTGCATTTGAATATTGATGTCAACCATCATTTTACATCTGAGAATGCAAAGAAGTTTGTAAGAGAAGAGATACTTCCAACAGCGCCTGCCCTATTTGACATTTCTAATTGGTGATCTCCAATTTTTGGACTTTGATATTTCAAAAGGACTCTAGTTTTAACTGAAATCCATGTTAGCTACAAGTTAAGATAACTTTCTATTTAGTACACGTCCTTGCCTTTTTATGCCTTTAACCTTGCCCCGAATGTTTGTAAGCATACATGGCAAAGTTAAACCCCTTCCCAAGTTTAAGAGTGTGTTGATAAACCCTACTTCTTTGTTTTAACTTTAAAAACTGTGTTGTTGTTGCGGTCATTTATTATTAGGGTTTAAGGGAGGGAAAGAAATGCAATCTCTAATCTATTTACAGCCAGGTGGTTGGAAAAACAAGGAAATCTGTTCAGAAAAAAAAAGATTATCCACCTGTTCATAACATAGAAATTGGGGGCTCCTCCAGACTAAACCCACAAAAGACCAAATATAAGATATGAGCTGAATCAGAAATTAAAATAAATTGACTGGAAGCCAAAAGAGGAAAATCTGGTAGCCGAAAAGATTGCCAAGACAACCACAGCAAAAACCCTCTTACTCTAACACTAGAAAATCGCACATTTTGATTCAAAGATGCTTTTGGAGCAAGGTGATGTAACTGCTGAAACGCTGGCAAACTGGATTACAGAATAGTTAAAAGCTATAGCTCGGGAGTTAAAAGTGAAACTGCCCAGCAAGGTGAAAAACTGAGGTCTTTAAAGTGTTGGCTGAGCACCAAGGACAGTCCCATTCTGGAACAGGTAGACGAGGAATTAACTCCTGAAATTGGCCCATCTCCCATGGCCAGAATGGATCTGGCAAACTTCAGGATGGAACTGGAGTTTCAGAAAAGGAAAAAAAAAAAGAGAGAGGGTTTTACAGTTACAAAAATTGGAAATGGAGCTGATAGCTCAAACATAGAGAGAGAGAGGCAAGACAGTTGGAGGCTGCTAGGGGAAAATCTCTTTGCCCGGTAACTGCCCAAATCTCCCGAACCCAGAATCAGACTTTGAGGCTGTTAGGTATGCTAAAATTTGGAGAGAGGTGGAATGCTTTACCACTTTTGAGAAGATAGTAGAATAGCTACAATGGCCACAAGCAATGTGGACCCTCATGATTCAGGGTCAGTTAACATGGAAGGCTCAACAGGTCTATTCTGCACTGACCCCTGAAATATCTGCTAATTACAAGCAGACCAAAGCGGTCATCCTGAGTGCTTATGAGTTGGTCCCAGGGGCATATCGTCAGCAATTCAGGAATGCTTGAAAGAAACCTATGCAGACTGATTTAGAATTCTAAAGGTGAAAGCAATAGCTTTCAACCGGTGGGTCCCATCAAAAAAAAATACAGTGCACCTATGAGTAATTTTGCGAGCTAATATGGCTGGAGGAGTTTAAAAATTGCCTACCCCCAACCGAAGAATGCACTTGGAGGAGCAGAGAGTCCACTTAGCTAGAGAGGCTGCAGTTGCTGCCAATAGCTATGATCTCCTACATAGGCCTGGCAACGTAGGCAGATCCTTCCAAAGCCACCCCCAAAACAGTGGGAGAATAAGGAGGAGAGTGGGATTAAAAGGGAGCCACACCTGGAAAAGGGACTACAAACAAGGGTGCAGAGTCCACCCCACACCCACAAGGAAACCTCGGAGACCAGTGTGCTCCCACTGCAACAGTGAATCACTCCAGGCCAGAATGCTGGAGGCTAAACGGAAAGCCAGTGGGACTAATAGGTCTCCGCAAGGGTGGTCCCAAGGTGGATACTCCAGTAAAGAGCGTAACAGGACCATTAGAGGCCCTTACGGTAAAACCCAGAGCCTCTGAGGATATTACCCAATGCGTTGCTGGACTGGACAAAATCCCCAAGAGTTATCGGAGTTTTATCCTAGAAGGAATTGTGTCCCCCTAACCTTCCCAGGAGATGAGCAAGTCCATTATACTGCTCAGGGATACAGGGGGCGACTCAGTCCTTAATGTTACAGAACAGCCTAAGCCTTCCCCCTGAAAGCCAAGGCCCTGATCAGTGGAGTGGGGGGAGGTTACCTGTCCATTTCTCTCCAGTGAGTCCACCTACAATGCAACCTAGTCTCAGGCCTCAGAACTGTAGGAATTGTCCTAGAATTACCAGTAGCAGGGATAGACTTCCTACTGGGAAATGACTTGGCTGGCAGCAAGATAATAGCCACCCGTATAATCCTAGACCAGCACAGCAAAACTAGGGAAACCAAACAACTACAGGAGGAAATACCAGGGATCTTCCTCGATTGTGTAGTGACTCGGTCCCAAGCTAGATTAGTTGAAAGGGAACCAGTGCCACAGCTGGATGAGCCAGAGGTCTGGCTAGCTGAAACTTTAAGGACCTATCTGAAGGGGAGGAGGTGCTCAGCTGAGCTTCCCTAATTGACACCCAGCAGACAGATCCAGAAATAAACTGCATAGCATTGAATGCTTGCTCTGAGGCAGAGGCCACCCCGATATCACCCAGAGTGATACTACGTGCAAGATGGGATAGTAAGACGAAATGGAGACCTCACAGGAGACTGTATAGGAGGAGTGGACAATGCTCCACCTGATTGTAGTGCTCCCAAAATACCGGACAGAGATTTCACAGATAGCTTATGCTATCCCGATGGCTGATCATGTGAGTACTCTGAAAATGTTAGCCCGACTAAGTAAAAACTCTGGCCTCGCCTCCAGTCCGATATGGCAGAATATTGCCAAACCTGCTATGCTTGCCAGGTTGCAGGCAAAATCCAGGCCACAATTAAACCGCCCCCCCACCCCCCAAACCCATTCTGGCATTTGGCAAACCCTTTGATCAAATGGCAATAGATTGTGTGGAACTACTACTGAAAAGCAAGCCCAGTCAACTGGTGAGTGCTTGCCAGAAGGTGGAAGTCTCTGAGGGCCACCTTCTTTTGGATGGAGGGAACTGCTGTAAGTCAGACTTTCCTGCTGTTACTGCAGCTTGTTTTGTTGATTTTTCTTGCTGGATTTGTCAAAGTGTGGCTTCAGACAGCACAAGGCAGTTCTGCTTCATGCAGGGAAAGAAGATAGTCTGTACCCTCAAACTGTTAGCGCCAAGTCCACACAAGTTGGATAGGGGTTTCCTAGGCCCTAAAGATAGATCCATTTCAAGTTGCTGTCCCACCTGACCCCTCTCCTCCATTTTGACAATTGGAACATAAAAGTAAACCTTAAAACCTGCTGTATAAAATAATGGTTGACATCAATACTCAAATGCACAAAACACAACTTTGTTGGGGGTGGCGGGTGGTGTCGCATCTATTTGTGACAAATGAAATGGAGGTTGGAAGAAAAAACAACAAAAGGGAAGTTCTGTGAAGGGTGGAAGATAGGAGAGGTTAAATAACAAGAGTTGGTGGTGCAGGGCCAAAGGGAGTGGTAATGGAACAAGCAAAGAAACAAAAGATGTCTAGAGAAGGTGTGAATGGCAGAAAGAACAGCTGTTGCCCGGAAACAAATGAACAGGAGAAAAACTGAAACATACAAAGATAAAGAAAACAAAATGGGGACACAGATTACAGTCTGAAATTGTTGAACTTAATGTTGAATTCGGAAAGCTGTAACATGCCTAATCGGTTTTCAAAAGGCATTTAATAAGTACCATGCATCAGGTTTATTCACAAAATTAAAACACATGGGATAAAGGAGGCAGTAGCAGCATGGATACAAAATTGAAGGAATAGAACTCAGTAACGCTGATGCCTGTTTATTGGACTGGAAGGGAGGTCTATTTTATTTGTTCATGGGATGAGAGTGTCACTGGAAAGGCCAGCATTTGTTATCCATCCACAATTTCCCTTGAGAAGGTGGTGGTGAGCAGCCTTCTTGAACCACTGTAGTCCATGTACAAACATATGAACTAGGAGCAGGAGTAGGCTATTCGGTACCTCGAGCCTGCTCTGCCATTCTATAAGATCATGGCTGATCTGTTTGTGGACTCAACTCCACTTTCCTGCCTATCCCCTATACCCTTTGACTCCCTTGTTTGTCAAGAATCTGTCCACCTCTGCCTTAATTCAATGACTCTGCCTCCACCACTCCCTGGGGAATAGAGTTCCACAGGCTCATGACACTCAAAATTTCTCATCTCCATCTTAAATTGGAGGCCCCTTATTTTTAAAACTGTGCCCCTAGTTTTAGATAAGTTTTATAAGATAACTCTCATCCCAGATATCAGTCAAGTGAACCTTCTCTGAACTGCTTCCAATGCAATTATCTACCTTAAAGTAAGGAGACCACAACTGTACACAATACTCTAGATGTGGTCTCACCAATGCCCTGCTCAACTGTAGCAAAACTTATTGACTTTTATATTCCATTAACCTTGCAATAAATGACAACATTGCATTTGCCTTCTGAGTCACTTGCAGTACCTGCATACAAACTTTTTATGTTTCGTACACTAAGACACCCCCGATCCCTCTGCATCTCAGTTCAGCAATAGCGCTCTATTTAAATATGTTGTTTTTCTATTCTTACAGCCAAAGTGGACAAGTTCACAGTTTCCCACATTATACTCCATCTGCCAAATCTTTGCCCACTCTCTTAACCTATCTATATCACTTTGCAGACTCATGTCCTCTTCACAACTTACTCTCTTAACTATCTTTGTGTCATCAGCAAATTTAGCAACCCATACATTGTGTCCCTTCCCTAATATTGACTGGGACTGCCTTAGTGCTAAGGGATCAGATGGGGAAGAATTTAAGTGAGTCCAGGATAGTTTTCTGAAGCAGTATGTGGATGGCCCTACTAGAGAAGGGGCTATACTCGACCTTCTCTTAGGAAATGAGGAGGGGCAGATGGTTGTTGTGTCAGTGGGGGAGCACTTTGGGACCAGTGACCATAACTCTATTAGCTTCAAGATAGTTATGGAAAAGGATAGGACTGGTCCTCAGGTTGAAGTCCTAAATTGGGGGAAGGCTAATTTCGATGGCATCAGACAGGAACTCTCAAAAGTTGAATGGGAGAGGCTGTTTACAGGTAAAGGGACATCTGGCAAGTGGGAGGCTTTTAAAAGTGAGATAGGAAGAGTTCAAGGCTGGCACGTTCCTGTTAGATGGAAGGGCAAGGCTGGCAAGTTTAGGGAACCTTGGTTGACGAGGGATATTGAGGGTCTGGTCAGGACAAAGAAGAATGTATATGTCAGGTATGGGCAGCTGGGATCAAGCGAGTCCCTCGAGGAGTATAGGGGATGTAGGATTACACTTAAGGAGGAAATTAGGAGGGCGAAAAGGGGCCATGAGATTTCCCTGGCAGATAAGATAATGGAGAATCCTAAAATATTCTATAAGTATATTAAGAGTAAAAGGGTAGCCAAGGAGAGAGTAGGTCCCCTTAAGGATCAGTGTGGCAATCTGTGTTTGGAGCCACAGGAAATGGGCGAGATCTTAAATGAATATTTCTCGTCCGTATTTACCGTGGAGAAGGTCATGGAAGCTAGTGAGTTCAAGGGAGGGAACACCGATATCCTGGAGCATATCAACATTACAAAGGAGGAGGTGTTGGAGGTTTTGAAATGCATTAAGGTAGATAAATCCCCAGCGCCTAACTAGGTGTATCCTAGGATGCTATGGGAAGCAAGGGAGGAGATTGCTGGGGCCCTGGCAGAGATTTTTGTATCATCGTTAGCCACGGGTGAGGTACCGGAAGACTGGAGGATCGCTAATGTTGTGCCTTTATTTAAAAGGGCAGCAGGGATAAGCCAGGGAACTACAGGCTGGTGAGCCTTACATCAGCGGTGGGAAAAGTTATTGGAAGGGATTCTGAGAGACAGGATTATATGCATCTGGAAAGGCAAGGTCTGATTAGGGATAGTCAGCATGGCTTTGTGCATGGGAAATCATGTCTCACGAATTTGATTGAGTTTTTCGAGGAGGTGACCAAGAGGATTGACAAGGACAGGGCGATGGACGTTGTCTACATGGACTTTAGCAAGGTCTTTGACAAGGTCCCGCATGGTAGGCTGGTCCATAAGGTTCAGACACATGGGATCCAGGGTGAGCTAGCAAATTGGATACAAAATTGGTTTGGTGATAGGAGGCAGAGGGTGGTAGTGGAGAGTTGTTTTTCTGACTGGAGGCCGGTGACCAGTGGTGTGCTGCAGGGATCGGTGCTGAGCCCTCTGTCATATATATTAATGACTTGGATGTGAATGTAGGGGGCATGATTAGTAAGTTTGCAGATGACACCAAAATTGGTGGTGTAGTGGACAGTGAAGAAGGTTGTCTAAGGTTACAACAGTATATAGATAAACTAGGAAAGTGGGCAAGGGATTGGCAAATGGAATTTAATGCAGACAAGTGTGAAGTGATGCATTTTGGAAAGTTAAACCAGGGCAGGACATATACAGTGAATGACAGGGCCCTGAGGAGTGTTGTTGAGCAGAGAGACCTTGGGGTGCAAGTACATAGTTCCCTGAAAGGGCAACACAGGTAGACAGGGTGGTGAAGAAGGCATATGGCATGCTTGCCTTCATTGGCCGAAGCACTGAGTACAAGAGTTGGGACGTCATGTTGCAGTTGTACATAACGTTGGTTAGGCCGCATTTGGAGTAGTGTGTGCAGTTCTGGTCGCCGCACTACAGGAAAGATGTGATTAAGCTAGAGAGGGTGCAGAAAAGATTCACAAGGATGTTGCCTGGTTTGGAGGGCTTGAGTTATAAAGAGAGATTGGATAGGCTGGGTCTGTTTTCCCTGGAGCGAAGGAGGCTGAGAGGGGACATGATAGAGGTATATAAAATTATGAGAGGCATAGATAGGGTAGATAGCCAGAGTCTGTTTCCCATGGAAGGGGTGACTAAAACTAGAGGGCATAGATTTAAGGTGAGAGGGAGGAGGTTTAAAGGGGGTCAAGGGGGTAGATTTTTCACGCAAAGAATGCTGGGTATCTGGAATGAACTGCCAGAGGAGGTGGAGGAGGCAGGAACAGTAGCAACATTTACGAGGCATCTGGACAGGTACTTGAATGAGCAAGGCATAGAGGGATATGGAATTAATGCAGGCAGGTGGGATTAGTATAGATAGGCATTATGGTCGGCATGGACGCAATGGGCCGAAGGGCCTGTTTCTATGCTGTACGACTCTATGATGCTATCCAAGTCATTGATATAGATTGTAAATAGTGGAGATCCAGCACTGATCCCTGTGGCATTCCACTTGCTAGTTTGCCAACCCAAAAAATAACCCATTTATGCCTTCTGGTTTCTGTTAGGTAACCAATCTTCTATCCATGCTAATACATTATCCCTATATTTGGGCTTTTATTTTGTTTAGTAACATTTGATGTGGCACCTTGTCAAATGCTTTCTAGAAGGCCAAGTACACCACATCCACAGGTTCCCCTCTTTCCACATTGCTCGTTACTTCCTCAAAGAACTCTAATAAATTAGTCAAACACAATTTCCCTTTCACAAAACCATGTTGGCTCTGCCTGATTGCATTGAGATTTTCTAAATGACCTGCTATATCCTCCTTAATAATAGATTCCAGTATTTTCCCTATGACAGATAAGCTAACTGGCCTGTAGTTTCTTGCCTTCCTCTTTTCTTTAATAGGAGAGTTACACTCACTATTTTCCAATGTGATGGACCTTTCCAGAATCTAGGGAATTTTGGAAAATTAAAAGCAATGTATCCACTGTCTCGGCAGCCACTTCTTTTAAGACCCTAGGATGAAGTCAATCAGGATGGCACAGTGGCGCAGTGGTTAGCACCGCAGCCTCACAGCTCCAGGGACCCGGGTTCGATTCCGGGTACTGCCTGTGTGGAGTTTGCAAGTTCTCCCCGTGTCTGCGTGGGTTTTCTCCAGGCGCTCCGGTTTCCTCCCACAAGCCAAAAGACTTGCAGGTTGATAGGTAAATTGGCCATTATAAATTGTCACTGGTATAGGTAGGTGGTAGGGAAAGATAGGGATAGGTGGGGATGTTTGGTAGGAATAAGGGATTAGTGTAGGATTAGTATAAATGGGTGGTTGATATTTGGCACAGACTCGGTTGGCCGAAGGGCCTGTTTTAGTGCTGTATCTCTAATCTAAAAAAAAAGGACCTGGAGACATGTCAGCATTTTGTTTGAATAATTTGCTCAGTATCCTTTCCCTGGTGATGGTAATTATTTTAAGTGCCTCCCTCCCTTTCAACTCTTGATTCACAATTATTTCTGGGATGTTATTTGTATCCTCTAGTGAAGATGGATGCAAAAAATCTATTCAATTTCTCCACCATTTCCATGTGGTGTAGATACACCACAATGCTGTTCGGGAGAGTGTTCCAGGATTTTGACCTAATGGCAGTGCAGGGACGGTGATAGTTCTAAGTCAGGATGTTGTGTGACTTGGAGGGGAACTTGTAGGTAATGCTGTTCCTACATGTCTACTGCCCTAGTGGTAGTGTCACAGGTTTGGAAGGTGCTGCAGTGCATCTTGCAGCCACAGTGCACCAGTGGTGGAGTGAGTGAATGTTTAAGTTAGTGCATGGGGTGTCGATCAATCAGGCTGCTTTGTCCTGGATGGTATTGAGCTTCCTGATTGTTGTTGGAGCTGCACTCAGAGGCAAGTGGACAGCATTCCATCATACTCCTTGTGCCTTGTAAATGAAACAGGTTTTTGGGAGTTAGAAGAGGAGTTATTCACTGCAGAATCCCCTCCCTCTTGCCTGCTCTTGCAGCCACAATATTTATTTGGCTAGTCCACTTCTGGTCAATGGTCACCCCAGGATGATGATGATCAGGGATACAGTGATGGTAATGCCATAGAATCTAACCATCTCCTCTTGACATTCAATCTTGTTGGAGATGGGCATTGCCTGGCACAAATGTTACTTGCCACTTGGCAGCCCAAGGCTGAAAGTTGCCCAGGTCTTGCTGCATATAGACACAGACTGCTTCAGTATCTGAGGAGTTGTGAATGGTACTGAACACTGCAATCAGTGAATATCCCTGCTACTACCCTTCTGTTGGAAGGAAGGTCATTGATGAAGCAGCTGAAGATGGTTGGGCCGAGGACACTACCCTGAGGAACTCCTGCAGCAATGTCCTGGGTCTAAAATGATTGGTCTCCAACAACCAAAACCATCTTCCTTTGTGCAAAGTACGACTTCAACCAGCAGAGAGTTTTCCCCTGTTCAATTTTGCTAGGCCTCCTTGATGCCACACTAGGTTAAATGCTGCCTTGATGTCAAGGGCAGTCACCCTCACCTCACCTCTGGAGTTCAGCTCTTTTGTCCATGTTTGTACCAAGGCTGTAATGAGGTCTGGAGCCAAGTAGCCCTGGTGGAACCCAAACTGAGCATCAGTGAGCAGGTTATTGCTGTGTAGACCCTGCACTGTCAACGACACCTTCCATCGCTTTGTTGATGATTGAGAATAGACTGATAGGGTGGTAATTGACTGGATTGGATTTGTCCTGCTTTGTGTACGGGAACTATCTGGGCAATTTTCCACATTGTCGGATAGGTGCCAGTTTAATTGTTCACTGTCATTCATGACTGTATGTGGCAGGACTGCAGAGCTTTGATATGATCCCTTGGTTGCACTTGGATGCTCTCCTGCACTCTTCATTGAACCTGAGTTGATCCCCTTGCTTGATAGTAATGGTAGAGTGAGGGATATGCTGGACCAAGAGATTAGAGATTGTGGTTAAATACAATTTTGCTGCTGCTGATGTTCCACAGTACCTCAGGGAATTCCCAGTTTTGAGTTGCTAGATCTGTTCTGAATCTATCCCATTTAGCACAGCGGTAGTGTCACACAACACAAGGAGGGTGTCCTCATTGTGAAAGATGGGACTTTGGCTCCATAAGGACTGTGCGATGGTCACTCCTACCAATACAGTCATGGACAGTTACATCTGCGACAGGTAGATTTGTGAGGACGAGGTAAAGTAGGTTTTTCCCTCGTGTTGGTTCACCATCTGTCGTAGGCCCAGTCTGGCAGATACATCCTTCAGGATTCAGCCAGATCTGTCAGTATTGGTGCTACCGAGCCACTCTTTGTGATGGACATTGAAGTTTTTCCCATCCATAGTACATCCTGTTCCCTTGATACCCTCAGTGCTTCTTCCAATTGGTGTTCAATGTGGAGGAGCACTGATTTATCAGCTGAGGGAGGGCAGTAGATGGTAATCAACAGGAGGTTTCCTTGCCCATGTTTGACCTGATGCCATGAGACTTCACGGAATCAATGTTGAGGACTCCCAGGGCCACTCTCCCCAAACTGTGTACCACTGTGCAGCCACCTCTGGTGAATCTGTCCTGCCAGTGAGACAGGAAATACTCAGATGGTGAAGAAGGTGTCTGGGACTTTGGCTGTTATGACTGAGTATCGCTACTTCAAGCTGTTGCTTGACTAGTCTGTGAAACAACTCTCCCAATTTTGGCACAACTCCACAGATGTTGGTGAGGAGGACTTTGCAGGGTCTACTGGGCAGGGTGTGCCTTTGTTGTTCCTAGTGCCCAGCATGATGCTGGGTGATCTGTCTGGTTTCATTCTTATGACTTTTGAGGTGGTTTGTTACAACTGAGATGCTTGCTAGGCCATTTCAGAGGTAATTAAGAGTCAACCACATTGCTGTGGCCTGGAGTCACATGTAGGCCAGACCATTTAAGGATGGCAGATTTCCTCCGCAAAGGATATTAGAGAACCAAATTGGATTGTAATGACAATCCAGTCGTTTAAAATTATGCCGTTTAGCTTAAATTGTCTCTCCTCATTCTTACCTCTCACTTTTCTGCATTAAATTTAATCTGTCATGTGTCTGCCTATTTTACCAGCCCATACGTCTATTACTACCTTCCTCACTGTTCATTATACTTCCAAGTTTCGTGTCATCTGCAAATTTTGGAATTGTGTGCTGTACTCCCAAGGGCAAGTTATTAATATATCAAGAAAAGGAGTGGTCCTAGTACTGACCCCTGGGGAAGCAAGAGACAAGCAATTCCACAAGCAACGGATCAGATCTAAGCTCTGCAATACTGCCACATCTGGTTGTGAATGGTGGCGGACAATTAACGAACCTGAAGGGGAGGCTCCATGCAAATCCGCATCCTCAATGATGGAAAAGCCCAGCACGTCAGTGCAAAAAAGCAAGGCAGATACATTTGCAACCATCTTCAGCCAGACATGCCGAGTGGATGATCCACCTCTGCCTCATCCTGGGGAGCCCATCACAGATACCAGTCTTCAGCCAATCTGATTCGCTACACATGATACCAAGAAACAGCTGAAGGCACTGGATACAGAAAAAGCTATGGGCCCTGCCAACACCCTGTAGGGGTGAAGTCTTGTGCGCCAGAACAGGCAGTGTATCTAGCCAAGCTGTTCCAGTACAGCGACAACCCTGGCATCTTCCGAACAATGTAGAAAATTGCACTGGTATGTCCAGTCCACAAAAAGCAGGACAAATCCAATCTGACCATTCCTCCTGCCCCATCAGTCTACTCTCAATCAGTAAAGTGAAGGAAGGTGCCGCAACAGTGCTATCAAGCGGCACTTACTCAGCAACAACCTACTCACTGATGCTTAGTTTGGGTTCCGTCAGGGCCACTTGGCTCCAGATCCCATTACAGCCTTGGTCCAAGCACGGACAAAAGTGCTGAACTCCAGAGGTGAGGAGAGAGTGACTGCCCTTGACATCAAAGCAGCATTTGACTGAGTATGGCATCAAGGAGCCCTAGCAAAACTGAAGTCAATGGGAAGCAGGGGGAAAAATCTCCACTGGTTGCAGTCATACATAACAAAGGAAGATAGTTGTAGTTGTTAGAGGCCAATCATCTCAGTCCCAGAACATTGCTGTAGGAGTTCCTCAGGGTAGTGTTCTAGGCCCAACCATCTTCAGCTGCTTCAATGACCTTCCCTCCATCATAAGGTCAGAAATGGGGATGTTTGCTGATGATTGCACAATGTTCAGCACTATGTGACTCCTCAGATACAGAAGCAGTCCATGTAGAAATGCAGCAAGACCTGGACAACATTCAGGCTTGGACTGACAAGTGTCAAGTGACATTTGTGCCACACAAGTGCCAGGCAATGCCCATCTCCAACAAGAGAATCTAACCATCCCCCCCTTGACATTCAATGGCATTACCATTACTGAGTCCACCACCATCAAGATTTTGCGGGTTACCATTGATCAGAAACTAAACTGGACCAGCCATATAAATACACTGGCGACAAAAGCAGGTCAGAGGTAGGGAATTCTGTGGTGAGTAACTCACCTCCTGACTCTTCAAATCCTGTCCACCATCTACAAGGTAGAAGTCAGGAGTGTGATGGAATACTCTCCACTTGCCTGGATGAGTGCAGCTCCAACAACACTCAAGAAGCTCAACACCATCCAGGACAAAGCAGCCACTTGATTGACTCACAGTGGCAATGGTGTGTACCATCTACAAGATGCACTGCAGCAACTCATCAAGTCTCCTTTGACAGCACCTTCCAAACTGCGACCTCTACCATCTAGAAGGAGATGGGCAGTAGACGCATGAGAACACCACCACCTGCAAGTTCCCTTCCAAGTTACATGCCATTCCTGTCTTGGAACTATGTCGCCTTTACTTCACTGTTACTGGATCAAAATCCTGGAACTCCCTCCCTAACAGCACTGTGGGTGTACCTACATGACATTAAAGGCCTGCTTGGGTCTGCAAATGAAACCTGACCCGAGCCTGACAGAACAACATCCAGCCCGAGTCCTTTCATTTTTTCCCTGCGCCCGACCCGACCACCAGAATAAAGTTGGTTATATTAAAGAGGTTGTTCCCTACCTTTGACGGAATTGTTCACTGCAAACTAGAGCAGAGCGTTTCCCGCCTTGACTTCCTGGCTGTCATGTGCCCGACCTGGCCCGACCCCAATTGCCGGACCCGGAAGGGCAACCTGACCCCGACACATGTTGGGTTCGTGTCGGGTAGCCATGCTCTACACCACATGGACTGCAGTGGTTCATAAAGGCAGCTCACCACCAGCTTCAAGGGCAGTTAGGGCCTGGCAACAAATGCTAGCCTTGTCAGTGATGTGCACATCCCAGGAACAAATAAAAGAAAAACTATTGTATGATTCTATAAGCTGAGACCACAACCACCGCCCCCCACCACCACCTTGTCTTGTAATATGCTGGGTCTTGTATTAAGCTGTGACTTGGCTGGTCCTGTGTAAAGTACTGATTTACAAGATTACAAGAGGGTTACAGATCAGGATGGCCATTATCCCCTTCTAAATTCCAGAATGATCCTAAACTTCCCCATGCCTACATCCAATTGTTCTGAGATGATTGCAGGGTTCTGCCTCCAGTTCTGTACTTGGAAGTCTAGTCTATGCATTGATAACTGAAGGACAAATTACTGATACCAGTCTTCCATTTGCCTTTTACTCATTTGAATTTGCCCCCCCATTGTCCTACTCTCAGAATGGAATTTAAAGAAATATTTACATCTTCTGGCTTAATAATCTTATGTATCTGTAGTCTCTATTCCACTATTTGCCCAGTTTCTACTGATCTCTGTGGGTTCAGTTTTTGCTCCTCCTGGGACTTGTCCTACCACAGTCTCTTGGCCCTCAGACTTTAACTCTGCACTATTTCATGCTGCTTTCTCCTTGCTCTCTGTTTACAATCGTGAATTGTCTCACTTAATCTCTATCACCCTGCCATAGAACCTTTCATCTCATGTTTTTTGTCCCCTCAACCCCCATCTCAATGCAGTATTAATATGTGCAAAAGCAAAATACTGCAAATTCTGGAAATCTGAAACAAAAACAGAAAATGCTGGAACCATAGAAAAGTTACAACACAGAAAGAGGCCATTCAGCCCATCGTGTCTGCGCTGGCTGAAAAAATAAACTAGCAGCCCATTTTGATCACACCTTCCAGCACCTGGTCCGTAGCCTTACCGGTTACAGCACTTTTAAATGAGTTGAGGGATTCTGCCTCCACCACCATTCCTGGCAGTGAATTCCAGACACCCACCACCCTCTGGGTGAAAAAGTTTTTCCTCATGTCCCCTCTAATCCTGCTACCAATCACCTTAAATCTGTTCCCCCTGATAATTGACCTCTCTGCTAGGGGAAACAGGTCCTTCCTGTCTACTCTATCTAGGCCCCTCAATTAAGTTACCCCTCAGCCTCCTCTGTTCTAAGAAAAACAATCCTAGCCTATCCAATCTTTCCTCGTAGCTGCAATTTTCAAGCCCTAGCAACATTCTTGTTAATCTCCTCTCCAGAGCAATTATGTCCTTTCTGTAATGTGATTAGAACTGTATGCAATACTCTAGCCTAACCAACATTTTGTACAGTTCCAGCATTACATCACTGCTTTTGTATTCTATATCTCGACACTTTATCTACCTGTCCTTCCACCTTCAGGGACCTGTGAACATGCACTCCAAGGTCTCACTTCCTCTACCCCTCAAGTATATTGTGTATTGGAAATACTCAGATCAGGCAGCATCTGTGGAGAGAGAAACAGAGTTAATGTTTCAGGTCTGTGACCTTTCATCAGAACAGCTAATGATGTGTGCTGTGCCTTTCAACTCTTCTGCCATACTCCTGAGCTTTCATATTCTTTGAACAAACCCTTGTCTGCTGTCCATGCCTCTGTGGCATTCTCTAACAAGGCCATCAAGGAAGCTATTACTGCCTCCTTAATAACCCCAACTATCTAATCTTGCACTCTGGGTAACCTTCCTGCCCAGCATGCCCGCAGGGATTAACCTCACCAACCTTTCCCCGCCCATTTCACCAGCCATTGCCCCTCTAGATTCTGCCAGTGAATCAACGATATTGCCTCTCTCCGCATTTCCTACTCGTCAAGAAGGCCCTTGTCGTGCAAAACTTTATTGTGGTGATAGCACTGACATCATGACTTCAAGGAGCAAAGCAAAGGGTATGGCCTGATTCATCCTGAGACAGCAGAGAGGGGCAGTGTTCATTGATCCACCAGCAGAGTCTGGAGGGGCAGGAGTGGGTGGAAAGTTGGTGAGGGGAGTCTGCAGTGGGGGTGTTGGGTGGGAAGGTCAACAAGAGTGGAAAATCAAGGGATTGGGAGTCTTTACCCATTTGCAAAATTTGAACTGGCATGGGATAGAGAAATCCATGAGGGGGCAGGGTGTGCCATGACTGACTCAAGCTAGCCAATAGGAAAGAGGCCAGACAGCCCCGCCCACCTCCAAGACTAGAAATGTACAAGGTCAGTTTGCTTATTTTTGAAGGACAGTCACCATATAGTAAATTCAAATTTAAAGCTGCAAATTCACAAAAAAATGCAGCCTTGTAATAGGATAGCCATCTCCCTTTCTTCACCACAGATACCAAACTCAATAATTGTTCGATAAAAGGTCACAAACCTGAAGGGTTAACTCTTGCCCTCTCTCCACAGATGCTGCCTGACCTGCTGAGTATTTCCAGCACTCTATTTCAAATTTCCAGCATCCGCAGTATTTTGCTTTTATTGTAATATTTGTTGCACTGAGCACTTAACTGTGTTGCTGCTGTCTAGAGATGTCTGTGGACAGAGAAGGCGCAGCGAGCCCATTCTACTGTGCTGATTTAGATACACACACCAAACCCTGTTGTCCTTCAGTGATGGGATTGAGCAATGGGGAAGGGACACCTTAGGGCCAACTGGACTGCTGGTATTCCTAAAACAATAGCTATGTTCTTTTATACTCCTAAATATCTACATCTCCTCACAGACAACCCACACAACCACTCACAACCTGCAATATAACAGAATTAGGAGTACATACTTAACCTCTCTGGTGTGATAGACCCTCTAAAATTATGCTACATATAGAAAAGACTTCAATTTTATACAGCTCCTTTCACAAACTTAGGACATCTCAAAGCACTTTACAGTGAAGTTTCATAAACAGCAATGCCATAATGACCAGATAGTCTGTTTTTGTGATGTTGATTGAGGGATAAATATTGGCCAAGACACCGGGATAACTCCCCTGTCTCAAAATAGTGCCATGGGATCTTTTACATCATTCTGAGAGGGCAGATGGGGCCTCAAGTTAATGTCTGAAAGGTGGCACCTCCAACAGTGCAACACTCCCTCAGTATTATACGGGAGTGCCAGCCTCGATTGTATGCTCAAGCCTCTGGAGTGGGACATGCACCACAACCTTCTGTCTGACTGCAAAAATAAGATCTTTTTTCCTCTCTTCCCAGATATTGGTGATGATCTTTGCGATCTGGCTATACCAACGAGTTTAGAAGAACTGATCCAACGAACTTAGAAGAACTGTCCCAACCTTACCAAGGAAGACCCTGGACTATGCTACAGTGTTTAATATGTACAGAGACAGACAACCACCTGGCTCCACCTGCAGGGACTGGATCACTGGGTAGCACACTTCAATGGAACGGACACTGACGATTTAATTGAGAAATTAGCTGCGAGCATGACCTGAGACAGAGGCTGACCTGGGAATTTCAACAGAGGCTGCAAACCCGGGTGGGACAAACCTAGGGAGGGAAAGGAGAGGGAATAATGCAGATTTATCGCTGAACTAATGTATTCACAATACTGAGTCTACACTAATGTAGAAGGGAAAACAAACCACAACCAGAATCAATTCCTGACATTGTCTGACTTTCATTTACACAGCACACTTGTTGCAATGTGACTAATCTATAATTTAAAGTATTTATATAAAGTAACTCTCTGGGGCTGCTGATGTTACAAGGGGACAGGGGAATCAAACTGTGGATTTCCCCATGGGTTGATTCCTGCTGCAATCACCAATGACTAGTTTGAGCATATTGGAGGCAAGAAAATCAATTTGTGTGCCCTAGGTCTGGAGGAGGGTGAGGAAGCAGGTGGTGTATCATCGGTCAGGGCTGGGGAGGTTGGAGTTCTGTAAAGCATTTCATTGTGCATTCCCATCAGTGTTATTCTGTACGCTGCCCCATCAGCAGAACTTCCCTATAGCAGAACTCATGTGTGACCTCTCCCTCCAGCAAGCTGGCACATGCACTACCCTTGCCTTGGCTGCAGCCCATTCATAGCCAGTGTCTCACCACATGCACATCCCACCTGTATGCTATCCTCAGATGCGTGCAGTGTCAGTATCTGTGCTGTTGGCGGAGAGTATGTGAGCCAGTAACAATGTGTCTTTATCATCACTCTCTTGGTGTTCCTCCATTGCCTGGCCAGGTTGGAGCTCTTGGGTACCTGAAAGGAAAAGGCACAAGAGTAAGGTTTTAGCTCAGAGGCAGTGTGGAAATCAGAAGAGTGTGTGGGGTGAGGGGGAAGTGGGATGTGAGAAGGATTAGATATGAGTATACTGTTCTCTTCAATGGTTTCAGGCCCACTGCTGACCATGGCCTCAGCAATAGCCATCCCAACAATGGCCAGCACTGCCTCCTCCATGGGGGTTCAGATATACAGGCCTGCCTCTCCCCTCCAGTTAGCTTTTGCTGGTTTTGCATCAGAGAAAGTGTACCTGTGAGTGTCATACAATCTACCTGGGTAATGTGACTATCTATCATGGTAGAATAGCTGGCAGCGTGTGCAGGTTTGAGGCTTGCAGCAGTGCAAAAACATGAGGATGAGGAGAGAAGCAAGTGAAATGTAGGTATAAGGCCTGATTGATAGAGATTGTTGGTAAATGAGTGATGTGGGTGAGATAGTTTTAACAGTCTCTGAGGCTAATGGTGCAGTTGGCAAGATAAAACATTTAAAGATGCATTCACTGACCTTGACAACCCTTGTGAGATCATTGAACTTCTTGTGGTGCAGCATCCTGGTCCTGGCATCGACCTCCACAGCCATCTGCTCCCACTTCCTTCTGGCCATGTGTCTGGAGAGACTACTGACCCCCTCCTGGCCCCTGCAGATACAGGACATCTCTGCTCATTTCCACCTCCCCCACCAAAACTGCCAGTGGAGCATCCTTGGAGTCCACACACTCTCCCATGATCTGCCATTCCTCATTCTGTCTCAGGCCAGATCCTCGTCAACCATGACTTCCAGAATCTGCTCCAACCACAATGCACCTGCCCTTTAAGCAGCGCAGGCTAGCTTCAAGTGGTGCTAATCACTCATGATATTGGCACCTGATGGGTCCAGCCAATGAACAGCACAGTTAGTGCTGGTTGGATGCAAAAATCATTTAAAATGAGCAGGCAGTATGAAATTGGCTGCATTGCAATCAATGAATGCAGGTTAATAGCTTATCGTGATCCTTGTACCATTTTCAGGGGTGCCCAGAATGTCTCAAAGTGACCACAAAGCAGTCGGATTGTTCCAGAAACCCAACAAGCTCACTAGTAACAGTTCGGGAAGGGAATATGTCGTCCATCACCAGTGTGGCCCGAGTGTGAAGTAGCCTAGCCGATCACCTAATTGTATCAATCCAGAGAAATATGGCATGGGCAATAAATGCTGTTCCTGGCAGTGACACCTACATCCTGGGAATGACCAAACCAAGACCCACCCCAACCCTGCTCTCCAGCGATACACCACCCATTGCAGATAATAGTTAGATTTCTTTATCCAATGGCAAAATTGTAGATTGCTGGGGTGTAAGAGCTAGGTGTTGTAGGACGTGGTGAGGGATGGGTGCTGTAGGGTGGTGTGTAAGAGCTGGGTGACATAGGATGTGATGAAGGATGGGTGCTATATGACAGGAGATGAGGGGTATTACTCTTTGCTGTGTGTTATTGTTGTGTGAGTTGATCCATTGTCTACACATCTAGTGTTCTGTTATCCCACAAATTTCCCTCAAAATTTCCTGCACTCCCCAATTCCCCAGTGGAGGGAATGCCATCCTCTAAGCCACTGGAGGGTGAAGCATCCAATCAGACTCCATTGCTCTGTATTTCCTTCCCTATATGTGTGTGAGTGAGAAGGGGAGGTGGGGCGAATGGAGGAGGGGGTGAGGTGCCTCTGATACATAGATGTATTTTCAGTTCAATGAATTTGATTCTGGACAGTGGAGGTCCTGCCTAGGTCTGTGGTTCTGTGTAAAGTACAGTCTAATCAGTGAGAAATCTCAAGTTATTTTCTTCAGTAATGTGTAAACCTAAATTATCTCATTCTTGAGCTTTTTTTCATCATACACACACACATACACACACACATACACACACACATATATATATGTATGAAGTGCATCTGACTCTAACAGAGCTTTGTAATAATATGAATGCTGAGGTCAAAGTTACTGAATCTGCTTCTTTAATGAAACTATGTACTTTCAAGTGAAAAGGTGAAGTTGTTCTTAATACTGTCATTGTTTGATTGCCTTGTGAAATATTTACAATTAAATGGTGTTCAGAAGGACGGTGGGATCTGTTGGCTGGAGTCAGTCAGCTGAAGTGTTGGACAAACAGGCGTGGTCCTCAAGATCAAGAGAAATGAGCTACTCACCACTTGCCAGTTAATGCCAAGTCACTACTTGCAGCCAATGTAGAATATGCTCCACTCTGTGCCCCTACATCATGTTTAACCCGCTGCTAAATACTGAGGTCATTCCTTCCTGTGTAAGGTTATTGGGAAACACCCACATGTTTTAAAGCCTGGCTACCCAACAAGACCCGACTACAGGTGTTGGGTTCGAGTCAGGTCGGGTCGAAATTCTGAGTCCAGCATTCTGGGCTCGGGTCGGGTCAGGTTGGACATTGTTTCCAGGACGTCACCGGATCAGGCATACCCATGATTCCCCAAAACTCCAGCTGCAGGAATAGCCTGCTGCTGGAATGGATGAAGGAGATTTGTGTCGGGTTGGGTTGGGCGCGAAAAAAATTAAAGGGCTCGGGCTCGGGTTGGCAGTGGTCGGGTCAGGCCTGGGTCGTGTTTTAATTTTATATCCAAGCCAAGCTTTAACATGCTTGCCTCATCTGAAAAAAGTGACAATTATTTTCAAAAATAGCAGTCTGTCTCACCAATTAATCAATAAAGTTTATAAAATATATGAAAGCCATATTCAGCCACTCCAACTCCTCAATATATCTACACAGTTGTACAATTCTAACCCAGAGTATACCTGCATATTGAACTCCTCCCCTCAGTATGCCTGCAGTACTGAACTCCTCTCCTAGGTTGACCCAGAACATTGAACTCCTCGCCTTGGTATACCCACGGTATTGAACTGTACCCTCAGTATAATAGTACGATTGAGTTCCTTCCTGAGTATACTCACAGTATTGAACTCCTCCCGTCAGTATACCAACAGTATTGAATTACCCCTCTCAGTGTACCCACAGTATTAAACATCTGCCCTCGGTATACCCACAATATTGAAACCCATCCCCTCCGTATACCTGCAGTTTTGAACTCCTCAGTACACCCATAATATTGATCTTCTCCCCTCAGTAAACCCACAGTATTGAACTCCTGGAGGTGCCAGAGGATTGGACTGTGGCAAATGTGACGCCCTATTCAAGGAAGAGTGTAAGAACAGTCCTAGCAACTACAGACCAGTTAGTTTTAACATCAGTGGTGGGTAAGGCTTTAGAAACAATAAACAGGGAAAATACCAAATGACATTTAGGGAGGTTCAAGTTAATTAAGGATAGCCAGCAGGGATTTGTAAAAGGTGGATCATGTTTGAGTAATCTAATAGAATTTTTTGATGAAATAATAGAGAAGGAAATGTGGTGGATGCTGTTTATATGGAATTTAAAAACGCATTTGAGAAGGTACCACATAAAAGGTTGGTGAACAAAATTGAGGCTCATGGAATAGAAGGGTCAGTGTCCAATTGGATAAAAATTGGCTTAAGGGCAGAAAACAGTGAGTCATAGTAAATGGTTGGTTTTAAGACTGGAGAATGGTAGACAGTGGTGTTCCCCAATGGTCAGTGCTGGGACTACTGCTATTTTTTGCTATATGTAAATTACTTGGATCTTGGTATAGAGTAGAATCTCAAAATTTGCTGATGACACCAAACTTGGAGGTGAGGCACACAGTGAAGATGATATAAACCGCCTGTAAAAGGACATACATAGGCTGGCAGAATGCGCAGAGAGGTGGCAAATGGAATTTAATACTGACAAGTGTAAGGTGATGCATTTTGGCAGAAGGAATAGGGAGAGGCAATATAGACTTAATGGCACAGTTCTAAAGAGTGTGCAGGAACAGAGGGACTTGGGGGTGCATGCACATCGATCTTTGAAGGTGGCAGGACATAATGAGATGAGGTTAGTAAAGCATATGGTATCTTGGGCTTCATAAATAGAGGCATTGAGAACAAAAGCAGGGAAGTTATGCTGAACCTTTATAAGGTTCTGGTTAGGCCCCAACTGGAGTATTGTATCCAGTTCTGGTCACCACACTTCAGGAAGGATGTGAGTGTCCTTGAGAGGGTGCAGAGGAGATTTACCAGAATGGTTCTAGGGATGGAGGATTTTAGTTATAAGATTAGGTTGGAAAAGCTGGGTTCATTCTCATAGAATGAAGGAAATTGAGGGGAGATTTAATTGAAGTGTACAAGATTATGATGGAAAAGTTAGATAAGGAAGAACTGTTTCCATGAACAAATGGTACATGGGCTAAGGTCACAGATTGAAATTTTTGGGTAAAAGATACAGAGGGAATATGAAGAAGCACTTTTTCACGCAAAGAGTGGTAATGACCTGGAACAGGCTGCCCACAAGGGTGGTGGAAGTGGAGAATATCAGTGACTTTGAGAGGAAGTTGGATGGCCACCTGAGAGAAATAGACTTGCAGGGCTACAGGGATCAAGACTGACTACATACCTTCGTGGAGAGCCGGCATGGACTTGATGGGCCGAATGGCCTTCTGTGCCGTAAATGACTCCCTCCTCAGTATACCCACAGGATTGAACTCCTCCCCTTGGTTTAACCCATGGGGTTGAACACCTCCCTCAGCCTGCAGTATTGAACTACTCTGTCAGTATACTTGCAGCATTGAACTCCTCTCCTTGGTATACCTGCAGTATTGAACTCCTGCCCTTGGTTTAACAGCAAAATTGAACAACTCCCCTTGTTATACTAAAAATAAAAGCAAAATACTGCAGATACTGGAAATATGAAATAAAAACACAAAATACTGGAAATACTCAGCAGGTCTGGCAGCATCTGTGGAGAGAGAAGCAGAGATAATGCTTCAGGTCAGTGACCCTTCATCAGAACTGGCAAATATTAGAAATGTAATAGGTTTTAAGCAATTAAAGCGGGCGTGGGCCAAAAGACAACAAAAGGCAAGGTGTTGATAGGACAGATGGTCACGTAGAATAAGATCATGGAGCAAAGGCAGATGGTATGTGAATGGTGTGGTGAAAGACAAAGTGTTAGTGCAGAGAGGGTATTAATTGACAGAAAAATGAACAGCACAAACATGAAAAAAAACAGTGGGGAGACACATCGTTAAAAAAATGAATGATGAAACAAACTAAAATAAAACAAAGAAAAAAGAAAAATTAACAAAAAATAAAAAAGGGGGGCCCGTCATGCTCGGAAATTATTGAATTCAGTGTTCAGTCCATGAGGCTGCAGTGTGCCAAATCGATAAATGACATTCTGTTCCTCGAGCTTGCGTTGATGCTCACTGGAACACTGCAGCAAGCCCAGGACAGAGATGTGGGCATGACAGTATGGGGGCGTGTTCAAATGGCAAGTGACAGGAAGTTTGGGGTCTTGTTTTCATTATAATTCAGCAGTAAATTCCTCCCCTCGGTAAACCCACAGTATGAAACTCACTCTTCCCCTCAGTGAACCCACAGTATGGAACTCACTCTTCCCCTCAGTAAACCCACAGTATGAAACTCACTCCTCCCCTCAGTGGACCCATAGTATGGAAATCACTCCTCCCCTCAGTAAACCCACAGTATGAAACTCACTCTTCCCCTCAGTGAACCCACAGTATGAAACTCACTCCTCCCCTCAGTGAACCCACAGTATGAAACTCACTCCTCCCCTCAGTGAACCCACAGTATGAAACTCACTCTTCCCCTCAGTAAACCCACAGTATGAAACTCACTCCTCCCCTCAGTAAACCCACAGTATGAAACTCACTCCTCCCCTCAGTGAACCCACAGTATGAAACTCACTCTTCCCCTCAGTGAACCCACAGTATGGAACTCACTCCTCCCCTCAGTAAACCCACAGTATGAAACTCACTCCTCCCCTCAGTGAACCCACAGTATGAAACTCACTCCTCCCCTCAGTGAACCCACAGTATGGAACTCACTCTTCCCCTCAGTGAACCCACAGTATGAAACTCACTCCTCCCCTCAGTGAACCCACAGTATGAAACTCACTCTTCCCCTCAGTAAACCCACAGTATGAAACTCACTCTTCCCCTCAGTGAACCCACAGTATGGAACTCACTCCTCCCCTCAGTGAACCCACAGTATGGAACTCACTCCTCCCCTCAGTGAACCCACAGTATGAAACTCACTCCTCCCCTCAGTGAACCCACAGTATGAAACTCACTCTTCCCCTCAGTAAACCCACAGTATGGAACTCATTCCTCCCCTCAGTAAACCCACAGTATGGAACTCACTCCTCCCCTCAGTGAACCCACAGTATGAAACTCACTCTTCCCCTCAGTAAACCCACAGTATGAAACTCACTCTTCCCCTCAGTGAACCCACAGTATGAAACTCACTCCTCCCCTCAGTGAACCCACAGTATGAAACTCACTCTTCCCCTCAGTGAACCCACAGTATGAAACTCACTCTTCCCCTCAATGAACCCACAGTATGGAACTCACTCCTCCCCTCAGTGAACCCACAGTATGAAACTCACTCTTCCCCTCAGTAAACCCACAGTATAGAACTCACTCCTCCCCTCAGTAAACCCACAGTATGAAACTCACTCCTCCCCTCAGTGAACCCACAGTATGGAAATCACTCCTCCCCTCAGTAAACCCACAGTATGAAACTCACTCTTCCCCTCAGTGAACCCACAGTATGAAACTCACTCCTCCCCTCAGTGAACCCACAGTATGAAACTCACTCCTCCCCTCAGTGAACCCACAGTATGAAACTCACTCCTCCCCTCAGTGAACCCACAGTATGGAACTCACTCTTCCCCTCAGTAAACCCACAGTATGAAACTCAATCTTCCCCTCAGTGAACCCACAGTATGAAACTCAATCTTCCCCTCAGTAAACCCACAGTATGGAACTCACTCCTCCCCTCAGTGAACCCACAGTATGAAACTCACTCCTCCCCTCAGTAAACCCACAGTATGAAACTCACTCTTCCCCTCAGTAAACCCACAGTATGGAACTCACTCTTCCCCTCAGTAAACCCACAGTATGGAACTCACTCCTCCCCTCAGTGAACCCACAGTATGAAACTCACTCCTCCCCTCAGTGAACCCACAGTATGAAACTCACTCCTCCCCTCAGTGAACCCACAGTATGAAACTCACTCCTCCCCTCAGTAAACCCACAGTATGAAAATCACTCTTCCCCTCAGTAAACCCACAGTATGAAACTCACTCTTCCCCTCAGTAAACCCACAGTATGGAACTCACTCCTCCCCTCAGTAAACCCACAGTATGAAACTCACTCTTCCCCTCAGTGAACCCACAGTATGGAACTCACTCCTCCCCTCAGTAAACCCACAGTATGAAACTCACTCTTCCCCTCAGTAAACCCACAGTATGAAACTCACTCCTCCCCTCTGTAAACCCACAGTATGAAACTCACTCCTCCCCTCTGTAAACCCACAGTATGGAACTCACTCTTCCCCTCAGTAAACCCACAGTATGAAACTCACTCCTCCCCTCAGTGAACCCACAGTATGAAACTCACTCCTCCCCTCAGTGAACCCACAGTATGGAACTCACTCTTCCCCTCAGTAAACCCACAGTATGAAACTCACTCCTCCCCTCAGTAAACCCACAGTATGAAACTCACTCCTCCCCTCAGTAAACCCACAGTATGAAACTCACTCCTCCCCTCAGTGAACCCACAGTATGAAACTCACTCCACCCCTCAGTAAACCCACAGTATGAAACTCACTCCACCCCTCAGTGAACCCACAGTATGGAAATCACTCCTCCCCTCAGTAAACCCACAGTATGAAACTCACTCCTCCCCTCAGTGAACCCACAGTATGAAACTCACTCTTCCCCTCAGTGAACCCACAGTATGGAACTCACTCTTCCCCTCAGTAAACCCACAGTATGAAACTCACTCCGCCCCTCAGTAAACCCACAGTATGAAATCACTCTTCCCCTCAGTAAACCCACAGTATGAAACTCACTCCTCCCCTCAGTAAACCCACAGTATGAAACTCACTCCGCCCCTCAGTAAACACACAGTATGAAACTCACTCTTCCCCTCAGTAAACCCACAGTATAGAACTCACTCCTCCCCTCAGTAAACCCACAGTATGAAACTCACTCCTCCCCTCAGTAAACCCACAGTATGGAACTCACTCTTCCCCTCAGTAAACCCACAGTATGGAACTCACTCTTCCCCTCAGTAAACCCACAGTATGGAACTCACTCTTCCCCTCAGTAAACCCACAGTATGGAACTCACTCCGCCCCTCAGTGAACCCACAGTATGGAACTCACCCTTCCCCTCAGTAAACCCACAGTATGAAACTCACTCCGCCCCTCAGTGCACCCACAGTATGGACCTCACCCTTCCCCTCAGTAAACCCACAGTATAGAACTCACTCCTCCCCTCAGTAAACCCACAGTATGGAACTCACCCTTCCCCTCAGTAAACCCACAGTATGAAACTCACTCCGCCCCTCGGTAAACCCACAGTATGAAACTCACTCCTCCCCTCAATGAACCCACAGTATGGAACTCACCCTTCCCCTCAGTAAACCCACAGTATGGAACTCACCCTTTCCCTCGGTAAACCCACAGTATGAAACTCACTCCTCCCCTCAGTGAACCCACAGTATGAAACTCACTCCTCCCCTCAGTGAACCCACAGTATGAAACTCACTCTTCCCCTCAGTGAACCCACAGTATGAAACTCACTCCTCCCCTCAGTGAACCCACAGTATGAAACTCACTCTTCCCCTCAATGAACCCACAGTATGGAACTCACTCTTCCCCTCAGTGAACCCACAGTATGGAACTCACTCTTCCCCTCAGTGAACCCACAGTATGGAACTCACTCCACCCCTCAGTAAACCCACAGTATGAAACTCACTCCTCCCCTCAGTAAACCCACAGTATGGAACTCACTCTTCCCCTCAGTGAACCCACAGTATGGAACTCACTCTTCCCCTCAGTGAACCCACAGTATGGAACTCACTCCACCCCTCAGTAAACCCACAGTATGGAACTCACTCTTCCCCTCAGTGAACCCACAGTATGAAACTCACTCCTCCCCTCAGTAAACCCACAGTATGAAACTCACTCCTCCCCTCAGTAAACCCACATTTTGAAACTCACTCCTCCCCTCAGTAAACCCACAGTATGGAACTCACTCTTCCCCTCAGTGAACCCACAGTATGGAACTCACTCCACCCCTCAGTAAACCCACAGTATGAAACTCACTCCTCCCCTCAGTAAACCCACAGTATGGAACTCACTCCTCCCCTCAGTGAACCCGCAGTATGAAACTCACTCTTCCCCTCAGTGAACCCACAGTATGAAACTCACTCCTCCCCTCAGTAAACCCACAGTATGAAACTCACTCTTCCCCTCAGTAAACCCACACTATGGAACTCACTCTTCCCCTCAGTGAACCCACAATATGAAACTCACTCCTCCCCTCAGTGAACCCACAGTATGGAACTCACTCCTCCCCTCAGTAAACCCACAGTATGGAACTCACTCCTCCCCTCAGTAAACCCACAGTATGGAAATCACTCCTCCCCTCAGTAAACCCACAGTATGGAAATCACTCCTCCCCTCAGTAAACCCACAGTATGGAAATCACTCCTCCCCTCAGTAAACCCACAGTATGAAACTCACTCCTCCCCTCAGTAAACCCACAGTATGGAACTCACTCCTCCCCTCAGTAAACCCACAGTATGGAAATCACTCCTCCCCTCAGTGAACCCACAGTATGGAAATCACTCCTCCCCTCAGTGAACCCACAGTATGGAAATCACTCCTCCCCTCAGTAAACCCACAGTATGAAACTCACTCCTCCCCTCAGTAAACCCACAGTATGAAACTCACTCCTCCCCTCAGTAAACCCACAGTATGGAATTCACCCTTCCCCTCAGTAAACCCACAGTATGAAACTCACTCCGCCCCTCGGTAAACCCACAGTATGAAACTCACTCCTCCCCTCAATGAACCCACAGTATGGAACTCACCCTTCCCCTCAGTAAACCCACAGTATGAAACTCACTCCTCCCCTCAGTGAACCCACAGTATGAAACTCACTCCTCCCCTCAGTAAACCCACAGTATGAAACTCACTCCTCCCCTCAGTAAACCCACAGTATGGAACTCACTCTTCCCCTCAGTGAACCCACAGTATGGAACTCACTCCACCCCTCAGTAAACCCACAGTATGAAACTCACTCCTCCCCTCAGTGAACCCACAGTATGAAACTCACTCCTCCCCTCAATGAACCCACAGTATGGAACTCACTCCACCCCTCAGTAAACCCACAGTATGAAACTCACTCCTCCCCTCAGTAAACCCACAGTATGGAACTCACTCCTCCCCTCAGTAAACCCACAGTATGGAAATCACTCCTCCCCTCAGTAAACCCACAGTATGGAAATCACTCCTCCCCTCAGTAAACCCACAGTATCGAACTCACTCTTCCCCTCAGTAAACCCACAGTATCGAACTCACTCTTCCCCTCAGTAAACCCACAGTATGGAACTCACTCTTCCCCTCAGTGAACCCACAGTATGGAACTCACTCCTCCCCTCAGTAAACCCACAGTATGAAACTCACTCTTCCCCTCAGTAAACCCACAGTATGGAACTCACTCCTCCCCTCAGTGAACCCACAGTGTGGAACTCACTCCACACCTCAGTAAACCCACAGTATGGAACTCACTCCTCCCCTCAGTAAACCCACAGTATGGAAATCACTCCTCCCCTCAGTAAACCCACAGTATGGAAATCACTCCTCCCCTCAGTAAACCCACAGTATGGAAATCACTCCTCCCCTCAGTAAACCCACAGTATCGAACTCACTCTTCCCCTCAGTAAACCCACAGTATGGAACTCACTCCACCCCTCAGTAAACCCACAGTATGGAACTCACTCCTCCCCTCAGTAAACCCACAGTATAGAACTCACTCCTCCCCTCAGTAAGCCCACAGTATGGAACTCACTCCTGCCCTCAGTAAACCCACAGTATGGAACTCACTCCACGCCTCAGTAAACCCACAGTATGGAACTCACTCCTCCCCTCAGTAAACCTACAATTGTCGATTGTTGTAAAAACTCAAATGGTTCACTAATGTCCTTTAGGGAAGGAAATCTGCTGTCCTTACCTGGTCTGACCTACATCTGACTCCAGAACCACAGCAATGTTGTCTTTTAAATGCCCACCGAAATGGCCTACTAAGCCACTCAGTTGTATCTAACAGCTGCAAAGTCAATAAAAAGGAATGAAACCGAACAGGACCACCGGGCATCGACCTAGGCACCGGAAACGACAACAGCAAACCCTCCGCTGGTTGGAGTCATATCTAGTGCAAAGGAAGATGGTTGTGGTTGTTGGAGGTCAAACATCTGAGTTCCAGGACATCACTGCAGGAGTTCCTCAGGGTAGTGTCCGAGGCCCAACCATCTTCAGCTGCTTCATCAATGATCTTCCTTCAATCATAAGGTCAGAAGTGGGGATGTTCACTGATGATTGCGCAATGTTCAGCACTATTCGTGACTCCTCAGATACTGAAGCAGTCCATGTAGAAATGCAGCAAGACCTGGACAATATCCAGCCTTGGGCTGATAAGTGGCAAGTAACATTCGTGCCACACAGGTGCCAGGCAATGACCATCTCCAACAAGAGAGAATCTAACCATCTCCCCTTGACATTCAACAGCATTACCATTGCTGAACTCCCCACTATCAACATCCTAGGGGCGACCATTGACAAAAAACTGAACTGGAGTAGCCATATAAATACCGTGGCTACAAGAGCAGGTCAGAGGCGAGGAATCCTGAGGCGAGTAACTCACCTCCTGACTCCCCAAAGCCTGTCCACTATCTACAAGGCACAAGTCAGGAGTGTGATGGAATACGCTCCACTTGCCTGGATGGGTGCAGCTCCAACAACACTCAAGAAGCTCGACACCATCCAGGACAAAGCAGCCCGCTTGATTGGCACCCCATCTACAAACATTCACTCCCTCCACCACCGACGCACTGTGGCAGCAGTGTGTACCATCTACAAGATGCACTGCAGCAATGAACCAAGGCTCCTTCGACAGCATCTTCCAAACCCGCGACCTCTACCAACTAGAAGGACAAGGGCAGCAAATACATGGGAACACCACCACCTGCAAGTTCCCCTCCAAGTCACACACCATCCTAACTTGGAACTATATCGCCGTTCCTTCACTGTCGCTGGGTCAAAATCCTGGAACTCCCTTCCTAACAGCACTGTGGGTATACCTATCCCAAATGGACTGCAGCGGTTCAAGAAGGCAGCTCACCACCACCTTCTCAAGGGCAATTAGGGATGGACAATAAATGCTGGCCTGGCCAGCGTTGCCCACATCCCATGAATCAATAAAAAAAAAGCCCTATCGACCCTGCAACGTCCTCCTTACTAACATCTGGGGGCTTGTGCCAAAGTTGGGAGAGCTGTCCCACAGACTAGTCAAGCAACAGTCATACTCACGAAATCATACCTGACAGACAATGTCCCAGACACTGCCATCACCATCCCCGGTTATGTCCTGTCCCACCGGCAGGACAGACCCAGCAGAGGTGGCAGCACAGTGGTATACAGTCAGGAGGGAGTTGCCCTGGGAGTCCTCAACATCAACTCTGGATCCCATGAAGTCTCATGGCATTCTGGTCAAACATGGGCAAGGAAACCTCCTGCTGATTACCACCTACCACCCTCCCTCCAATCAGTCAGTACTCCATGTTGAACACCACTTGGAGGAAGCACTGAGGGTGGCAAGGGCATAGAATGTACTCTGGGTGGGGGACTTCACTGCCCATCAACAAGAGTGGCTCAGTAGCACCACTACCGAATGAGCTGGCCGAGTCTTAAAGAAAATAGCTGCTAGACTGGGTCTGCGGCAGGTGGTGAGGGAACCAAAAGAGGAAAAAACATACTTGACCTCATCCTCACCAATCTGCCTGCCATAGATGCATCTGTCCATAACAGTATTGGTAGGAGTGACCATTGCTCAGTCCTTGTGGAGACGAAGTCCCGCCTTCACATTGAGGATACCCTCCATCGTGTTGTGTGGCACTGTCACTGTACTAAATGGGATAGATTTCGAACAGATCTAGCAATGCAAAATTGGGCATCTGTGAGGCACTGTGGGCCATCAGCAGCAGTAGAATTGTACTCAACTACAATCTGTAAACTCATGGCCCGGCATATTCTCCACTCTACCATTACCATCAAGCCAGGAGACGAACCCTGGTTCAATGAAGAGTGCAGGAGGGCATGCCAGGAGAAGCACCAGGCATACCTCAAAATGAGGTGTCAACCTGGTGAAGCTACAACAGAGGACTACTTGTGTGCCAAACTGTGTTAGCAGCATGCGATAGACAGAGCTAAGCGATCCCATAACCAATGGATCAGATCGAAGCTCTGCAGTCCTGCCACATCCAGTCATTAATAGTGGTGGACAATTAAACAACTAACTGGAGGAGGAGGCTCCACAAATATCCCCATCCTCAATGATGGGGGAGCCCAGCACATTAGTGCAAAAGGTAAGGCTGAAACATTTGCATCCATCTTCAGCCTGAAGTGCCAAGTTGATGATCCATCTCGGCCTCCTCCTGAAGTCCCCAGCATCACAGATACCAGAGTTCAGCCAATTCGATTCACTCCGCGTGATATCAAGAAACGACTGAAGGCACTAGATACTGCAAAGGCTATGGGCCCTGACAATATTCCAGCAATAGTACTGAAGACCTGTGTTCCAGAACCTGCCGCACCTGAGGCCAAACTGTTCCAGTACAGCTACAACACTGGCATCTACCCGGAAATTTGGAAAATTGCCCAGGTATGTCCTGTGCACAAAAAGCAGGACAAGTCCAACCTGGTCAATACCGCCCCATCAGTCTACTCTCAAATCAGTAAAGTGATGGAAGGTGTCATCGACAGTACCATCAAGCGGCACTTGCTTAGCAATAACCTGCTCAGTGACACTCAGTTTGGGTTCTGCCAGGGCCACCCAGCTCCTGACTTCATTAAAGCCTTGGTTCAAACATGGTCAAAAGAGCTGAACTCAAGAGGTGGTGAGATTGACTGCCCTTAACATCAAGGCAGCATTTGACCGAGTATGGCGTCAAGGAGCCCTAGCAAAACTGAAGTCAATGGGAATCGGGAAAAACTCTTCGCTGGTTGGAGTCATACCTAGCACAAAGGAAGATGGTTGTGGTTGTTGGAGGTCAATCATCTCAGCTCCAGGACATCACTGCAGGAGTTCCTCAGGGTAGTGTCCTAGGCCCAACCATCTTCAGCTGCTTCATCAATGACCTTCCTTCAATCATAAGGTCAGAAGTGGGGAGGGTCGCTGATGATCGCACAACGTTCAGCACCATTCACAGCTCCTTAGATATGGAAGCAGTCCCTGCGGAAATGCAGCAAGACCTGGACAATATCCAGGCCTGGGCTGATAAGTGGCAAGTAACATTCGCACCACACAAGTGCCAGGCAACGACCATCTCCAACAAGAGAGAATCTAACCATCTCCCCTTGACATTCAATGGCATTACCATCGCTGAAACCCCCACTATCAACTTCCAAGGGGCTACCATTGACCAGAAACTGAACTGGAGTAGCCATATAAATACCATGGCTACAAGAGCAGGTCAGAGGCTAGAAATCCTGTGGCAAGTAACTCACCTCCTGACTCCCCAAAGCCTGTCCACCATCTACATGGCACAAGTCAGGAGTGTGATGGAATACTCTTCACGTGCCTGGATGGGTGCAGCTCCAACAACACTCAAAAAGCTCGATGCCATCCAGGACAAAGCAGCCCGCTTGATTGGCACCCCATCCTCAAACATTCACTTCCTCCACCACCGACGCACAGTGGCAGCAGTGTGTACCATCTACAAGATGCACTGCAGCAATTCACCAAGACTCCTTAGGCAGATCCTTCCAAACCCACGAACTCTACCACCTCGAAGGACAAGGGCAGCAGATGCATGGGACCACCACCACCTGCAAGTTCCCCTTCAAGCCACATAACATCCTGACTTGGAACTACATCCCTGCTCCTTCACTGTCACTGGGTCAAAATCCTGGAATTCGCTTCCTAACAGCACTGTAGGCATACCTACCCCACATGGACTGCAGCAGTTCAAGAAGGCAGCTCACCACCACCTTCTCAAGGGCAGTTAGAGATGGACAATAAATACCAGCCAGAGACGCCCACATCCCATGAATGAATTGAAAGGAAGTAAACCCGCAATATTGAACTCCTCCCCTCAGGCAAGACCCCCACCTGCCATGAATGAAAATAATTAATTTTTCCACACGACCATTGATTTTAATCAGTTGTTGATGCAGAAAGAACTTGCTTTAAAAAAACAATTGGAGACTTTGGCTGGAGAGAGACATTAGCATATGCACTGACTGGACTTCAAAGGGGCTGTTCCCTGCTCCAATTTAATCCACAATGGACTTTTGATTACCAGACTCGAAGGTGGAAAGGCTAGCATTCCAGGTTAACTGCTAAGATGGCCGAATACACAAACAGACGTGGTCAGACCAGTTTGATCACATGGCTGGCTGAATGTTGGAGGTTTTTGAATTTGAACTTCCAATAAAGAATTGAAAACCAGAAAGCTGTTTTCTCCTGGACTGAACACCTCTCAAGGTTTAATAAATTTCACTTTTCTTCTTTAAACCTGAAAGCCTGTTTTGCTCATTTCTTTGCCTTATAATTGGAAAGTGGTGAACCCTGTTGCAATAAGACCAGGTGAAGGCTGGGAAGACCCCTAGACACCTTTCTCACCGAGTCGTAACAAATCTGGTGGCTTGTCTGTGATTTTACCCACAGACAAATGAATGAAATTGGAAGTTGGAAGCCAAATTGTTCCCAATCAGAAAGAGCAAATTTCAATACAGGTTCTCTTGTGGTTGTGTGTGATTGAATATTAACATGTCTGCAACTAGTAGCTCCCCAGACCAGGGTGAAGTAACTTGGGATCAGTTAAAAGCACTGTCTATGGAGGAGTTGAGGAAAATGGCTGAGCAGTGTGGGATCACTGTACGTGGCAAGGCTAGGAAGTCTGAACTCCTAAGACTAGTGGCCAACCATTTTTTCCCTTGAATCTGAAGAGGCAGAAACAATGTTAGAAGCAGACTCTGGCAGGGTATTGTTAGCAAAGATACAATGGGAACAGAGGAAACTTGAATTTGAGGAAAGAGAGAAGGAGAAAGAGAAAGCCTTCCAAAAGGAACATGAAGAGAATGAAAGGCAGGATAGAGAGAGAGAGAAAGGAAATTCCAGAAAGAATCCGAAGATAGAGAGCTGAAGTGGCTCGAGTTAACTAGGGGGTGACAGAGCAACCCTTGTGAAAGCATGGCCAATGTGGAGGAGCAGAATTCAGGGCTGGGTACAAGATTGCTAAAACTTGCTCAATTAGTTCCAAAATTCAATGAGCAAAATGTGGAAGCATTTTTTGAGAAACTGGCAAGCCAGTGAAAATGGCCATCTGTGACCTGGTCTCTATTATTGCAAAGCAAACTAACTGGAAAGGTCCATGAGGTTTGTTCCTTGTTGCCAGATGAGAGGTCATCAGATTATGAACTGATCGAAAATGCTATCCTTGGGGCATATGAATTAGTACCCGAAGCCTACCGCCAAAATTTGAGAACCCTCAAAAAATAGGCCAATCAAACTTATCTGGAATTTGAAAGTAGCTGGCTTTTGAACAGTGGCTGATGGCTTTAAAAATACAGCTCGTCTATGAGACTCTCAGAGAAGTAATTATGTTAGAGGAATTTAAAAACTCTCTCCCATTCTCAATAAAATCCCATGTAGAGGAGCAACGGGTTCAGGGAGCCCGGCAAGTGGCCGTTCTGGCTGATGAGTTTGCTTTAATTTATATGTCTGTTTCCCAGGGGAGAACCTTTCCTAATCACCCCCACAAATCCGAAAAGGACAAAGGGTGGGTAGGTGACATCCACCCAGGCAGTCCTGGAAGACTACGGCCAGTGCAGGAAAAGTTAATAGGATTCCTGAAGGTCATCTGGGTTTTGTGTCTGAAGGGAAAGTAACCCCATATCCCTCGAGTGGGGAAAACAAGCCCAGAGTGATTCTCAGGGACACAGGGGCCACTAGATCCCTTTTACTGGGAAAAGGCTAACTTTTCCCCCAGGAAATGCAGTGAACACCAAAATGGTGGTGAATGGCACTGGAGGGCAGTGTATGCCTGTACTTTTCACCAGGTGCACCTGGAGTGCGACCTAGTTTCGGGAATGGTGACTTTAGTGATTGTCCCTAGTTTGCCTGGGGATGGGGTTGATCTGCTCCTAGGCAATGAACTGGTGGGGGTGAAGGTGGTAGCCCCCCCAGTAGTGAAAGAAAGACCACAGTAGGTCACAGAGTCAGGGCAGTGGCAGCAGTCGATCCCTTGCAGTTTCTCTGAATGTGTAGTGAATCAGGCCATGATCAAACCAGCTCCCCAAGAGGAGACTGCATTGGCACTGCAGGCAAATAACCATGAGGTCTGCCCGCCCAAAACTTTCTTTGGAAAGTTAGGAGACCCAGGGAATGAATTAAATGGATTTTCCCTAGCTGAGGCTGAGCAAGCCGACCCAGTATTGCAAGAGTTAGTACAGGTTGCCCAGTCTGAAAGTGAAGCAGAGGGAGTTCCTGATTGATACTATTTAAAGAATGAGGTACTGATGAGGAAATGGAGTTCTCCTCACAGACTTGAGGGCAAGGAGTGGACAGTAGTTCACCAGTTAGTGGTGCCACAGAGGTACCAGGGAGAAATATTAAGAAGGGCCCACCAGACTACAGTGGCTGTACATGCTGGTATACGAAAGACCAAAGCCCGCATAAGACAACAGTTTGACTGGCCAAAACTCCACAAAGGTGTGGTGGGGTACTGCAGGAATTGCCACATGTGCCAGGTTGAGGGAAAACCCGAACCTACAGTGAAACCTGCACAGGTTTTAGGAGGACCCTCCAGCAGATGGCTGGTGTACTGTAAGGGACCTGCACCAAGAACAAAATAGGGGACAGGCAGACACATGGCTGGTAAGTTTAGAAAGAGAAGGGGGAAAAAGTGACCAAGAGGTCAGGCTAAAGGAAATCCAGTAAGAATTCCAGGTGAAAATCCCTACAGTCCGGTCAACCGATCCTGAGAATTGTGAAAGGTTGGACCCCACATCCTCCTATGTAAACGCAGACTCTAGAAGCACCCCACCAGAGTTGCTAACAGCATTTACAGGAACCTGCAGAGACAAAGAAATCTCTGGGGACACAGAAACTGTGAGGATGATGCCTCACCTAATTGAAGTGTCACACAAGAGTGCAGTCAAATCTGCACAAATACCTGCAGGTAGGAGTGTCCCACAGAACAAAGGGGAGAGTAGCAGAGACTCCTTCCCCACAGTCAGAGGGGCAGGGAACCACCCATCCTCTGAAGTCAAAAGTCTTTGCATGACTCAGAGTTCAGTATAGACCCGCCCACTATGAATTCTCCTGAAGAAAGAAAAGGGGGAAATGAAAACAGCCCTGGCACCCATTTTAATAGGCTTCAAGATTGATGAATGAATGAAAATGAATGAGAGAAATGCATGGTTTTTATTTCTGTATCTTATACTTCTCTCAAACCCTGTAATGAAATGCACGTTTTCTTTTCAAATCTGATTTCATTCCCCTAGGAGTGGAGGTATCAGGCAAGTCGATGAAAAAAATTAATTTTGTCACATGAACATTGATTTTAAACAGTTGAAGAATTTGCTTTAAAAAACACTTGGAGATTTTGGTTTGAGTGTGTCATTAGCACATCCACAGACTGGACTGCAAAGAACAAAGGGGCTATTCCCTGCTCCAATTTAATCCAATTTAAGTCTTTGCTCGAGTTGTTTTAAACAGACTCCAGAAGCTAGCTGAGCGTGTCTACCCTGAGACACAATGCGGCTTTTGAGCAGAGAGATCCACCATTGACATGCTGTTCTCCCTTCGCCAGCTACAGCAGAAATGCCGCGAACAGATGCCCCTCTACGTTGCTTTTATAGATCTCACCAAAGTCTCTTCAGACAACGAGCAAAGATCGGATGTCCACCAAAGCTACTAAGTATCATCACCTCATTCCATGACAATATGAAAGTCACAATTCAGCATAGCGGTCCTCATCAGACCCCTTTCCTATCCTGAGTGGCGTGAAACAGGGCTGTGTTCTCGCACCTACACTGTTTGGGATCATCTTCTCCCTGTTGCTCTCTCAAGCGTTCAAGTCTTCAGAAGAAGGAATTTTCCTCGACACAAGATCAGGGGGCAGGTTGTTCAACCTTGCCCGTCTAAGAGCGAAGACTAAAGTACGGAAAGTCCTCATCAGGGAACTCCTCTTTGCTGACGATGCTGCATTAACATCTCACACTGAAGAGTGTCTGCAGAGACTCATCAACAGGTTTGCGGCTGCCTGCAACGAATTTGGCCTAACCATCAGCCTCAAGAAAATGAACATCATGGGACAGGACGTCAGAAATGCTCTATCCATCAATATCGGTGACCACGCTCTGGAAGTGGTTCAAGAGTTCACCTACCTAGGCTCAACTATTATCAGTAACCTGTCTCTCGATGCAGAAATCAACAAGCGCATGGGAAAAGCGTCCACTGCTATGTCCAGACTGGCCAAGAGGGTGTGGGAAAATGACGCACTGACACGGAACACAAAAGTCCGACTGTTTCAAGATTGTGTCCTCAGTACCTTGCTCTATGGCAGCGAGGCCTGGACAATGTATGTTAGCCAAGAGCGACGTCTCAACTCATTCCATCTTTGCTGCCTCAGGAGAATCTTTGGAATCAGGTGGCAGGACCATATCACTAATGCAGAAGTCCTTGAGGCAGCCAACATCCCCAGCATATACCCCCTACAGAGCCAGCAGTGCTTGAGATGGCTTGGCCATGTGAGCCGCATGGAAGATGGCAGGATCCCCAAGGACACATTGTACAGCGAGCTAGTCACTGGTATCAGACCCACTGGCCATTCACATCTCCACTTTAAAGGCGTCTGCAAACACGACATGAAGTCCTGTGACATTGATCACAAGTCATGGGAGTCAGTTGCCAGCGATTGCCAGAGCTGGCGTACAGCCATAAAGGCGGGGATAAAATGTGGGGCGTCGAAGAGAGACTTAGTAGTTGGCAGGAAAAAAGACAGAAGTGCAAGGAGAGAGCCAACTGTGTAACAGCCCCGACAACCAATTTTATCTATAGCACCTGTGGAAGAGTCTGTCGCTCTAGAATTGGCCTATATAGCCACTCTAGGCACTGATCCACAAACCTTTGACCACCTCTAGACACTTACCCATTGTCTCGAGACAAAGAGGCCAAAGAAAGAATTTAATCCACAATGGATTTTTGATTACCAAACATTGACAATGGAAAGACTAGCATTCCAGGTTAACTGTTAAGATGGCCGAATACACAGACGTGTCCGGACCACATTGGTCATATGGCTAGCTGAATGTTGGAGGTTTTTGAATTTGAACTTCCAACGAAGAATTTAAAATGAGAAAGCGGTTTTCTCCTGGACTAAGAACACCTCTCTCCTGTCTCCTGTCATCTCACTCTCATCAGCTTTGGAAATCATTGAAGACATATGAACCCCAAGAGAGAAATGTCTCGACAGTGAATAAGGTTTAAGAAGAATACTGGGCCCCAACGAATAGTAAGAGCTGTTCACATTCAAGGACATTATGGTGAGCTGGAAACAGAAACAGTAACAATAAACCTCCTTCAGAGAGCGTCTCAAACCTTTCTACTTCATTTTTTCTTCTGCTCTTTACTGTCTCTATTTACATGTGCGTATCACGTGTGCATGCTAGTGTGGGTGCATTGTATATCCACAGGCCTGAATCATATCAGAGTTTAAGTTCAAGGTTTAATAAATTCCACTTTTCTCCTTTAAACCTAAGAAAGCATGTTTATGCTAATTAATTTCCCTCCCAATTGGAAAGTGGTGAACAAGGATTCACAAAGGGTGAACTCAAAACAGTGATTTTAAAATTGAACCCTGTTACCAAAACAGGTAAAGACTCGAAAGAACCCTAAACACACTTATGACCTGGTTGTAACACCCCCATTAGTAAAGTCACAACATTGAACTCCTCCCCTCTGAGAAAATACAGCATTGAACTCCTCCCCTCAGGAAACAGTGAACTCCTCCCCTCAGTAAACTCACAATGTTGAACTCCTCGCCTCAGAAAAACTACAACATTGAACTCCTCGCCTCAGAAAAACTACAACATTGAACCCCTCCCCTCAGAAGAACCACAACATTGAACTCCTCCCCTCAGTAAACTCACAATATTGAACCCCTCCCCTAAGTAAACCCACAATATTGAACTACGCATCTCAGTAAAACCACAATATTGAACTCCTCCACTCAGTAAACTCACAATATTGAACTACGCATCTCAGTAAAACCACAATATTGAACTCCCCCCCTCAGTAAACTCACAATATTGAACTCCCCCCCTCAGTAAACTCACAATATTGAACTACGCATCTCAGTAAAACCACAATATTGAACTCCTCCCCTCAGTAAACTCACAATATTGAACCCCTCCCCTAAGTAAACCCACAATATTGAACTACGCATCTCAGTAAAACCACAATATTGAACTCCTCCACTCAGTAAACTCACAATATTGAACTACGCATCTCAGTAAAACCACAATATTGAACTCCCCCCCTCAGTAAACTCACAATATTGAACTCCCCCCCTCAGTAAACTCACAATATTGAACTACGCATCTCAGTAAAACCACAATATTGAACTCCTCCCCTCAGTAAACTCAATACTGAACTCCTCCCCTCAGTAAACTCACAATATTGAACTCCCCCCCTCAGTAAACTCACAATATTGAACTCCCCCCCTCAGTAAACTCACAATATTGAACTCCCCCCCTCAGTAAACTCACAATATTGAACTACGCATCTCAGTAAAACCACAATATTGAACTCCTCCCCTCAGTACACTCGCAATATTGAATTCCTCCCTCAGGACACTCGCAATATTGAACTCCTCCCCTCCAGTACACGCGCAATATTGAACTCCTCCCCTCCAGTACACTCGTAATATTGAATTCCTCCCTCAGAAAACTCACAATGTTGAAATCCACCCCTCAGTAAACTCGCAATATTGAACTCCTCCCCTACGTCAACCCACAATATTGAACTCCTCCCCTCAATAAACCCACAAAATTGAACTCCTCCCCTCAATAAACCCAAAATTGAACTCCTCCCCTCCGTACAGTTGCGATATTGAACAGCTCCCCTCAGTAAAACCACAATATTGAACTCCTCCTCTCAGTAAAACCACAACATTGAACTCCTCCCCTCAGAAAAACAACATTGAACTCCTCCCCTCAGAAAAACAACAACATTGAACTCCTCCCCTCAGTAAACCCACAATATTGGATGACGCATCTCAGTAAATGCACAATATTGAACTCCTCCTCTCAGCAAACTCACAATATTTAACTCCTCCCCTCAGTAAACCTGCAATATTGAACACCTCCCCTCAGTAAACTCACAATATTGAACTCCTCCCCACAGTAAACTCACAATATTGAACTCCCCCCTTAATAAACCCACAATATTGCCCTCCTCCCCTCAGTAAACTCACAATATTGAACTCCCCGCCCTTAATAAACCCACAATATTGCACTCCTCCCCGCAGTAAGCCCGCAATATTGAACTCCTCCCCTCAGTCAACCCACAATATTGAACTCCTCCCCTCAGTAAAACCACAATATTGAACTCCTCCAGTCAGTAAACTCAATATTGAACTCCTCCCCAATAAACCCATAATATTGAACTATTCCCCTCGGTAAACCCACAATATTTAACTACGCCTCTCAGTAAAACCAGAATATCGAACTCCTCCCCTCAGTAAACTCACACTATTGAACTCCTCCCCTGAGTGAGCCCACAATATTGAACTCCTCCCCTCAGTCAACCCACAATATTGGACTACGCCTCTCAGTAAAACCACAATATTGAAATCCTCTCCTCAGTAAACTCTATATGGAACTCCTCCCCGCAGTAAACTCAATATGGAACTCCTCCCCTCAGCAAACTCAATATTGAACTCCTCCCCTCAGTCAACTCACAATATTAAACTCCTCCCCACAGTCAACTCACAATATTAAACTCATCCCCTCATTAAACCCCAAATATTGCACTCCTCCCCGCAGTAAACCCGCAATATTGAACTCCTCCCCTCAGTCAACCCACAATATTGAACTCCTCCCCTCAGTAAAACCACAACATTGAACTCCTCCAGTCAGTAAACTCAATATTGAATTCCTCCCCAATAAACCCATAATATTGAACTATTCCCCTCGGTAAACCCACAATATTTAACTACGCCTCTCAGTTAAACCAGAATATCGAACTCCTCCCCTCAGTAAACTCATAATATTGAACTCCTCCCCTCAGTAAAACCACAATATTGAACTCCTCCCCTCAGACAAATCAATATTGAACTCCTCCCCTCAGTCAACTCACAATATTGAAATCCTCCCCTCAGTAAACTCTATATTGAACTCCTCCCCTCAGTAAACTCAATATGGAACTCCTCCCCTCAGTAAACTCAATATGGAACTCCTCCCCTCAGTAAACTCACAATATTGAACTCCCCCCCCTTAATAAACCCACAATATTGCACTCCTCCCCGCAGTAAACTCACAATATTGAACTCCCCGCCCTTAATAAACCCACAATATTGAACTCCTCCCCTCAGTAAAACCACAACATTGAACTCCTCCCCTCAGTAAAACCACAATATTGAACTCCTCCAGTCAGTAAACTCAATATTGAACTCCTCCCCTCAGTCAACCCACAATATTGAACTCCTCCCCTCAGTAAAACCACAACATTGAACTCCTCCCCTCAGTAAAACCACAATATTGAACTCCTCCAGTCAGTAAACTCAATATTGAACTCCTCCCCAATAAACCCATAATATTGAACTATTCCCCTCGGTAAACCCACAATATTTAACTACACCTCTCAGTTAAACCAGAATATCGAACTCCTCCCCTCAGTCAACTCACAGTATTGAACTCCTCTCCTCAGTAAACTCACAATATTGAAATCCTCCCCTCAGTAAACTCTATATGGAACTCCTCCCCGCAGTAAACTCAATATTAAACTCCTCCCCTCAGTAAACTCAATATGGAACTCCTCCCCTCAGTAAACTCAATATGGAACTCCTCCCCTCAGTAAACTCAATATGGAACTCCTCCCCTCAGTCAACTCACAATATTAAACTCCTCCCCACAGTCAACTCACAATATTAAACTCCTCCCCACAGTCAACTCACAATATTAAACTCCTCCCCTCATTAAACCCACAATATTGAACTCCTCCCCTCAGTAAACCCGCAATATTGAACTCCTCCCCTCAGTCAACCCACAATATTGAACTCCTCCCCTCAGTCAACCCACAATATTGAACTCCTCCCCTCAGTCAACCCACAATATTGAACTCCTCCCCTCAGTCAACCCACAATATTGAACTCCTCCCCTCAGTAAAACCACAATATTAAACTCCTCCCCACAGTCAACTCACAATATTAAACTCCTCCCCTCATTAAACCCCAAATATTGAACTCCTCCCCTTAATAAACCCACAATATTGAACTCCTCCCCTCAGCAAACCCGCAATATTGAACTCCTCCCCTCAGCAAACCCGCAATATTGAACTCCTCCCCTCAGTCAACCCACAATATTGAACTCCTCCCCTCAGTCAACCCGCAATATTGAACTCCTCCCCTCAGTCAACCCACAATATTGAACTCCTCCCCTCAGTAAAACCACAATATTGAACTCCTCCAGTCAGTAAACTCAATATTGAATTCCTCCCCAATAAACCCATAATATTGAACTATTCCCCTCGGTAAACCCACAATATTTAACTACGCCTCTCAGTTAAACCAGAATATCGAACTCCTCCCCTCAGTCAACTCACAATATTGAACTCCTCCCCTGAGTGAGCCCACAATATTGAACTCCTCCCCTCAGTCAAATCAATATTGAACTCCTCCCCTCAGTCAACTCACAATATTGAAATCCTCTCCTCAGTAAACTCTATATGGAACTCCTCCCCTCAGTCAACTCAATATTGAACTCCTCCCCTCAGTCAACTCAATATTGAACTCCTCCCCTCAGTCAACTCACAATATTAAAACCCTCCCGTCAGTCAACTCAATATTAAACTCCTCCCCTCATTAAACCCCAAATATTGAACTCCTCCCCTTAATAAACCCACAATATTGAACTCCTCCCCTTAATAAACCCAGAATATTGAACTCCTCCCCTTAATAAACCCGCAATATTGAACTCCTCCCCTCAGTAAACCCGCAATATTGAACTCCTCCTTTCAGTAAATTCAAAATATTGAACTCCTCTCCTGAGAGAGCCCACAATATTGAACTACTCCCCGCAGTAAAACCACAATATTGAACCACGTCTCTCAGTAAAACCACAATATTGAACTACGCCTCTCAGAAAAACCACAATATTGAACTACGCCCATCAGTAAAGTCACAATATTGAACTCCTCCAGTCAGTAAACTCACTATATTTAACTCCTCCCCTGAGTGAGCCCACAATATTGAACTCCTCCCCTCAATAAACTCAATATTGAAGTACGCCTCTCAGTGAAATCACAATATTGAACTCCTCCCCTCAGTAAACTCTCAATATTGAACTCCTCCCCTCAGTAAACCCTCAATATTGAACTCCTCCCCTCAGTAAACCCTCAATATTGAACTCCTCCTTTCAGTAAATTCAAAATATTGAACTCCTCTCCTGAGTGAGCCCACAATGTTGAACTACTCCCCGCAGTAAAACCACAATATTGAACGCCTCCCCTAAGCAAACCCACAATATTGAATTCCTCCACTCAGTAAACTCAATATTGAACTCCTCCCCTTAATAAACCCACAATATTGAACTCCTCCCCTCAGTAAACTCACAATATTGAACTCCTCCAGTCAGTAAACTCACAATATTGAACGCCTCCCCACAGTAAAATCAATATTGAACTCCTCCCCTCAGAAAAACCAGAATATTGAACTACTCGCCTCAGTAAACTCAATATTGAACTCCTCCCCTCAGTAAAACCACAATATTGAACTCCTCCCCTCAGTCAACTCAATATTGAAATCCTCTCCTCAGTCAAATCAATATTGAACTCCTCCCCTCAGTCAACTCACAATATTGAAATCCTCTCCTCAGTAAACTCTATATGGAACTCCTCCCCTCAGTCAACCCACAATATTGAACTACGCCTCTCAGAAAAACCACAATATTGAACTCCGCCCATCAGTAAAGTCACAATATTGAACTCCTCCAGTCAGTAAACTCACTATATTTAACTCCTCCCCTCAGTAAACTCTCAATATTGAACTCCTCCCCTCAGTAAACCCTCAATATTGAACTCCTCCCCTCAGTAAACCCTCAATATTGAACTCCTCCTTTCAGTAAATTCAAAATATTGAACTCCTCTCCTGAGTGAGCCCACAATGTTGAACTACTCCCCGCAGTAAAACCACAATATTGAACGCCTCCCCTAAGCAAACCCACAATATTGAATTCCTCCACTCAGTAAACTCAATATTGAACTCCTCCCCTTAATAAACCCACAATATTGAACTCCTCCCCTCAGTAAACTCACAATATTGAACTCCTCCAGTCAGTAAACTCACAATATTGAACGCCTCCCCACAGTAAAATCAATATTGAACTCCTCCCCTCAGAAAAACCACAACATTGAACTCCTCCCCTCAGTAAAACCACAACATTGAACTCCTCCCCTCAGTAAAACCACAATATTGAACTCCTCCCCTCAGTAAAACCACAATATTGAACTCCTCCCCTCAGTAAAACCACAATATTGAACTCCTCCCCTCAGTAAAACCACAATATTGAACTCCTCCCCTCAGTAAAACCACAATATTGAACTCCACCCCTCAGTAAAACCACAATATTGAACTCCTCCAGTCAGTAAACTCAATATTGAACTCCTCCCCAATAAACCCATAATATTGAACTATTCCCCTCGGTAAACCCACAATATTGAACTCCTCCTCTCAGTAAAACCAGAATATCGAACTCCTCCCCTCAGTAAACTCACAATATTGAACTCCTCCCCTGAGTGAGCCCATAATATTGAACTCCTCCCCTCAATAAACTCAATATTGAACTACTCGCCTCAGTAAACTCAATATTGAACTCCTCCCCTCAGTCAACTCAATATTGAACTCCTCCCCTCAGTCAACTCAATATTGAACTCTTCCCCTCAGTCAACTCACAATATTGAACTCCTCCCCTCAGTAAACTCAATATGGAACTCCTCCGCTCAGTCAACTCACAATATTAAACTCCTCCCCTCATTAAACCCCAAATATTGAACTCCTCCCCTTAATAACCCCACAATATTGAACTCCTCCCCTTAATAACCCCACAATATTGAACTCCTCCCCTCAGTAAACACGCAATATTGAACTCCTAACCTCAGTAAACCCGCAATATTGAACTCCTCCCCTCAGTAAACCCGCAATATTGAACTCCTCCCCTCAGTAAACCCGCAATATTGAACTCCTCCCCTCAGTAAACCCACAATATTGAACTCCTCCCCTCAGTAAAACCACAATATTGAACTCCTCCAGTCAGTAAACTCAATATTGAATTCCTCCCCAATAAACCCATAATATTGAACTATTCCCCTCGGTAAACCCACAATATTTAACTACGCCTCTCAGTTAAACCAGAATATCGAACTCCTCCCTTCAGTAAACTCACAATATTGAACTCCTCTCCTCAGTAAACTCACAATATTGAACTCCTCCCCTGAGTGAGCCCATAATATTGAACTCCTCCCCTCAGTAAAACCACAATATTGGACTACGCCTCTCAGTTAAACCACAATATTGAACTCCTCCCCTCAGTCAAATCAATATTGAACTCCTCCCCTCAGTCAACTCACAGTATTGAACTCCTCTCCTCAGTAAACTCACAATATTGAAATCCTCCCCTCAGTAAACTCTATATGGAACTCCTCCCCGCAGTAAACTCAATATGGAACTCCTCCCCTCAGTCAACTCAATATTGAACTCCTCCCCTCATTAAACCCCAAATATTGAACTCCTCCCCTTAATAAACCCACAATATTGAACTCCTCCCCTCAGTAAACTCTCAATATTGAACTCCTCCCCTCAGTAAACCTGCAATATTGAACTCCTCCCCTCAGTAAACCCGCAATATTGAACTCCTCCTTTCAGTAAATTCAAAATATTGAACTCCTCTCCTGAGTGAGCCCACAATATTGAACTACTCCCCGCAGTAAAACCACAATATTGAACTAAGCCTCTCTGTAAAACCACAATATTGATCTCCTCCCCTCAGAAAACCCACAATATTGGACTACGCCTCTCAGAAAAACCACAATATTGAACTCCGCCCATCAGTAAAGTCACAATATTGAACTCCTCCAGTCAGTAAACCCACTATATTGAACTCCTCCCCTGAGTGAGCCCACAATATTGAACTCCTCCCCTCAGTAAACTCAATATTGAAGTACGCCTCTCAGTGAAATCACAATATTGAACTCCTCCCCTCAGTAAACTCTCAATATTGAACTCCTCCCCTCAGTAAACCCGCAATATTGAACTCCTCCCCTCAGTAAACCCGCAATATTGAACTCCTCCCCTCAGTAAACTCGCAATATTGAACTCCTCCCCTCAGTAAACTCACAATATTGAACTCCTCCCCTCAGTAAACTCACAATATTGAACTCCTCCCCTCAGTAAACTCACAATATTGAACTCCTCCCCTCAGTAAATTCAAAATATTGAACTCCTCTCCTGAGTGAGCCCACAATATTGAATTACTCCCCGCAGTAAAACCACAATATTGAACGCCTCCCCTAAGCAAACCCACAATATTGAATTCCTCCACTCAGTAAACTCAATATTGAACTCCTCCCCTTAATAAACCCACAATATTGAACTCCTCCTCTCAGTAAACTCTCAATATTGAACTCCTCCAGTCAGTAAACTCTCAATATTGCACGCCTCCCCACAGTAAAATCAATATTGAACTCCTCCCCTCAGAAAAACCACAACATTGAACTCCTCCCCTCAGTAAAACCACAATATTGAACTCCTCCCCTCAGTAAAACCACAATATTGTACTCCTCCAGTCAGTAAAACCACAATATTGTACTCCTCCAGTCAGTAAAACCACAATATTGAACTCCTCCAGTCAGTAAACTCAATATTGAACTCCTCCCCAATAAACCCACAATATTGAACTACGCCTCTCAGTAAAACCACAATATTGAACTCCTCCCCTCAGTAAACTCAATATTGAACTCCTCCCCTCAGTCAACTCATAATATTAAACTCCTCCGCTCAGTCAACTCATAATATTAAACTCCTCCCCTCAGTCAACTCATAATATTAAACTCCTCCCCTCAGTCAACTCACAATATTAAACTCCTCCCCTCAGTCAACTCACAATATTAAACTCCTCCCCTCAGTCAACTCACAATATTGAACTCCTCCCCTCAGTCAACTCACAATATTGAACTCCTCCCCTCAGTCAACTCACAATATTGAACTCCTCCCCTCAGTCAACTCACAATATTGAACTCCTCCCCTCAGTAAACTCACAATATTGAACTCCTCCCCTCAATAAACTCACAATATTGAACTCCTCCCCTCAATAAACTCACAATATTGAACTCCTCCCCTCAATAAACTCACAATATTGAACTCCTCACCTCAGTAAACTCAATATTGAACTCCTCCCCTCAGTCAACTCACAATATTGAAACCCTCCCCTCAGTAAACTCTATATGGAACTCCTCCCCGCAGTAAACTCAATATGGAACTCCTCCCCTCAGTAAACTCAATATGGAACTCCTCCCCTCAGTCAACTCACAATATTAAAACCCTCCCCTCAGTCAACTCACAATATTAAAACCCTCCCCTCAGTCAACTCACAATATTAAAACCCTCCCCTCAGTCAACTCACAATATTAAACTCCTCCCCTCATTAAACCCCAAATTTTGAACTCCTCCCCTTAATAACCCCACAATATTGAACTCCTCCCCTCAGTAAACTCTCAATATTGAACTCCTCCCCTCAGTAAAGTCTCAATATTGAACTCCTCCCCTCAGTAAACTCTCAATATTGAACTCCTCCCCTCATTAAACCCGCAATATTGAACTCCTCCCCTCAGTAAACCCGCAATATAGAACTCCTCCCCTCAGTAAACCCGCAATATAGAACTCCTCCCCTCAGTAAATTCAAAATATTGAACTCCTCCCCTCAGTAAATTCAAAATATTGAACTCCTCTCCTGAGTGAGCCCACAATATTGAACTACTCCCCGCAGTAAAACCACAATATTGAACCAAGTCTCTCAGTAAAACCACAATGTTGTACTACGCCTCTCTGTAAAACCACAATATTGATCTCCTCCCCTCAGAAAACCCACAATATTGGAATACGCCTCTCAGAAAAACCACAATATTAAACTCCTCCAGTCAGTAAACCCACAATATTGAACTCCTCCCCTCAGTAAACTCAATATTGAACTCCTCCCCTCAGTAAACCCGCAATATTGAACTCCTCCCCTCAGTAAACCCGCAATATTGAACTCCTCCCCTCAGTAAATTCAAAATATTGAACTCCTCTCCTGAGTGAGCCCACAAAATTGAACTACTCCCCGCAGTAAAACCACAATATTGAACGCCTCCCCTAAGCAAACCCACAATATTGAACTCCTCCACTCAGTATAGTCAATATTGAACTCCTCCCCTTAATAAACCCACAATATTCAACTCCTCCCCTCAGAAAACCCGCAATATTGAACTCCTCCCCTCAGTAAACTCACAATATTGAACTCCTCCAGTCAGTAAACTCACAATATTGAACTCCTCCCCACAGTAAAATCAATATTGAACTCCTCCCCTCAGAAAAACCACAACATTGAACTCATCCCCTCAGTAAAACCACAATATTGAACTCCTCCCCTCAGTAAAACCACAATATTGAACTCCTCCCTCAGTAAAACCACAATATTGAACTCCTCCCCTCAGTAAAACCACAATATTGAACTCCTCCAGTCAGTAAACTCAATATTGAACTCCTCCCCAATAAACCCATAATATTGAACTATTCCCCTCGGTAAACCCACAATATTGAACTCCTCCTCTCAGTAAAACCAGAATATCGAACTCCTCCTCAGTAAACTCACAATATTGAACTCCTCCCCTGAGTGAGCCCATAATAATGAACTCCTCCCCTCAATAAACTCAATATTGAACTACTCCCCTCAGTAAACTCAATATTGAACTCCTCCCCTCAGTCAACTCAATATTGAACTCCTCCCCTCAGTAAACTCAATATGGAACTCCTCCCCTCAGTAAACTCAATATGGAACTCCTCCCCTCAGTAAACTCAATATGGAACTCCTCCCCTCAGTAAACTCAATATGGAACTCCTCCCCTCAGTAAACTCAATATGGAACTCCTCCCCTCAGTCAACTCACAATATTAAAACCCTCCCCTCAGTCAACTCACAATATTAAACTCCTCCCCTCATTAAACCCCAAATATTGAACTCCTCCCCTTAATAACCCCACAATATTGAACTCCTCCCCTCAGTAAACTCTCAATATTGAACTCCTCCCCTCAGTAAACCCGCAATATTGAACTCCTCCCCTCAGTAAACCCGCAATATTGAACTCCTCCCCTCAGTAAACCCGCAATATTGAACTCCTCCCCTCAGTAAACCCGCAATATTGAACTCCTCCCCTCAGTAAACCCGCAATATTGAACTCTTCCCCTCAGTAAACCCGCAATATTGAACTCCTCCCCTCAGTAAACCCGCAATATTGAACTCCTCCCCTCAGTAAACCCGCAATATTGAACTCCTCCCCTCAGTAAACCCGCAATATTGAACTCCTCCCCTCAGTAAACCCGCAATATTGAACTCCTCCCCTCAGTAAACCCGCAATATTGAACTCCTCCCCTCAGTAAACCCGCAATATTGAACTCCTCCCCTCAGTAAACCCGCAATATTGAACTCCTCCCCTCAGTAAACCCGCAATATTGAACTCCTCCCCTCAGTAAAACCGCAATATTGAACTCCTCCCCTCAGTAAAACCACAATATTGAACTCCTCCCCTCAGTAAAACCACAATATTGAACTCCTCCCCTCAGTAAAACCACAATATTGAACTCCTCCCCTCAGTAAAACCACAATATTGAACTCCTCCCCTCAGTAAAACCACAATATTGAACTCCTCCCCTCAGTAAAACCACAATATTGAACTCCTCCCCTCAGTAAAACCACAATATTGTACTCGTCCCCTCAGTAAAACCACAATATTGAATTCCTCCCCAATAAACCCATAATATTGAACTATTCCCCTCGGTAAACCCACAATATTTAACTACGCCTCTCAGTTAAACCAGAATATCGAACTCCTCCCTTCAGTAAACTCACAATATTGAACTCCTCTCCTCAGTAAACTCACAATATTGAACTCCTCCCCTGAGTGAGCCCATAATATTGAACTCCTCCCCTCAGTAAAACCACAATATTGGACTACGCCTCTCAGTAAAACCACAATATTGAACTCCTCCCCTCAGTCAAATCAATATTGAACTCCTCCCCTCAGTCAACTCACAGTATTGAACTCCTCTCCTCAGTAAACTCACAATATTGAAATCCTCCCCTCAGTAAACTCTATATTGAACTCCTCCCCGCAGTAAACTCAATATTAAAACCCTCCCCTCAGTCAACTCACAATATTAAACTCCTCCCCTCATTAAACCCCAAATATTGAACTCCTCCCCTTAATAAACCCACAATATTGAACTCCTCCCCTCAGTAAACTCTCAATATTGAACTCCTCCCCTCAGTAAACTCTCAATATTGAACTCCTCCCCTCAGTAAACCTGCAATGTTGAACTCCTCCCCTCAGTAAACCCGCAATATTGAACTCCTCCTTTCAGTAAATTCAAAATATTGAACTCCTCTCCTGAGTGAGCCCACAATATTGAACTACTCCCCGCAGTAAAACCACAATATTGAACGCCTCCCCTAAGCAAACCCACAATATTGAATTCCTCCACTCAGTAAAGTCACAATATTGAACTCCGCCCATCAGTAAAGTCACAATATTGAACTCCTCCCCTGAGTGAGCCCACAATATTGAACTCCTCCCCTCAGTAAACTCAATATTGAAGTACGCCTCTCAGTGAAATCACAATATTGAACTCCTCCCCTCAGTAAACCCGCAATATTGAACTCCTCCCCTCAGTAAACTCACAATATTGAACTCCTCCCCTCAGTAAACTCACAATATTGAACTCCTCCCCTCAGTAAACTCACAATATTGAACTCCTCCCCTCAGTAAACTCACAATATTGAACTCCTCCCCTCAGTAAACTCACAATATTGAACTCCTCCCCTCAGTAAACTCACAATATTGAACTCCTCCCCTCAGTAAACCGCAATATTGAACTCCTCTCCTGAGTGAGCCCACAATATTGAACTACTCCCCGCAGTAAAACCACAATATTGAACGCCTCCCCTAAGCAAACCCACAATATTGAATTCCTCCACTCAGGAAACTCAATATTGAACTCCTCCCCTTAATAAACCGCAAGATTGAACTCCTCCCCTCAGTAAAACCACAATATTGAACTCCTCCCCTCAGTAAAACCACAATATTGAACTCCTCCAGTCAGTAAAACCACAATATTGTACTCCTCCAGTCAGTAAAACCACAATATTGTACTCCTCCAGTCAGTAAAACCACAATATTGAACTCCTCCAGTCAGTAAACTCAATATTGAACTCCTCCCCAATAAACCCATAATATTGAACTATTCCCCTCGGTAAACCCACAATATTGAACTACGCCTCTCAGTAAAACCACAATATTGAACTCCTCCCCTCAGTAAACTCAATATTGAACTCCTCCCCTCAGTCAACTCATAATATTAAACTCCTCCGCTCAGTCAACTCATAATATTAAACTCCTCCGCTCAGTCAACTCATAATATTAAACTCCTCCGCTCAGTCAACTCATAATATTAAACTCCTCCGCTCAGTCAACTCATAATATTAAACTCCTCCGCTCAGTCAACTCATATTAAACTCCTCCGCTCAGTCAACTCATAATATTAAACTCCTCCGCTCAGTCAACTCACAATATTGAACTCCTCCCCTCAGTAAACTCAATATTGAACTCCTCCCCTCAGTAAACTCAATATTGAACTCCTCCCCTCAGTAAACTCAATATTGAACTCCTCCCCTCAGTAAACTCATAATATTAAACTCCTCCGCTCAGTCAACTCATAATATTGAACTCCTCCCCTCAGTAAACTCACAATATTGAACTCCTCCCCTCAATAAACTCAATATTGAACTCCTCCCCTCAATAAACTCACAATATTGAACTCCTCCCCTCAATAAACTCAATATTGAACTCCTCCCCTCAGTCAACTCAATATTGAACTCCTCCCCTCAGTAAACTCGCAATATTGAACTCCTCCCCTCAGTAAACCCGCAATATTGAACTCCTCCCCTCAGTAAACCCGCAATATTGAACTCCTCCCCTCAGTAAACCCGCAATATTGAACTCCTCCCCTCAGTAAACCCGCAATATTGAACTCCTCCCCTCAGTAAACCCGCAATATTGAACTCCTCCCCTCAGTAAACCCGCAATATTGAAATCCTCCCCTCAGTAAACCCGCAATATTGAACTCCTCCCCTCAGTAAACCCGCAATATAGAACTCCTCCCCTCAGTAAATTCAAAATATTGAACTCCTCCCCTCAGTAAATTCAAAATATTGAACTCCTCTCCTGAGTGAGCCCACAAAATTGAACTACTCCCCGCAGTAAAACCACAATATTGAACCAAGTCTCTCAGTAAAACCACAATATTGATCTCCTCCCCTCAGAAAACCCACAATATTGGACTACGCCTCTCAGAAAAACCACAATATTGAACTCCGCCCATCAGTAAACCCACAATATTGAACTCCTCCAGTCAGTAAACTCACTATATTGAACTCCTCCAGTCAGTAAACTCACTATATTGAACTCCTCCCCTGAGTGAGCCCACAATATTGAACTCCTCCCCTCAGTAAACTCTCAATATTGAACTCCTCCCCTCAGTAAACCCGCAATATTGAACTCCTCCCCTCAGTAAACCCGCAATATTGAACTCCTCCCCTCAGTAAACCCGCAATATTGAACTCCTCCCCTCAGTAAACCCGCAATATTGAACTCCTCCCCTCAGTAAACCCGCAATATTGAACTCCTCCCCTCAGTAAACCCGCAATATTGAACTCCTCCCCTCAGTAAACCCGCAATATTGAACTCCTCCCCTCAGTAAACCCGCAATATTGAACTCCTCCTTTCAGTAAATTCAAAATATTGAACTCCTCTCCTGAGTGAGCCCACAAAATTGAACTACTCCCCGCAGTAAAACCACAATATTGAACGCCTCCCCTAAGCAAACCCACAATATTGAACTCCTCCACTCAGTAAACTCAATATTGAACTCCTCCCCTTAATAAACCCACAATATTGAACTCCTCCCCTCAGTAAACTCACAATATTGAACTCCTCCCCTCAGTTCTTCTTTCTTTCTTCTTTTGGGCCTCCTTATCTCGAGAGACAATGGATACGCGCCTGGAGGTGGTCAGTGGTTTGTGAAGCAGCGCCTGGAGTGGCTATAAAGGCCAATTCTGGAGTAACAGGCTCTTCCACAGGTGCTGCAGAGAAATGTGTTTGTTGGGGCTGTTGCACAGTTGGCTCTCCCCTTGCGCCTCTGTCTTTTTTCCTGCCAACTACTAAGTCTCTTCGACTCGCCACAATTTAGCCCTGTCTTTATGGCTGCCCGCCAGCTCTGGCGAATGCTGGCAACTGACTCCCACGACTTGTGATCAATGTCACACGATTTCATGTCGCGTTTGCAGACGTCTTTATAACGGAGACATGGACGGCCGGTGGGTCTGATACCAGTGGCGAGCTCGCTGTACAATGTGTCTTTGGGGATCCTGCCATCTTCCATGCGGCTCACATGGCCAAGCCATCTCAAGCGCCGCTGACTCAGTAGTGTGTATAAGCTGGGGATGTTGGCCGCTTCAAGGACTTCTGTGTTGGAGATATAGTCCTGCCACCTGATGCCAAGTATTCTCCGAAGGCAGCGAAGATGGAATGAATTGAGACGTCGCTCTTGGCTGGCATACGTTGTCCAGGCCTCGCTGCCGTAGAGCAAGGTACTGAGGACACAGGCCTGATACACTCGGACTTTTGTGTTCCGTGTCAGTGCGCCATTTTCCCACACTCTCTTGGCCAGTCTGAACATAGCAGTGGAAGCCTTACCCATGCGCTTGTTGATTTCTGCATCTAGAGACAGGTTACTGGTGATAGTTGAGCCTAGGTAGGTGAACTCTTGAACCACTTCCAGAGCGTGGTCGCCAATATTGATGGATGGAGCATTTCTGACATCCTGCCCCATGATGTTCGTTTTCTTGAGGCTGATGGTTAGGCCAAATTCATTGCAGGCAGACGCAAACCTGTCGATGAGACTCTGCAGGCATTCTTCAGTGTGAGATGTTAAAGCAGCATCGTCAGCAAAGAGGAGTTCTCTGATGAGGACTTTCCGTACTTTGGACTTCGCTCTAAGACGGGCAAGGTTGAACAACCTGCCCCCTGATCTTGTGTGGAGGAAAATTCCTTCTTCAGAGGATTTGAACGCATGTGAAAGCAGCAGGGAGAAGAAAATCCCAAAAAGTGTGGGTGCGAGAACACAGCCCTGTTTCACACCACTCAGGATAGGAAAGGGCTCTGATGAGGAGCCACCATGTTGAATTGTGCCTTTCATATTGTCATGGAATGAGGTGATGATACTTAGTAGCTTTGGTGGACATCCGATCTTTTCTAGTAGTCTGAAGAGACCACGTCTGCTGACGAGGTCAAAGGCTTTGGTGAGATCAATGAAAGCAATGTAGAGGGGCATCTGTTGTTCACGGCATTTCTCCTGTATCTGACGAAGGGAGAACAGCATGTCAATAGTCGATCTCTCTGCACGAAAGCCACACTGTGCCTCAGGGTAGACGCGCTCGGCCAGCTTCTGGAGCCTGTTCAGAGCGACTCGAGCAAAGACTTTCCCCACTATGCTGAGCAGGGAGATTCCACGGTAGTTGTTGCAGTCACCGCGGTCACCTTTGTTTTTATAGAGGGTGATGATGTTGGCATCGCGCATGTCCTGGGGTACTGCTCCCTCGTCCCAGCACAGGCATAGCAGTTCATGTAGTGCTGAGAGTATAGCAGGCTTGGCACTCTTGATTATTTCAGGGGTAATGCTGTCCTTCCCAGGGGCTTTTCCGCTGGCTAGGGAATCAATGGCATCACTGAGTTCCGATTTGGTTGGCTGTATGTCCAGCTCATCCATGACTGGTAGAGGCTGGGCTGCATTGAGGGCAGTCTCAGTGACAGCATTCTCCCTGGAGTACAGTTCTAGGTAGTGCTCAACCCAGCGGTCCATCTGTTTGCGTTGGTCAGTGATTATGTCCCCCGATTTAGATTTGAGGGGGGTGATCTTCTTGATGGTTGGCCCAAGAGCTCTCTTCATGCCATCATACATTCCTCTGATGTTTCCGGTGTCTGAGGCCAGCTGAATATGACTGCATAGGTGTTGCCAGTAGTCGTTTGCGCAACGCCTAGCTGTTCTTTGTGCAGTACTTCTGGCTGCTTTAAGTGCTTTAAACTCACAATATTGAACTCCTCCCCTCAGTAAACTCATAATATTGAACTCCTCCCCTCAGTAAACTCACAATATTGAACTCCTCCAGTCAGTAAACTCACAATATTGAACGCCTCCCCTCAGTAAAATCAATATTGAACTCCTCCCCTCAGAAAAACCACAACATTGAACTCCTCCCCTCAGAAAAACCACAATATTGAACTCCTCCACTCAGTAAACTCAATATTGAACTCCTCCCCAATAAACCCATAATATTGAACTATTCCCCTCGGTAAACCCACAATATTGAACTACGCCTCTCAGTAAAACCACAATATTGAACTCCTCCTCTCAGTAAAACCACAATATTGTCCTCCCCTCAGTAAACCAACAATATTGAACTCCTCCCCTCAGTCAACTCATAATATTAAACTCCTCCCCTCATTAGACCCACAATATTGAACTCCTCCCCTTAATAAACCCACAATATTGAACTCCTCCCCTCAGTAAACTCACAATATTGAACTCCTCCCCTCAGTAAACTCACAATCTTGAGCTCCTCCCCTCAGTAAACCCAATATATTGAACTCCTCCCCTTAATAAACCCACAATATTGAACTCCTCCCCTCAGTAAACTCACAATATTGATCTCCTCCCCTCAGTAAACTCACAATATTGATCTCCTCCCCTCAGTAAACTCACAATATTGATCTCCTCCCCTCAGTAAACTCACAATATTGAACTCCTCCCCGCAGTAAACTCACAATATTGAACTCCTCCCCGCAGTAAACCCACAATATTGATCTCCTCCCCTCAGTAAACTCACAATATTGAACTCCTCCCCTCAGTAAACCCACAATATTGAACTCCTCCCCTAAAGAAACTCACAATATTGAACTCCCCCCCCCCCCTTAATAAAGCCACAATATTGCACTCCTCCCCTCAGTAAACTCACAATATTGAATTCCTCCCCTCAGTAAACCCACAATATTGAACTCCTCCCCTCAGTAAACCTACAATATTGAACTCCTCCCCTCAGTAAACCCACAATATTGAACTCCTCCCCTCAGTAAACCCACAATATTGAACTCCTCCCCTCAGTAAACCCACAATATTGAACTCCTCCCCTCAGTAAACTCACAATATTGAACTGCTCCCCTCAGTAAACCCACAATATTGAACTCCTCCCCTCTGTAAACCCACAATATTGAACTGCTCCTCTCTGTAAACCCACAATATTGAACTCTTCCCCTCAGTAAACTCACAATATTGAACTCTTCCCCTCAGTAAACTCACAATATTGAACTCCTCCCCTCAATAAACCCACAATATTGAACTCCTCCCCTTAATAAACCCACAATATTGAACTCCTCCCCTCAGTAAACCCACAATATTGAACTCCTCCCCTAAAAAAACTCACAATATTGAACTCCCCCCCCCTTAATAAAGCCACAATATTGCACTCCTCCCCTCAGTAAACTCACAATATTGAACTCCTCCCCTCAGTAAACCCACAATATTGAACTCCTCCCCTCAGTAAACCTACAATATTGAACTCCTCCCCTCAGTAAACTCACAATATTGAACTCCTCCCCTCAGTAAACCCACAATATTGAACTCCTCCCCTCAGTAAACTCACAAAATTGAACTCCTCCCCTCAGTAAACTCACAATATTGAACTCCTCCCCTTAATAAACCCACAATATTTCACTCCTCCCCTCAGTAAACTCACAATATTGAACTGCTCCCCTCTGTAAACCCACAATATTGAACTGCTCCCCTCAGTAAACCCACAATATTGAACTCTTCCCCTCAGTCAACTCACAATATTGAACTGCTCCCCTCAGTAGACCCACAAGATTGAACTCCTCCCCTTAATAAACCCACAATATTGAACTCCTCCAGTCAGTAAACTCACAATATTGAACGCCTCCCCTCAGTAAAATCAATATTGAACTCCTCCCCTCAGAAAAACCACAACATTGAACTCCTCCCCTCAGTAAAACCACAATATTGAACTCCTCCCCTCAGTAAACTCACAATATTGAACTGCTCCCCTCAGTAAACCCACAATATTGAACTCCTCCCCTAAAGAAATTCACAATATTGAACTCCCCCCCCCCTTAATAAAGCCACAATATTGCACTCCTCCCCTCAGTAAACTCACAATATTGAACTCCTCCCCTCAGTAAACCCACAATATTGAACTCCTCCCCTAAAGAAACTCACAATATTGAACTCCCCCCCCCTTAATAAAGCCACAATATTGCACTCCTCCCCTCAGTAAACTCACAATATTGAACTCCTCCCCTCAGTAAACCCACAATATTGAACTCCTCCCCTCAGTAAACCTACAATATTGAACTCCTCCCCTCAGTAAACCCACAATATTGAACTCCTCCCCTCAGTAAACCCACAATATTGAACTCCTCCCCTCAGTAAACTCACAATATTGAACTCCTCCCCTCAGTAAACTCACAATATTGAACTCCTCCCCTCAGTAAACTCACAATATTGAACTCCTCCCCTTAATAAACCCACAATATTTCACTCCTCCCCTCAGTAAACTCAATATTGAACTGCTCCCCTCTGTAAACCCACAATATTGAACTGCTCCCCTCAGTAAACCCACAATATTGAACTCTTCCCCTCAGTCAACTCACAATATTGAACTGCTCCCCTCAGTAGACCCACAAGATTGAACTCCTCCCCTTAATAAACCCACAATATTGAACTCCTCCAGTCAGTAAACTCACAATATTGAACGCCTCCCCTCAGTAAAATCCATATTGAACTCCTCCCCTCAGAAAAACCACAACATTGAACTCCTCCCCTCAGTAAAACCACAATATTGAACTCCTCCCCTCAGTAAACTCACGATATTGAACTCCTCCCCTCAGTAAACCCACAATATTGAACTCCTCCCCTAAAGAAATTCACAATATTGAACTCCCCCCCCTTAATAAAGCCACAATATTGCACTCCTCCCCTCAGTAAACTCACAATATTGAACTCCTCCCCTCAGTAAACCCACAATATTGAACTCCTCCCCTCAGTAAACCCACAATATTGAACTCCTCCCCTCAGTAAACCCACAATATTGAACTCCTCCCCTCAGTAAACCCACAATATTGAACTCCTCCCCTCAGTAAACCCACAATATTGAACTCCTCCCCTCAGTAAACCCACAATATTGAACTCTTCCCCTCAGTAAAGTCACAATATTGAACTCCTCCCCTCAGTAAACCCACAATATTGAACTCCTCCCCTCAGTAAACCCACAATATTGAACTCCTCCCCTCAGTAAAGTCACAATATTGAACTCCTCCCCTCAGTAAAGTCACAATATTGAACTCCTCCCCTCAGTAAACCCACAATATTGAACTCCCCCCCCTCAGTAAACCCGCAATATTGAACTGCTCCCACCAGTAAACCCACAATATTGAACTCCTCCCCTTAATCAGCCCACAATATTGAACTCCTCCCCTTAATCAGCCCACAATATTGAACTCCTCCCCTTAATCAGCCCACAATATTGAACTCCTCCCCTTAATCAACCCACAATATTGAACTCCTCCCCTTAATCAACCCACAATATTGAACTCCTCCCCTTAATCAACCCACAATATTGAACTCCTCCCCTCAATCAACCCACAATATTGAACTTACCCCCTCAGTAAACTCTCAATATTGAACTCCCCCCCCCTCAGTAAACCCACAATAATGAACTACTCCCCTCAGTAAACTCAATATTGAACTCCTCCCCTCAGTAAACTCACAATATTGAACTCTTCCCCTCAGAAAAGTCACAATATTGAACTCCTCCCCTCAGTAAACCCACAATATTGAACTCCTCCCCTCTGTAAACCCACAATATTGAACTCCTCCCCTCTGTAAACCCACAATATTGAACTCCTCCCCTCTGTAAACCCACAATATTGAACTCCTCCCCTCTGTAAACCCACAATATTGAACTCTTCCCCTCAGTAAACCCACAATATTGAACTGCTCCCCTCAGTAAACTCAATATTGAACTGCTCCCCTCAGTAAACTCAATATTGAACTGCTCCCCTCAGTAAACTCACAATATTGAACTCCTCCCCTCAGTCAACACACAATATTGAACTCCTCCCCTCAGTCAACACACAATATTGAACTCCTCCCCTCAGTCAACACACAATATTGAACTCCTCGCCTCAGTCAACACACAATATTGAACTCCTCGCCTCAGTCAACACACAATATTGAACTCCTCGCCTCAGTCAACACACAATATTGAACTCCTCGCCTCAGTCAACACACAATATTGAACTCCTCGCCTCAGTCAACACACAATATTGAACTCCTCGCCTCAGTCAACACACAATATTGAACTCCTCCCCTCAGTCAACACACAATATTGAACTCCTCCCCTCAGTCAACACACAATATTGAACTCCTCCCCTCAGTCAACACACAATATTGAACTCCTCCCCTCAGTCAACACACAATATTGAACTCCTCCCCTCAGTCAACCCACAATATTGAACTCCTCCCCTCAGTAAACACACAATATTGAACTCTTCCCCTCAGTAAAGTCACAATATTGAACTCCTCCCCTCAGTAAACCCACAATATTGAACTCCTCCCCTCAGTAAACCCACAATATTGAACTCCTCCTCTCAGTAAAGTCACAATATTGAACTCCTCCCCTCAGTAAACCCACAATATTGAACTCCTCCCCTCAGTAAACGCACAATATTGAACTCCTCCCCTCAGTAAACCCACAATATTGAACTCCTCCAGTCAGTAAATTCTTAATATTGAACTCCCCCAGTCAGTAAACTCACAATATTGAACTCCCCCCCTCAGTCAACCGCAATATTGAACTCCTCCTTTCAGTAAACTCACAATATTAAACTCCTCTCCTGAGTGAGCCCACAATATTGAACTCTTCCCCGCAGTAAAACCACAATATTGAACTAAGCCTCTCAGTAAAACCACAATATTGAACTACGCCTCTCAGTAAAACCACAATATTGAACTCCTCCCATCAGAAAACCCACAATATTGGACTACGCCTCTCATTAAAACAACAATATTGAACTCCTCCAGTCAGTAAACTCACAATATTGAATTCCTCTCCTCAGTAAACTCAATATTGAACTCCGCCCCTCAGTCAACTCACAATATTGAACTCCTCCCTTCAGTAAACCCGCAATATTGAACTCCTCCCCTCAGTAAAACCACAACATTGAACTCCTCCCCTAAGTAAACTCACAATATTGAACTCCTCCACTCAGTAAACTCACAATATTGAACTCTCCTGCTTAATAAACCCACAATATTGCACTCCTCTCCTCAGTAAACTCACAATATTGAACTCCTCCCCTCAGTAAACCCACAATATTGAACTCCTCCTCTCAGTAAACCCACAATATTGACCTCCTCCCCTTAATAAACCCACAATATTGAACTCCTCCCCTCAGTAAACTCAATATGGAACTCCTCCCCTCAGTAAACTCACAATATTGAACTCCTCCCCTCAGTAAACTCAACATGGAAATCCTCCCCTTAGTAACCCACAATATTGAACTCCTCCCCTCAGTGAACCCTCAATATGCAACTCCTCCCCTCAGTAAACCCACAATATTGAACTCCTCCCCTTAATCAACCCACAAAATTGAACTCCTCCCCTTAATCAACCCACAATATTGAACTCCTCCCCTCAGTAAACCCACAATATTGAACTCCTTCCCTCAGTAAACCCACAATATTGAACTCCTCCCCTTAATAAACCCACAATATTGAACTCCTCCCCTCAGTATACTCACAATATTGATCTTCTCCCCTCAGTAAATCCACAATATTGAACTCCTCCCCTTAATCAACTCACAGTATTGAACACCTCCCCTCAGTCAACCCACAATATTGAATTCCTCCCCTCAGTAAACTCAATATTGAACTACGCCTCTCAGTCAACTCACAATATTGATCTTCTCCCCTCAGTAAATCCACAATATTGAACTCCTCCCCTTAATCAACTCACAGTATTGAACTCCTCCCCTCAGTCAACCCACAATATTGAAATCCTCCCTTCAGTAAACTCAATATTGAACTACGCCTCTCAGTAAACTCACAATATTGAACTCCTCCCCTTAATCAACCCACAATATTGAACTCCTCCCCTTAATCAACCCACAATATTGAACTCCTCCCCTTAATCAACCCACAATATTGAACTCCTCCCCTCAGTAAACTCAATATGGAACTCCTACCCGCAGTAAATTCACAATATTGAACTCCTCCCCTCAGTGAACCCACAATATGTAACTCCTCCCCTCAGTAAACCCACAATATTGAACTCCTCCCCTTAATCAACCCACAATATTGAACTCCTCCCCTCAGTAAACCCACAATATTGAACTCCTTCCCTCAGTAAACCCACAATATTGAACTCCTCCCCTCAATCAACTCAATATTGAACTCCTCCCCTTAATAAACCCACAATATTGAACTCCTCCCCTCAGTATACTCACAATATTGATCTTCTCCCCTCAGTAAATCCACAATATTGAACTCCTCCCCTTAATCAACTCACAGTATTGAACACCTCCCCTCAGTCAACCCACAATATTGAATTCCTCCCCTCAGTAAACTCAATATTGAACTACGCCTCTCAGTAAACCCACAATATTGAACTCCTCCCCTCAGTCAACTCACAATATTGAACTCCTCCCCTTAATCAACCCACAATATTGAACTCCTCCCCTCAGTAAACCCACAATATTGAACTCCTCCCCTCAGTAAACCCACAATATTGAACTCCTCCCCTCAGTAAACCCACAATATTGAACTCCTCCCCTAAGTAAACTCACAATATTGAACTCCTCCACTCAGAAAACTCACAATATTGAACTCTCCTGCTTAATAAACCCACAATATTGAACTCCTCCCCTCAGTCAACCCACAATATTGAACTCCTCCCCTCTGTAAACCCACAATATTGAACTGCTCCCCTCAGTAAACCCACAATATTGAACTCTTCCCCTCAATAAACTCACAATATTGAACTCTTCCCCTCAATAAACTCACAATATTGAACTGCTCCCCTCAGTAGACCCACAATATTGAACTCCTCCCCTTAATAAACCCACAATATTGAACTCCTCCCCTCAGTAAACTCACAATATTGAACTGCTCCCCTCAGTAAACCCACAATATTGAACTGCTCCCCTCAGTAAACCCACAATATTGAACTGCTCCCCTCAGTAAACCCACAATATTGAACTGCTCCCCTCAGTAAACCCACAATATTGAACTGCTCCCCTCAGTAAACCCACAATAATGAACTCCTCCCCTCAGTAAACTCACAATATTGAACTCCTCCCCTCAGTTAACCCACAATATTGAACTCCTCCCCTCAGTCAACCCACAATATTGAACTCCTCCCCTCAGTCAACCCACAATATTGAACTCCTCCCCTCAGTAAACTCACAATATTGAACTCCTCCCCTCAGTAAACCCACAATATTGAACTCCTCCCCTCAGTAAACCCACAATATTGAACTCCTCCCCTCAGTAAACACACAATATTGAACTCTTCCCCTCAGTGAAGTCACAATATTGAACTCCTCCCCTCAGTAAACCCACAATATTGAACTCCTCCCCTCAGTAAACCCACAATATTGAACTCCTCCCCTCAGTAAACCCACAATATTGAACTCCTCCCCTCAGTAAAGTCACAATATTGAACTCCTCCCCTCAGTAAACCCACAATATTGAACTCCTCCCCTCAGTAAACCCACAATATTGAACTCCTCCCACCAGTAAACCCACAATATTGAACTCCTCCCACAAGTAAACCCACAATATTGAACTCCTGCCCTCAGTAAAGTCACAATATTGAACTCCTCCCCTCAGTAAACCCACAATATTGAACTCCTCCCCTTAATCAGCCCACAATATTGAACTCCTCCCCTCAGTCAACTCACAATATTGAACTCCTCCCCTTAATCAACCCACAATATTGAACTCCTCCCCTTAATCAACCCACAACATTGAACTCCTCCCCTTAATCAACCCACAATATTGAACTCCTCCCCTCAGTAAACCCACAATATTGAACTTACCCCCTCAGTAAACTCTCAATATTGAACTCCCCCACCTCAGTAAACCCACAATAATGAACTACTCCCCTCAGTAAACTCACAATATTGAACTCCTCCCCTCAGTAAACCCACAATATTGAACTCCTCCAGTCAGTAAATTCTCAATATTGAACTCCCCCAGTCAGTAAACTCACAATATTGAACTCCCCCCCTCAGTCAACCGCAATATTGAACTCCTCCTTTCAGTAAACTCACAATATTAAACTCCTCTCCTGAGTGAGCCCACAATATTGAACTCTTCCCCGCAGTAAAACCACAATATTGAACTAAGCCTCTCAGTAAAACCACAATATTGAACTACGCCTCTCAGTAAAACCACAATATTGAACTCCTCCCATCAGAAAACGCACAATATTGGACTACGCCTCTCATTAAAATAACAATATTGAACTCCGCCCCGCAGTAAACCCACAATATTGAACTCCTCCAGTCAGTAAACTCACAATATTGAATTCCTCCCCTCAGTAAACTCAATATTGAACTACGCCTCTCAGTAAAACCACAATATTGAACTCCTCCCCTCAGTCAACTCACAATATTGAACTCCGCCCCTCAGTCAACTCACAATATTGAACTCCTCCCTTCAGTAAACCCGCAATATTGAACTCCTCCCCTCAGTAAAACCACAACATTGAACTCCTCCCCTAAGTAAACTCACAATATTGAACTCCTCCACTCAGTCAACTCACAATATTGAACTCTCCTGCTTAATAAACCCACAATATTGCACTCCTCTCCTCAGTAAACTCACAATATTGAACTCCTCCCCTCAGTAAACCCACAATATTGAACTCCTCCTCTCAGTAAACCCACAATATTGACCTCCTCCCCTTAATAAACCCACAATATTGAACTCCTCCCCTCAGTAAACTCAATATGGAACTCCTACCCGCAGTAAACTCACAATATTGAACTCCTCCCCTCAGTAAACCCACAATATTGAACTCCTCCCCTTAATCAACCCACAATATTGAACTCCTCCCCTTAATCAACTCACAATATTGAATTCCTCCCCTCAGTAAACCCACAATATTGAACTCCTCCCACAAGTAAACCCACAATATTGAACTCCTGCCCTCAGTAAAGTCACAATATTGAACTCCTCCCCTCAGTAAACCCACAATATTGAACTCCTCCCCTTAATCAGCCCACAATATTGAACTCCTCCCCTCAGTCAACTCACAATATTGAACTCCTCCCCTTAATCAACTCACAATATTGAACTCCTCCCCTTAATCAACCCACAACATTGAACTCCTCCCCTTAATCAACCCACAATATTGAACTCCTCCCCTCAGTAAACCCACAATATTGAACTTACCCCCTCAGTAAACTCTCAATATTGAACTCCCCCACCTCAGTAAACCCACAATAATGAACTACTCCCCTCAGTAAACTCACAATATTGAACTCCTCCCCTCAGTAAACCCACAATATTGAACTCCTCCAGTCAGTAAATTCTCAATATTGAACTCCCCCAGTCAGTAAACTCACAATATTGAACTCCCCCCCTCAGTCAACCGCAATATTGAACTCCTCCTTTCAGTAAACTCACAATATTAAACTCCTCTCCTGAGTGAGCCCACAATATTGAACTCTTCCCCGCAGTAAAACCACAATATTGAACTAAGCCTCTCAGTAAAACCACAATATTGAACTACGCCTCTCAGTAAAACCACAATATTGAACTCCTCCCATCAGAAAACGCACAATATTGGACTACGCCTCTCATTAAAATAACAATATTGAACTCCGCCCCGCAGTAAACCCACAATATTGAACTCCTCCAGTCAGTAAACTCACAATATTGAATTCCTCCCCTCAGTAAACTCAATATTGAACTACGCCTCTCAGTAAAACCACAATATTGAACTCCTCCCCTCAGTCAACTCACAATATTGAACTCCGCCCCTCAGTCAACTCACAATATTGAACTCCTCCCTTCAGTAAACCCGCAATATTGAACTCCTCCCCTCAGTAAAACCACAACATTGAACTCCTCCCCTAAGTAAACTCACAATATTGAACTCCTCCACTCAGTCAACTCACAATATTGAACTCTCCTGCTTAATAAACCCACAATATTGCACTCCTCTCCTCAGTAAACTCACAATATTGAACTCCTCCCCTCAGTCAACCCACAATATTGAACTCCTCCTCTCAGTAAACCCACAATATTGACCTCCTCCCCTTAATCAACCCACAATATTGAACTCCTCCCCTTAATCAACCCACAATATTGAATTCCTCCCCTCAGTAAACCCACAATATTGAACTCCTTCCCTCAGTAAACCCACAATATTGAACTCCTTCCCTCAGTAAACTCACAATATTGAACTCCTCCCCTTAATAAACCCACAATATTGAACTCCTCCCCTCAGTATACTCACAATATTGATCTTCTCCCCTCAGTAAATCCACAATATTGAACTCCTCCCCTTAATCAACTCACAGTATTGAACACCTCCCCTCAGTCAACCCACAATATTGAACTCCTCCCCTCAGTAAACTCAATATTGAACTACGCCTCTCAGTAAACTCACAATATTGATCTTCTCCCCTCAGTAAATCCACAATATTGAACTCCTCCCCTTAATCAACTCACAATATTGAACTCCTCCCCTCAGTCAACTCACAATATTGAACTCCTCCCCTTAATCAACCCACAATATTGAACTCCTCCCCTCAGTAAACCCACAATATTGAACTCCTCCCCTCAGTAAACCCACAATATTGAACTCCTCCCCTTAATAAACCCACAATATTGAACTCCTCCCCTCAGTAAACTCACAATATTGAACTTCTCCCCTCAGTAAATCCACAATATTGAACTCCTCCCCTCAGTCAACCCACAATATTGAATTCCTCCCCTCAGTAAACTCAATATTGAACTACGCCTCTCAGTAAAACCACAATATTGAACTCCTCCCCTCAGTCAACTCACAATATTGAACTCCTCCCCTTAATCAAACCACAATATTGAACTCCACCCCTTAATCAAACCACAATATTGAACTCCTTTCCTTAATCAACCCACAATATTGAACTCCTCCCCTCAGTAAACCCACAATATTGAACTTACCCCCTCAGTAAACTCTCAATATTGAACTCCCCCCCCCTCAGTAAACCCACAATAATGAACTACTCCCCTCAGTAAACTCACAATATTGAACTCCTCCCCTCAGTAAACTCACAATATTGAACACCTCCCCTCAGTAAACCCACAATATTGAACTCCTCCAGTCAGTAAATTCTTAATATTGAACTCCCCCAGTCAGTAAACTCACAATATTGAACTCCCCCCCTCAGTCAACCGCAATATTGAACTCCTCCTTTCAGTAAACTCACAATATTAAACTGCTCTCCTGAGTGAGCCCACAATATTGAACTCTTCCCCGCAGTAAAACCACAATATTGAACTACGCCTCTCAGTAAAACCACAATATTGAACTCCTCCCATCAGAAAACCCACAATATTGGACTACGCCTCATTAAAACAACAATATTGAACTCCGCCCCGCAGTAAACCCACAATATTGAACTCCTCCAGTCAGTAAACTCACAATATTGAATTCCTCTCCTCAGTAAACTCAATATTGAACTACGCCTCTCAGTAAAACCACAATATTGAACTCCTCCCCTCAGTCAACTCACAATATTGAACTCCGCCCCTAGTCAACTCACAATATTGAACTCCTCCCTTCAGTAAACCCGCAATATTGAACTCCTCCCCTCAGTAAAACCACAACATTGAACTCCTCCCCTAAGTAAACTCACAATATTGAACTCCTCCACTCAGTAAACTCACAATATTGAACTCTCCTGCTTAATAAACCCACAATATTGCACTCCTCTCCTCAGTAAACTCACAATATTGAACTCCTCCCCTCAGTAAACCCACAATATTGAACTCCTCCTCTCAGTAAACCCACAATATTGACCTCCTCCCCTTAATAAACCCACAATATTGACCTCCTCCCCTTAATAAACCCACAATATTGAACTCCTCCCCTCAGTAAACTCAATATGGAACTCCTACCCGCAGTAAACTCACAATATTGAACTCCTCCCCTCAGTAAACTCAACATGGAAATCCTCCCCTTAGTAACCCACAATATTGAACTCCTCCCCTCAGTGAACCCACAATATGTAACTCCTCCCCTCAGTAAACCCACAATATTGAACTCCTCCCCTTAATCAACCCACAATATTGAACTCCTCCCCTTAATCAACCCACAATATTGAACTCCTCCCCTCAGTAAACCCACAATATTGAACTCCTCCCCTTAATAAACCCACAATATTGAACTCCTCCCCTCAGTATACTCACAATATTGATCTTCTCCCCTCAGTAAATCCACAATATTGAACTCCTCCCCTTAATCAACTCACAGTATTGAACACCTCCCCTCAGTCAACCCACAATATTGAATTCCTCCCCTCAGTAAACTCAATATTGAACTACGCCTCTCAGTAAACTCACAATATTGATCTTCTCCCCTCAGTAAATCCACAATATTGAACTCCTCCCCTTAATCAACTCACAGTATTGAACTCCTCCCCTCAGTCAACCCACAATATTGAATTCCTCCCTTCAGTAAACTCAATATTGAACTACGCCTCTCAGTAAACCCACAATATTGAACTCCTCCCCTTAATCAACCCACAATATTGAACTCCTCCCCTTAATCAACCCACAATATTGAACTCCTCCCCTCAGTAAACCCACAATATTGAACTCCTCCCCTCAGTAAACCCACAATATTGAACTCCTCCCCTCAGTAAACCCACAATATTGAACTCCTCCCCTCAATCAACTCACAATATTGAACTCCTCCCCTTAATAAACCCACAATATTGAACTTCTCCCCGCAGTAAATCCACAATATTGAACTCCTCCCCTTAATCAACTCACAATATTGAATTCCTCCCCTCAGTAAACTCAATATTGAACTACGCCTCTCAGTAAAACCACAATATTGAACTCCTCCCCTCAGTCAACTCACAATATTGAACTCCTCCCCTCAGTCAACTCAATATTGAACTCCTCCCCTCAGTCAACTCATAATATTAAACTCCTCCGCTCAGTCAACTCACAATATTGAACTCCTCCCCTCAGTAAACTCAATATTGAACTCCTCCCCTCAGTAAACTCAATATTGAACTCCTCCCCTCAGTAAACTCAATATTGAACTCCTCCCCTCAGTCAATTCAATATTGAGCTTCTCCCCTCATTTGACCCACAATATTGAACTCCTCCCCTTAATAAACCCACAATATTGAACTCCTCCCCTCAGTAAACTCACAATCTTGAGCTCCTCCCCTCAGTGAACCCAATATATTGAACTCCTCCCCTTAATAAACCCACAATATTGAACTCCTCCCCTCAGTAAACTCACAATCTTGAGCTCCTCCCCTCAGTGAACCCAATATATTGAACTCCTCCCCTTAATAAACCCACAATATTGAACTCCTCCCCTCAGTAAACCCACAATATTGAACTCCTCCCCTCAGTAAACTCACAATATTGAACTCCTCCCCTCAGTAAACTCACAATATTGAACTCCTCCCCTCAGTAAACTCACAATATTGAACTCCTCCCCTCAGTAAACCCACAATATTGAACTCCTCCCTTTAATAAACCCACAATATTGAACTCCTCCCCTCAGTAAACTCACAATATTGAACTCCCCCCCCTTAATAAACCCACAATATTGCACTCCTCCCCTCAGTAAACTCACAATATTGAACTCCTCCCCTCAGTAAACCCACAATATTGAACTCCTCCCCTCAGTAAACCTACAATATTGAACTCTTCCCCTTAATGAACCCACAATATTGAACTCCTCCCCTCAGTACACTCACAATATTGAACTCCTCCCCTCAGTAAACTCACAATATTGAACTCCCCCCCTTAATAAACCCACAATATTTCACTCCTCCCCTCAGTAAACTCACAATATTTAACTCCTGCTCTCAGTAAACTCACAATATTTTACTCCTCCCCTTAATAAACCCACAATATTGCACTCCTCCCCTCAGTAAACTCACAATATTGAACTCTCCCCTCAGTAAACCCACAATATTGAACTCCTCCCCTTAATAAACCCACAATATTGAACTCCTCCCCTCAGTAAACTCACAATATTGAACTGCTCCCCTCAGTAAACCCACAATATTGAACTCCTCCCCTCAGTTAACCCACAATATTGAACTCCTCCCCTCAGTCAACACACAATATTGAACTCCTCCCCTCAGTAAACTCACAATATTGAACTCCTCCCCTCAGTAAACCCACAATATTGAACTCCTCCCCTCAGTAAACCCACAATATTGAACTCCTCCCCTCAGTAAACACACAATATTGAACTCCTCCCCTCAGTAAACACACAATATTGAACTCTTCCCCTCAGTAAAGTCACAATATTGAACTCCTCCCCTCAGTAAACCCACAATATTGAACTCCTCCCCTCAGTAAAATCACAATATTGAACTCCTCCCCTCAGTAAACCCACAATATTGAACTCCTCCCCTCAGTAAAGTCACAATATTGAACTCCTCCCACCAGTAAACTCACAATATTGAAGTCCTCCCACCAGTAACCCCACAATATTGAACTCCTCCCCTCAGTAAAGTCACAATATTGAACTCCTCCCCTCAGTAAACCCACAATATTGAACTCCTCCCCTCAGTAAACACACAATATTGAACTCCTCCCCTCAGTAAACTCACAATATTGGACTCCTCCCACCAGTAAACCCACAATATTGAACTCCTCCCCTCAGTAAAGTCACAATATTGAACTCCTCCCCTCAGTAAACACACAATATTGAACTCCTCCCCTCAGTAAATTCACAATATTGAACTACTCCTCTCAGTAAACCCACAATATTGAACTCCTCCCCTCAGTAAACCCACAATATTGAACTCCTCCCCTCAGTAAACCCACAATATTGAACTCCTCCCCTCAGTAAACCCACAATATTGAACTCCTCCCCTCAGTGAAGTCACAATATTGAACTCCTCCCACGAGTAAACTCACAATATTGAACTCCTCCCACCAGTAAAATCACAATATTGAACTCCTCCCCTCAGTAAAATCACAATATTGAACTCCTCCCACCAGTAAACTCACAATATTGAACTCCTCCCCTCAGTAAAGTCACAATATTGAACTCCTCCCCTCAGTAAACTCACAATATTGAACTCCTCCCCTCAGTAAAGTCACAATATTGAACTCCTCCCACCAGTAAACTCACAATATTGAACTCCTCCCACCAGTAAACTCACAATATTCAACTCCTCCCACCAGTAAAATCACAAAATTGAACTCCTCCCCTCAGTAAAGTCACATTATTGAACTCCTCCCACCAGTAAACTCACAATATTGAACTCCTCCCCTCAGTAAAATCACAATATTGAACTCCTCCCCTCAGTAAAGTCACAATGTTGAACTCCTCCCACCAGTAAAATTACAATCTTGAACTCCTCCCCTCAGTAAACCCACAATATTGAACTCCTCCTCTCAGTAAACCCACAATATTGAACTCCTCCCCTCAGTAAAATCACAATATTAAACTACTCCTCTCAGTACACCCACAATATTGAACTCCTCCCCACAGTAAACTCACAATATTGAACTCCTCCCACCAGTAAACTCACAATATTGAACTCCTCCCACCAGTAAACTCACAATATTGAACTCCTCCCCTCAGTAAACCCACAATATTGAACTCCTCCCCTCAGTAAACTCACAATATTGAACTCCTCCCACCAATAAACCCACAAAATTGAACTCCTCCCCTCAGTAAAGTCACATTATTGAAATCCTCCCACCAGTAAACTCACAATATTGAACTCCTCCCCTCAGTAAAATCACAATATTGAACTCCTCCCCTCAGTAAAGTCACAATGTTGAACTCCTCCCACCAGTAAAATTACAATCTTGAACTCCTCCCCTCAGTAAACCCACAATATTGAACTCCTCCTCTCAGTAAACCCACAATATTGAACTCCTCCCCTCAGTAAAATCACAATATTGAACTACTCCTCTCAGTAAAATCACAATATTGAACTACTCCTCTCAGTAAACCCACAATATTGAACTCCTCCCACCAGTAAACTCACAATATTGAACTCCTCCCACCAGTAAACTCACAATATTGAACTCCTCCCACCAGTAAACTCACAATATTGAACTCCTCCCCTCAGTAAACTCACAATATTGAACTCCTCCCACCAGTGAACTCACAATATTGAACTCCTCCCACCAGTAAACTCACAATATTGAACTCCTCTCCTCAGTAAACCCACAATATTGAACTCCTCCCCTCAGTAAACTCACAATATTGAACTCCTCCCACCAGTAAACCCACAATATTGAACTCCTCCCACCAGTAAACTCACAATATTGAACTCCTCCCCTCAGTAAACTCACAATATTGAACTCCTCCCACCAGTGAACTCACAATATTGAACTCCTCCCACCAGTAAACTCACAATATTGAACTCCTCTCCTCAGTAAACCCATAATATTGAACTCCTCCCCTCAGTAAACTCACAATATTGAACTCCTCCCACCAGTAAACACACAATATTGAACTCCTCCCCTCAGTAAACTCACAATATTGAACTCCTCCCACCAGTGAACTCACAATATTGAACTCCTCCCCTCAGTAAACTCACAATATTGAACTCCTCCCACCAGTAAACCCACAATATTGAACTCCTCCCCTCAGTAAACTCACAATATTGAACTCCTCCCACCAGTAAACCCACAATATTGAACTCCTCCCCTTAATAAACCCACAATATTGAACTCCTCCCCTCAGTAAAAGCACTGTATTTTAGAAGTGCTGCTGCTGTATATCAGCCTGTGTTGTTGTTATTGTGCCCGTTTCACACAGGATTTGCTGCTGCGGTGCCAACTGGTACATGACACCTGGTCCATGTCATGCAGATGTAGAGATGGTTTTTGATGCCTGTTAATCTGAACTGGATGTCAGTATAATTAGAAAATAGTCATCCTGCAGATCGGCACCTGCAAAAGAATTATCCTCAACTTGTTCTCCGTTTTTGAATTGCATGGCAATATTATTGGATGCTGACAGCCTGCAGACCTCAGAACCAGGGGCTTGCACAAAATGTGGAGTAAAACTGTTTCCGACTTACCTTGCAAAAATTACTTTGTTTTGCAAGGATGAACAGTTAAAATAATTGCTACCCCTCATCATTTTTTAGTAGTGTATCTCCTTCCATCTGCTATTAACACTACAATGCAGCAGTCTTGTTTATCTGAACCAGTTTCCATTATCTTTCCAACTTTCCATTATCCTATTTTCCAGGTCTGCCCCAGCTCTGCTTACACAACACCTGCTCTCGGTTGTGACTGCTGCTCTGATCATCTCTCCTCCCTTCCTGTTGCAATCTACCTCCCCCTCCTCCCCCCGCTCCACAGTGTCAGGGTCTGATATGCTATGGTAGGACTCTGTGCCTTTTCTATGCTCTGATCCTAAAGGGGTGAGAGTGCAATGGAACCCATGGTGTGGAGAGGTCCCTTAGATCCCTGTCACACACCCCTCCATGCAGGCTTTCGGTCACTGTCCCAGGTTTTATTGGGAAGGTCACATGTGCACCCTTGGGCCAGAGGTGAAGGAAACACTTGTCTCAATGGCCTCCTCTAGTCCAGCACCCTTATTGGACTCATCACTCTTGGTAAAGCCTACACACGAGGGCTTCTCTCTGCACTCAATGCTTGGTATTCTGCGCTGGAGTTAAGGGGAGTGGTTGGGAAGGGGCTGGTGGGGGCGGGCGAATATCTGTGAGAGATTCACCTTCTGGAACTTTGGCAGAAGGGCTGTGGAAAAGCTGGAGAATCCATGTGGGAAATTCTCCCTGAATGGGTTCTGGGTGCGACAGTGGGTTCACAGCAGTGCATCACTCAGCAGCTGCAGAAAGTCTCCACATGATCAGCAACTCTGGGTGGACAGATTTCTGAAAACTTCATCAAACAATCTCTTGCCCCCAATATCCCCCCCCCCCCCCACATTAAACAACCTTCTCTTTTCCCCATCTCGAATATTTTTATCACTAACAAAGCTGTTCAGAGAACATTTTTTTTCACAGCCCCAATCATTTTCCTCCCTGATTGCCCACAGCAGTGCCCAGGAGATTGATCTGTAATTCCGGGAGACTCCAGGGCAACCCTGGAGGTTTGGCAGCCCTGAGTCTCCCGGAGATACTGGAGGACTGAGCATCTTGGACACAGACGCACGACCGGCTTTGCTCACAGCTGCTTCAATGGTGAAACATTCCACAACACAAGTCGCATCACAATTTTATTGACGATTCTTGAGGTAATGAATCCCACATTGTCAAACTGCTGCTGCACATGCACAAGGGACAGGGACACACAATACCCTCTTAATACAATAGAACTGGAAAGGTACAAGTCCGAGCGACAGAAACAGCATAAGATACGCGGATTAGAAAAAAACATTTCCAGAGGACAGTCATTTTCCAGTCTCATGACCCGGAACCCTCCACTTTGCAGTGCACTCCCACCAAACAGACACCGCCTGCCCGCCAGCTCTTCACACCTTCTTGGGCTTCCGGCCAACTTGGTAATAGTAATAGACACTGATGAGGATGAAGAACCCACGGCTGAACTGCAGTAGTGTTGCTCCCTGTGTTAGTGCTCCCCTTTCAAACAAGGGGATGGTCGTAACTGGAACAGAATGAAAAATCCCACTGTAATGATGAGCAAGAAGAAATCGCTGGGCTTTTTAGCCAAGATTCTAATCATTAACCATTGCTTTTTAGTGGATGGAGAGACAAACAAGCATTCGTCACTGACAATATTTTAATGACAAATAGAAGAGAATGCATGACATGTTGAAAAGTGATATACAGATATACATTATGCAATTATAAACAAACACAAGGGAATTTTCGAACCTGGTCTCCCAGCCATTACATCAAGGTGGCTCCCTCACACACCAAGATCCCAGTAATTAGTTGTTGGGGTTCTGCTGTTGGAAGGGGCTGGGGGTATGGAGCTATGGTGCGAGTGGGAGGGTTGAGATGGGGTATTGGAGGAATGGAGGTGGAGGGGAGTGCTATCATGTTAGAACAGTGGAAGAGGGGGTCTCTAGGGTGAGTGGGACAGGGACAGTGGAACTTGGGTTTGGCAGAGGCCTGGGGTCTGACCCATGCTGGCACACTTCTAATATACCATATGCTCCTGAAAAGGTGTCAGTATGAACCTTTGAGCTCAATATCCTAGAGTGTTATATTCAGTAAGAGACAGTACAATAAATTCTATTGACATTTATAAAAGCATCTCATCAAACTGAAACACCTGATGCAGGTCACACAATGAATTTGAATTGCAGTACTGTGACTAATTTTTATGCTTTCACATCAGGCAAGATAAGGTTGGGCTCAGTGTGATGCCCCCTGCAGCCAAATAACCTTCTGATTTTCAGAGTTGCAGCTCGCACAGGCTGCCTCCCCAGTCAACAGGAAGTGCTGGAGCACCACTGCCACCCTGTGGCCAAACATCACTACTGCAGCAGGAGAATCCATTTCTTACCAAGTACGGATAAGGGAGGCCATTCAACTCCTATGGCTCATCCTCTCATCGAACCTGATGGTTCTCCCATCACAACATCTTGTGAAAAACTTTAGAATTGTTATCTCCAGTATATAACTGAGAATCCCATTCTGGGGATTATCACATTGTCTTACACCCTGAGCATGCAATTTCCTGATATGTACTCGTGTTCACTTTCAGAAATAGCCGATTTTCTGTTCCACTTGGTACCTCATATCCCTCTAACAGATTCCTCTTTACTCGCCTCTCTTCATTACCCTCCCTTCACACCCTGGGATCAACCTCTTGAACCTTCTCTGTACAACCTCCTGGCCTTGGATGTTTTCCTTGTGCTGCAGAAGTGTGAAGTGCACGTAGTGTTGAAGGTGTGGTCTGCCTGGAATGGTGTCCAGTGTCCCAAGTGATGGCCTCACCAAGCTGACACTTAGCTCAGTGCCCTGCTTGTGCAGCTGATAATAATAATCTTCTCTGGCCTCCTTATCTCGAGAGACAATGGGTAAGCGCCTGGAGGTGGTCAGTGGTTTGTGAAGCAGCGCCTGGAGTGGCTATAAAGGCCAATTCTAGAGTGACAGGCTCTTCCACAGGTGCTGCAGAGAAATTTGTTTGTCGGGGCTGTTGCACAGTTGGCTCTCCCCTTGCGCCTCTGTCTTTTTTCCTGCCAACTACTAAGTCTCTTCGACTCGCCACATTTCAGCCCTGTCTTTATGGCTGCCCGCCAGCTCTGGCGATCGCTGGCAACTGACTCCCACGACTTGTGATAAATGTCACAGGACTTCATGTCACGTTTGCAGACGTCTTTATAGCGGAGACATGGACGGCCGGTGGGTCTGACACCAGTGGCGAGCTCGCTGTACAATGTGTCTTTGGGGATCCTGCCATCTTCCATGCCGCTCACATGGCCAAGCCATCTCAAGCGCCGCTGACTCAGTAGTGTGTATAAGCTGGGGATGTTGGCCGCCTCGGGGACTTCTGTGTTGGAGATACGGTCCTGCCACCTGATGCCAAGTATTCTCCAGAGGCAGCGAAGATGGAATGAATTGAGACGTCGCTCTTGGCTGACATACGTTGTCCAGGCCTCGCTGCCATAGAGCAAGGTACTGAAGACACAGGCCTGATACACTCGGACTTTTGTGTTCAGTGTTCGTGCGCCATTTTCCCACACTCTCTTGGCCAGTCTGGACATAGCAGTGGAAGCCTTACCCATGCGCTTGTTGATTTCTGCATCTCGAGACAGGTTACTGGTGATAGTTGAGCCCAGGTAGGTGAACTCTTGAACCACTTCCAGAGCGTGGTCGCCAATATTGATGGATGGAGCATTTCTGACGTCCTGCCCCATGATGTTCGTTTTCTTGAGGCTGATGGTTAGGCCAAATTCATTGCAGGCAGCCACAAACCTGTCGATGAGACTCTGCAGGCACTCTCCAGTGTGAGATGTTAAAGCAGCATCGTCAGCAAAGAGGAGTTCTCTGATGAGGACTTTCCGTACTTTGGACTTCGCTCTAAGACGGGCAAGGTTGAACAACCTGCCCCCTGATCTTGTGTGGAGGAAAATTCCTTCTTCAGAGGATTTGAACGCATGTGAAAGCAGCAGGGAGAAGAAAATCCCAAAAAGTGTGGGTGCGAGAACACAGCCCTGTTTCACACCACTCAGGATAGGAAAGGGCTCTGATGAGGAGCCACCATGTTGAATTGTGCCTTTCATATTGTCATGGAATGAGGTGATGATACTTAGTAGCTTTGGTGGACATCCGATCTTTTCTAGTAGTCTGAAGAGACCACGTCTGCTGACGAGGTCAAAGGCTTTGGTGAGATCAATGAAAGCAATGTAGAGGGGCATCTGTTGTTCACGGCATTTCTCCTGTATCTGACGAAGGGAGAACAGCATGTCAATGGTCGATCTCTCTGCACGAAAGCCACACTGTGCCTCAGGGTAGACACGCTCGGCCAGCTTCTGGAGCCTGTTCAGAGCGACTCGAGCAAAGACTTTCCCCACTATGCTGAGCAGGGAGATTCCACGGTAGTTGTTGCAGTCACCGCGGTCACCTTTGTTTTTATAGAGGGTGATGATATTGGCATCGCGCATGTTTCAGGGGTAATGCAATAATAATAATGATAATATTGCAGCTCTGCAATAACTGAGCAAAGTCTACCATAACTCTCCGATCGTGCCCAGTTCTCCCCCACCTCATCAAAGCTTTATTCTCAGTAACCAATATCTGCAATGAATTTCATCTCCTGCAGGGCTGATTTCATGACGGCGCATCAAGTTGATGCACAGAACCCTGGGAGTTGCCAGCAATGCCATCCGTCACTTGGCAGCAGGAGCAGGCAGAGTGAGCGATGGGCTGACAGGAGACCAGGATGTCCATTGCAGGACCCTTTTAGGAAGTCCAGACAGCAGACATAGATCACGGATACAGTGAAGCTCATCCCTCCGGTGGAATTCCGCGACCCACCATCAACCTGCTCGAACGGAGATTCCAGAGTATTTTCCCCCAACAGAATAGATGACTCAACTCTCCATCGACCCCACACCTTCCTATAACTGCAAGTGTCTGCTGCATACTGCATAATTTTACCAGCAGGAGGGGAGAAGGCAGACTGAGGAGGAACAGGGGGGCAGGGGAGGAATGGGAGGGGAAGTGCGAGGAACGGGAGGGGCAGTGGGAGGAACGGGAGGGGCAGTGGGAGGAACGGGAGGGGCAGTGGGAGGAATGGGAGGGGCAGTGGGAGGAACGGGGGGGGCAGTGGGAGGAACGGGAGGGGCAGTGGGAGGAATGGGAGGGGCAGTGGGAGGAACCGGGGGGCAGCGGGAGGAATGGGAGGGGCAGTGGGAGGAATGGGAGGGGCAGCGGGAGGAACGGGAGGGGCAGCGGGAGGAACGGGAGGGGCAGCGGGAGGAACGGGAGGGGCAGCGGGAGGAACCTGGGGGGGCAGCGGGAGGAACGGGAGGGGCAGCGGGAGGAACGGGAGGGGCAGCGGGAGGAACCTGGGGGGCAGCGGGAGGAACGGGAGGGGCAGCGGGAGGAACCTGGGGGGCAGCGGGAGGAACGGGAGGGGCAGTGGGAGGAACCGGGGGGCAGTGGGAGGAACGGGTGGGGCAGCAGGAGGAACCTGGGGGGGCAGCGGGAGGGACGGGAGGGGCAGTGGGAGGAACCGGGGGGCAGCAGGAGGAATGGGAGGGGCAGCAGGTGGAACCTGGGGGGCAGTGGGAGGGACGGGAGGGGCAGCGGAAGGAACGGGGGGGGGGGCAGCAGGAGGAATGGGTGGGGCAGCAGGAGGAACCTGGGGGGGCAGCGGGAGGGACGGGAGGGGCAGCGGGAGGAACGGGAGGGGCAGCGGGAGGAACGGGAGGGGCAATGGGAGGAACCGGGGGGCAGCGGGAGGAACGGGAGGGGCAGCGGGAGGAACGGGAGGGGCAGCGGGAGGAACGGGAGGGGCAGCGGGAGGAACGGGAGGGGCAGTGGGACCGTGGGCAGGGGAGGAATAGGAGGGGTAGTGGGAGGAACGGGAGGGACAGCATGATGTAAGATCATAAGAAATAGGAGCAGGACTGGGCCATTCGGCCTCTGGAGGCAGCTCCGCCATTCAATAAGATCATGGCTGATCTGACCGTGGCCTTAACTCCACTTTCCTGCCTATTCCCCAAAGCCTTTGACTCCCTTGTAGATTAAAAATCTGTCTCACCCAGCCTTGAATATATTCAATGACCCAGATCTCTGGGGAAGAGAATTCCAAAGATTAATGACCCTCTGAGGGAAGAAATTCCTCATTTATTTCTTAACTGGGAGGCCCCTTATTCTGAAACTGTGCTCCCGAGTTCTAGATTCCCCCACGAGTTCCAAGGTTAGGTTGGAAAAGCTGGGTTTGTTCTCCTTAGAACAAAGTAGTTTGAGAGGGGATTTAATAGTAAAGTACAAGATTATGACAGGCTTAGACAAGTTAGACAAGGAAAAACTGTTCTCATTAATAAATGGTACAAGGTCTAGGGGACACAGATTGAAAGTTTTGTGCAAAAGATGCAGGGGGAATATGAGGAAGCACTTTTTTACGTAGCGGGTGGTAATGACCTGGAACTTGCTGTCCACAAGGGTGGTGGAAGTGAAGATGATCAATGACTTCAACAGGAAGTTGGATGGCCCCAGAGAAATAGACTGGCAGGGCTCCGGGGATCGAGCGGGGGAGTGGGACTGACTGAATAGCTCTGTGGAGAGCCGGCATGGACTCGATGAGCCGAATGGCCTCCTTCTGCACCGTAAATGACTCTATGACCCTTCTCTGAACTGCCTCCAATGCAAGTATATCCCTCCTGAGACCAAAACTGTACAAATACTCTAGGTGTGGTCTCATAGTTGTAGCAAGACTTCCCTACTTTTATACTCCATCGGCCTTGCAATAAATGCCAACATTCCATTTACCTTCCCAATTAGTTGTTGTACCTGCATGCTTACTTTTGCAATTCATGTCTAAAGACACCTAGATCCCTCTGTAGATGTCTGTAGCCTCTCTCCATTGAAATAATATTTTGCTTTTCGATTCTTCTTACCAAAGTGAACAACCTCACATTTTCCCACATTACAAACCATCAGCCAAATCTTTGTCCACTCACTTAACCTATCTATATCCCCTTGCAGACACTTTGTAACCTCCTCACAACTTGTTTTCCCACCTTTCTTTGTATCATCTGCAAATTTGGCGACAACAAACTTGGTCCCTTCAGCCACGCCATTAATATAGATCGTAAATAGTTGAGGCCCCAGCACTGATCCCCGTGGCATTCCACTCATTACAGTTTGCCAACCTGAAAATGACCAGTTTATCCTGATGCTCTGTTTCCTGTTAGTTAGCCAATCCTCTACATGCTAATATATCACCCCCAACACCATGAGCTCTTATAATGTGTCGTAACCTTTTATGTGCACCTTACTGAATGCCTTTTGGAAATCCAAAAACAACACATCTACTGGTTCCCCTTTATCCACTCTGCTTGTTACATCCTCAAAGAACTCTAATAAATTTATCAAACACGATTTCCCTTTCATAAAACCATGTTCACTCTGCTTGATTGTATTAAGATTTTCTAAATGTCCTGCTACTACTTCCTTAATGATGGATTCTAGTATTTTCCCAATGACAGATGTTAAGCTAACTGGCCTTTAGTTTTTGGCTTTCTGTCTCCCTCCTTTCTTGAATAGACATGTTACATTTGCAATTTTCCAATTCGCAGTGACCTTCCCAGAATCCAGTGAATTTGGGAAGATTACAACCCATGCATCCACTATCTCTGCAGCCACTTCTTTTAAGACTCTAGGATGCAGGCCTTCAGGTCCAAGGGACTTGTCAGCCTTTAGTTTTCCAGTACTTCTTCTCCAGTGATCATGATTGTTTAAAGTTCCTCCCTCCCTTTTGCCCCTTGATTTTCTGCTAGTCTTGGGATGCTTTTTGTGTCTTCTACTGCGAAGATAGATACAAAATACTTGTTCAAAGTCTCTGCCATTTCCTTGTTTCCCATTGTTAATTCTCCAGTCTCATCCTCTAAGGGACCAACATTTACTTTAGCTACTCTCCTCCTTCTTTATATATTTGCAGAAGCTCTTACTGTTTTTATATTTCTTGCTAGTTTCCTCTCGTATTCTCATTTCTCCCTCTTCATTTTTTTGAGTCATCCTTTGCTGGTTTCTAAAATTTTCCCAAACTTCCATCCTCCCACTAATCTTCACAGCACTTTTTCTTTCACATCTTTTCTTTCAATTTGACACCATCCTTAACTTCCTTAGTTAGGACCCTGGGCAGAGTAGGAACAGGAGGGGCAGAAGGACTCTGGGCATTTATCTGTGGAATAGCTCACAGGCTGAAGTGATTCCTTCATAACTCACCTAAAAGCTGCACTGTAAAGTAACAGGCTTCTGTGAGGAGTGTCCATCTGATTATAATCTTCTCCGCTGTGTATAAAGCATTCCACATTATCAGGGAAATACCTGGAGTAGAAAGAAGAACAGAGCAATACATCTGGGTACTTGGTTAAGATGGTGCCATCCCCACAGGGCACCCACACACCTCGCATCGCACAGTGGCCTCTGCTCCACATACTACCCACTCCCCAGGACTGGTGCCCCAGTCAGGCCTCTGCCAATGTACTGGCCAGGATGTGGGGGGTGGAATCCTGTTTCAACAATGACTTGTATTTATATATTACATAGTTAAAAAAATAATCAGACAAAAATCAGACAAAAGGAAGGGACAGATTTTCAGGAGGACCTTATAGGAGGAGAGAGCAGTGCAGAGGTTTCGGGAAGGATTTCTGAAGTTTAAGGCTCAGGCAGCTGAAGACACAGCCACCAATGGTGGGGTGAAGGGAGTGGAGATGCACAAGAGGAATTCAGCAGCAGATGAGCTGAGGCAAGGGCAGAGACAGGCAATGTTACAGCAGTGGAAATAGGCAGTCTTGGTGAGGAGAGGACATGGGGCCGGAATGTCAGTTCAGGGTCAAATAGATAGCCAACATTGCCTGTCTGGAGCAGCTTCAGAGAGTGGCCCCGGGGGGGATGGGCCAAAGGCAACGACTTTGGTCTTCCTAATGTTTAACTGGAGGACATTGCCACTCATCCACTGTCCAGATATTGTCAAATAGTGTGGAGAGTCAAGAGAGGTGGTGGAGAGATAGAGCTGGGTGTTATTAGTGTACATGTAGAGCCTATTTAAGGTGAAGTAATCTCATACTGCATACAGTTCACTATGTAATGGGCTTAAAGTGGACTGGTCCTCATACAGTACAGAACGTTATGGGTTAAAGGTGGACTGCTCCCTGTACAGTACAGTGTGTACTGGGCTTAAGGTGGTTTGCTCCCTACACAGTATGTGTAATGGCCTTCAGGTGGACTGCTCCCTGTACAGTTGTGTGTAAGAGTTTAATGTGGACTACTCTCTGTATAGTGTGTAAGGCACTTAAGGTGGTCTGCTCCTCATACACTACAGTGTGTAATGGTTTTAAGGTGAACTGCCCCCCATACCATGCAGCATGTGTAAGGGTTTAAGGTGGACTGCTCCTGTACAATGTGTAATGGGTTTGAGGTGGACTCCTCCCTGTATAGTACAATGTGTAGTGGGTTTAAGGTGGACTCCTCCCTGTATAGTACAGCATGTGTAACAGCTTTGAGGTGTGGACTGCTGTCTGTACAGTAGTGTGTCATGGGTTAAGTTGAATTGATCCCCAAACTGCATGTGTACAGCATATGTAATGGGTTTTATGTGGACTGCTCCCTCCAGAGTAATGTGTGTAATGGGTTTATGGTGGACTGCTCCCTACAGAGTAATGTATGTAATGGGTTTAAGGTGCACTGTTCCCTCCAGAGTAATGTATGTAATGGGTTTAAGGTGGACTGTTCCCTGTACAGTTCTTAGATGTACAATGGCACTATCTTATAGTGTATACTTACTGAGAAGGGCTCCTCCGTACAGTCTCACAGACATTTTAGTGCTGGATCCGTCTTCATCAAAGACAGCTTCATAAAGGCGCTCGGGAAAGGTAAGAGCCTGGGAAACAGAGAGACAGAGACATATTTACTGCTAACGTTCAACACACTGCACCTGTCCCTATACAGTGCATGGGTAAAATCCATTATGTGTCTCACAGAATTGTTACAGTGCAGAAGGAGGCTTTTCGGCCCATCGTGTCTGCACTGGTTCTCTGAATAAGCATTTCACTGAGTCCCATTCCCCTGCCTTCTCCTTGTGACTCTGTACATTCTTCCTTTTCATATATCAGTCTAATCCTTGGTGAATGCTTCAATTGAACCTGCCTCCACCGCGTTCTCAGACAGTGCATTCCAGACCTTAACCACTTCCTGCGTGAAAAAGTTTTCCCTCAGGTCACTTTTTGGTTCTTTTACCAATTACTTCAAATCTGTGCCGTCTCGTTCTTGACCCTTTCACGAGTGGGAACAGTTTCTCTCTATCTACTCTGTCCAGACCCCTCATGATTTTGAATACCTCGATCAAATCACCTCTCAGCCTTCTCTTCTCCAAGGAAAACAGTCCTAACTTCTCCAATCTATCTTTATAACTGAAATTCCTCATCCCTGGAACCATTCTCGTGAATCTTTCCTGTACTCTCTCCAGCGCCCTCACCTCTTTCCTAAAGTGCGGAGCACAGAATTGGACGCAATACTGCAGCTGAGGCCGAACTAGTGTCTTATACAAGTTCAACATAACTTCCTTGCTCTTGTACTCTATGCCCCTATTAATAAAGCTTAGGATACTATATGCTTTATTAACTGTGCTCTCAAGCTGTCCTGTCACCTTTAATGACATATGCACATATACACCCATGTGCCTCTGCTCCTGCACCCCCTTTAGAATTGTACCCGTTATTCTATATTGTCTTTCCATGTTCTTCCTACCAAAATGAATCACTTCACATTTCTCTGCATTGAACTTCATCTGCCACCTGTCTGCCCATTCCACCAACTTTTGAAGTTCTACACTATCCTCCTCACAGTTCACAATGCTTCCAAGTTCCGTATCATCCACAAACTTTGAAATTGTGCCCTGCACACCAAGGTCTAGGTCATTAATATGCATCAGGAAAAGCAAGGGTCACAACATTGACCCCTCCGGAACTCCACTACAAACCTTCCTCCATCTCCATTAACTACTACTCTTTGTTTCCTGTCACTCAGTCAATTCCGTATCCATGTTGCTACTGTCCTGTTTATTCCATGAGCTATAACTTTGCTCACAAGTCTGTTGTGTGACACTGTATCAAATACCTTTTGAAAGTCCATGTATACCACATCAACTGTATTGCCCTCATCAACCCTCTCTGTTACCTCCTCAAAAAACTCCAGCAAATTAGTTAAACATGATTTTCCCTTAAGGAATCCATGCTGGCTTTCCTTAATTAACCCGCATTTGTCCAGTTGACCTTTTTGTCCAAAATTCATCTTTCTAGATGTTTCCCCACTGAAGTTAAACAGACTGCCCTGTAGTTGCTGGGCTTATCTTTACAACCTTTTTTGAACAAGGATGTAACATTTGCAATTCTCCAGTCCTCTGGCACCACACCCAAATCTAAAGAAATCTGAAAAATTACAGCCAGTGCCTCTGCGATTTCCACTCTCACTTCCCTCAGTAACCTTGGATGCATCTCATCTGGTCCTGGTGCCTTACCCACTGTAAGTACAGACAGGCTATCCAATACCTCTTCCTTATCAATTTTAAACCCTTCTAGTGTCTGTTACCTCCTCTTTCACCATTGCCTGGGTTGCATCTTCTTCCTTGGTAAAGACAGACGCAAAGTATTCATTTAATACCTCAGCTATGCCCACTGCCTCCATGCACAAATCCCCTTGTTGGTCCCTAATCGGCCCCATTCTCCTTTCACCGCCATATTACTATTTATATGTCTATAGAAAACTTTGGGATTCCCTTTTATGTTAACCGCCAGTCTCATTTCATACTCTCTCTTTGCTTCTCTTATCTACTTTTTCACTTCTCCTCTGAACCTTCTATATTCAGCCTGGTTCTCAAGAGTATTTTCTATCTAGCATCTGGCTTCAGCATACTTTTTCTTCTTTATCTTAATCTCTACCTCTTTTGTCATCCAGGGAGCTCTGGATTTGTTTGCTCTACTTTTCCCCTTCAAGGGAACATACCTTGACTGCGCCCGAACTAGCCGCTGTTCTGAAGGTAGCCCAGAGTTCAGCTGCTGTTTTTCCTGCCAACCTTTGATTCCAATTTATTCGCTCCAGCAAAATTCTTACCCCATTGAAGTTGACTTTCCCCCAGATAATTATTCTTACACTGGATTGTTCTTTGTCCTTTTGCATAGTCAACCTAAACCTTATAACGCAATGATCAGTGTCCCCTAAATGTTCCCCTACTGACGATCCACTTTTCCCACCTCATTCCCAAGAACCAAGTCTAGCAGGGATTCATTTCTTTCCTTTCTTATTGGACTGGAAACATACCATTGTAGAAAATTTTCCTGAATACACTCGAGGAATTCTTGCCCCTCACTGTCCTTTACACTACTATTATCCCAGTCTATGTTTGGATAATTAAAGTCCCCCATTATAACTACTCTATAATTTTTGCACCTCTCTGTAATTTCCTTGCAAATCTGTTCCTCCATGTCCTTCCCACTAGCTGGTGGCCGATAGACAACACCGAGCAATGTAACTGCACCTTTTTTGTTCCTTAGCTCTAGCCAAATAAATTCTGTTTTCAACCCTTCTGGGATATCCTTTTTCTCCAGCACTGCAATGTTCTCCTTAATCACCTCTCCCCTTTTTTCCCTTTCCTATCTTTTCTAAATACCTTTTATCCAGTCCTGCCCTTCTTTGAGCCAGGTCTCTGCTATAACCACAACATCATATTTCCACATGGCAATCTGCGCCTGTACCTCACCAATCTTATTAACCACACTCTGTGTAGTCACATGCATGCACATTAACCCTGATTCAGACTTTTGGCTCTCCTATACAACACATACTGTAAAATGAAAAGATTACAACAATGGAGGAACCCATCCTACCTGCCAGGACTGGGTACACTGGTGATGGAGACTCAGGTACACATGGACTATAAAATCAGAAATATGGAAGCCCTGCTTCTGCTGAAAGAAACTGTCTCCAAATAGTACCGACATTCCGAGGTGATTGGCTTTCAGACGAGCCTCAATTCTCAAATAAAACTAAATGCAGGCAGGGAGGAAAGCAGCTGTAATGGGTTCTTTATGTTGTCTGATGCAACATAAATGATGTGTGGAGTCCAGTTATGTTGAAGATCTCTAACAGGAATATTAACAGCTAAACTATTATATAAAGTATTTACAGAACCTTCATGTGGGTGTTACAGTTGCAAAGTGATGCTGGCTTGGAGTCACATGACTACATCCTGGCATTCAGCTCATTAGCATACTAAGATCTTAAAGGAAAATCACTCTTAAAGGCAGCCCATGAGAGTGGGAGGCAATGAGCGAGGCAGGGAATAACAGAACTGCACAACACATGTTTAACTACGTGAACAGTTCTTAGCAGATGCTGTCTCAGATGTGCTCACACAGATAATGCAGTTGAATAACTCAAGATATTTTTAGTCTCCAGCCACCTCCACTCAATTACAAATGCTAATTGGTTACCTCACAGAGACAAAAGTATTTTGCTTTATGTAACGTTAAATATCAAAACCCTCCAGGAACTGCACAGCCCCTGTGATATTCACCAGTTGCTTCTAAGCTCCTATTAGCAGCACCTCACTACAAACTGTCGTATGGATCTTCAATTATTGCAGCCACAATTTAAAGGTACACAAAGAAGGCATTACCAGCCTGAAAGTCACATATCCAAATTTGACGATGACACAAAGATAGGTGGCATTGTAAGCGGTGCAGATGGAAGCATAAAATTACAAAGAGATATTGGTAGATTAAGTTAATGGGCAAAACTGTGGCAAATGGATTTCAATATAGGCAAATGTGAGGTCATCTACTTTGGGCTTAAAAAGGTTAGAACAGGGTACTTTCTAAATGGTGAAAAGCTAGGCACAATGATGGTCCAGAGAGACTTGGGAGTTCAGGTACAGAAAATAATCAAAAATGCAAATGGAACGCTGGCCTTTAGATCCAGAGGCCGAGAATACAAGGGGGTAGAAGTCAGGCTTCAGCTATACAAAGCCCTGGTTAGACACATCTGCAGTACTGTGAGCATGACACCTTCGGCAGGATATGTTGGCCTTGGAGGAATGCAGAGTAGATTTACCGGAATGATACTTGGACTCTAAGTGTTACATTACAAGGAAATTAAACTAACCAGGGTTGTATTCCCTAGAATTTAGACAGTTAAGTGGTGATTTGATCGAAGTTTTCAAGATATTAAGGGGAACAGATAGAGAGTCGATAGAGAAAGAAACTATTTCCACTGGTGAAGGAGTCAAGGACTAGGTTAAAAATTAGAAACAGACTTTCAGGAGTGAAGTTAGGAAACAATTCCACACACAAAAGGTGGTAGAAGTTTGGAACTCGCTTCGAAAGTGGTAATTGATGCGAGGTCAATTGTTAATTTTAAATCTGAGATTGATTGATTTTTGTTAACCAAAGGTATTAAGGGATTTGGGATAAAAATGGGTAAATGGAGTTAGGTCACAGATCAGCCATGATCTTATTGAAAAGCAGAACAAGCTCAAGGGGCTAAATGGTCCACACCTGTTCCTGTATTCTGATATTTGTAGCACCAGGAGAACAGAGTACATTTATTGCCATCGCAGGGGAATCCCGCAGTACATTTATCCCCGGAGTAGGGGAATCCCACAGCACAATTATCCCCAGCGTAGGGGAATCCCACAGTACATTTATCCCCGGAGTAGGGGAATCCCACAGTACAATTATCCCCAGCGTAGGGGAATCCCACAGTACATTTATCCCCGGAGTAGGGGAATCCCGCAGTACATTTATCCCCGGAGTAGGGGAATCCCACAGTACATTTATCCCCGGAGTAGGGGAATCCCACTGTACATTTATTCCCGGAGTCGGGAAATCCCGCTGTACATTTATCCCCGGAGTAGGGGAATCCCACAGTACATTTATCCCCGGAGTAGGGGAATCCCGCAGTACATTTATTCCCGGCGTAGGGGAATCCCGCAGAACATTTATCCCCGGAGTAGGGGAATCCCGCAGTACATTTATCGCCAGAGTAGGGGAATCCCGCAGAACATTTATTCACGGAGTAGAGGAATCCCGTAGAACATTTATTGCCGTTGTAGGGGAATCCCGCAGTACATTTATCCCCGGAGTACAGGAATCCCGCAGTACATTTATCCCCGGAGTAGGGGAATCCCGCAGTACATTTATCACCGGAGTACAGGAATCCCGCAGTACATTTATCCCCGGAGTACGGGAATCCCGCAGTACATTTATCCTCTGAGTAGAGGAATCCCGCTGTACAATTATCCCCTGAGTAGGGAAATCCCACCGTACATTTATCCCCCCGGAGTAGGGGAACCCCACAGTACATTTATCCCCGGAGTAGAGGAATCCCGCAGTACATTTATCCCCAGAGTAGGGGAATCCCGCAGTACATTTATCCCCGGAGTAGGGGAATCCCGCAGTACATTTATTCACGGAGTAGGGGAATCCCGCAGTACATCTATCCCCGGAGTAGAGGAATCCCGCAGTACATTTATCCCCGGAGTAGAGGAATCCCGCAGAACATTTATTGCCGTCGTAGGGGAATCCCGCAGTACATTTATCCCCGGAGTAGGGGAATCCCACAGGACATTTATACCCGGAGTAGGGGAATCCCGCAGTACATTTATCCTCGGAGTAGGTGAATCCCACAGGACATTTATCCCCGGAGTACAGGAATCCCGCAGTACATTTATCCCCGGAGTAGGGGAATCCCGCAGTCCACTTATCCTCGGAGTAGGTGAATCCCACAGGACATTTATCCCCGGAGTACAGGAATCCCGCAGTACATTTATCCCCGGAGTACAGGAATCCCGCAGTACATTTATCCTCGGAGTAGGTGAATCCCACAGGACATTTATCCCCGGAGCACAGGAATCCCGCAGTACATTTATCCTCGGAGTAGGGGAATCCCGCAGTACATTTATCCCCGGAGTAGAGGAATCCCGCAGTACATTTATCCCCGGAGTAGAGGAATCCCACAGTACATTTATCCCCGGAGTAGAGGAATCCTGCAGTACATTTATCCCCGGAGTAGAGGAATACCACAGTACATTTATCCCCGGAGTAGAGGAATCCCGCAGTACATTTATTCCCGGCGTAGGGGAATCCCGCAGTACATTTATCCCCGGAGTAGAGGAATCCCGCAGTACATTTATCCCCGGAGTAGAGGAATCCCGCAGTACATTTATTCCCGGCGTAGGGGAATCCCGCAGTACATTTATCCCCGGAGTAGGGGAATCCCGCAGTACATTTATCCCCGGAGTAGGGGAATCCCGCAGTACATTTATCCCCGGAGTAGAGGAATCACGCAGTACATTTATCCCCGGAGTAGAGGAATCCCACAGTACATTTATCACCGGAGTACAGGAATCCCGCAGTACATTTATCCCCGGAGTACGGGAATCCCGCAGTACATTTATCCCCAGCGTAGGGGAATCCCACAGTACATTTATCCCCGGAGTAGGGGAATCCCGCAGTACATTTATCGCCAGAGGAGGGGAATCCAACAGTACATTTATCCCCAGCGTAGGTGAATCCCGCAGTACATTTATCACCGGAGTACAGGAATCCCGCAGTACATTTATCCCCGGAGTACGGGAATCCCGCAGTACATTTATCCTCTGAGTAGAGGAATCCCGCTGTAGAATTATCCCCTGAGTAGGTGAATCCCGCTGTACATTTATCACCGGAGTAGGGAAATCCCACAGTACATTTATCCCCCCGGAGTAGGGGAACCCCACTGTACATTTATCCCCGGAGTAGAGGAATCCCGCAGTACATTTATCCCCGGAGTAGAGGAATCCCGCAGTACATTTATTCCCAGCGTAGGGGAATCCCGCAGTACATTTATCCCCGGAGTAGGGGAATCCCACAGTACATTTATCCCCGGAGTAGAGGAATCCCGCTTTACATTTATCCCCGGAGTAGGTGAATCCCACAGTACATTTATCCCCGGAGTAGGGGAATCCCACAGGACATTTATCCCCGGAGTTGGGGAATCCCGCAGTACATTTATCCTCGGAGTAGAGGAATCCCGCTGTACATTTATCCCCGGAGTAGGGGAATCCGCAGTACATTTATTCCCGGCGTCGGGTAATCCCGCAGTACATTTATCCTCGGAGTAGGGGAATCCCACAGGACATTTATCCCCGGAGTACAGGAATCACGCTGTACATTTATCCCCGGAGTATGGGGATCCCACAGTACATTTATCCCCGGAGTAGGGGAATCCCGCAGTACATTTATCCTCGGAGTAGGGGAATCCCGCAGTACATTTATCCTCGGAGTAGGGGAATCCCACAGGACATTTATCCCCGGAGTAGGGGAATCCCGCAGTACATTTATTCCCGGAGTAGGGGAAACCGCAGTACATTTATCCCCGGAGTAGGGGAATCCCGCAGTACATTTATCCTCGGAGTAGGGGAATCCCACAGGACATTTATCCCCGGAGTACAGGAATCACGCTGTACATTTATCCCCGGAGTAGGGGAATCCCGCAGTACATTTATCCCCGGAGTAGAGGAATCCCACAGTACATTTATCCTCGGAGTAGGGGAATCCCGCAGAACATTTATTGCCGTCGTAGGGGAATCCCGCAGTACATTTATCCCCGGAGTAGGGGAATCCCACAGGACATTTATCCCCGGAGTAGGGGAATCCCGCAGTACATTTATCCCCGGAGTAGGGGAATCCCGCAGTACATTTATCCTCGGAGTAGATGAATCCCACAGGACATTTATCCCCGGAGTACAGGAATCCCGCAGTACATTTATCCCCGGAGTAGGGGAATCCCGCAGTACATTTATCCTCGGAGTAGGTGAATCCCACAGGACATTTATCCCCGGAGTACAGGAATCCCGCAGTACATTTATCCCCGGAGTACAGGAATCCCGCAGTACATTTATCCTCGGAGTAGGTGAATCCCACAGGACATTTATCCCCGGAGTACAGGAATCCCGAAGTACATTTATCCTCGGAGTAGGGGAATCCCACAGGACATTTATCCCCGGAGTACAGGAATCCCGCTGTACATTTATCCCCGGAGTAGGGGAATCCCACAGGACATTTATCGCCAGAGTAGAGGAATCCCGCAGAACATTTATTCCCGGCGTAGGGGAATCCCGCAGTACATTTATCCCCGGAGTAGAGGAATCCCGCAGTACATTTATTCCCGGCGTAGGGGAATCCCGCAGTACATTTATCCACGGAGTAGGGGAATCCCGCAGTACATTTATCCCCGGAGTAGAGGAATCCCACAGTACATTTATCCCCGGAGTAGAGGAATCCCGCAGTACATTTATCCCCGGAGTAGAGGAATCCCGCAGTACATTTATCCCCGGAGTAGAGGAATACCACAGTACATTTATCACCGGAGTACAGGAATCCCGCAGTACATTTATCCCCGGAGTACGGGAATACCGCAGTACATTTATCCCCAGCGTAGGGGAATCCCACAGTACATTTATCCCCGGAGTAGGGGAATCCCGCAGTACATTTATCGCCAGAGTAGGGGAATCCCGCAGTACATTTATCGCCAGAGGAGGGGAATCCCACAGTACATTTATCCCCAGCGTAGGGGAATCCCACAGTACATTTATCCCCAGCGTAGGGGAATCCCACAGTACATTTATCCCCAGCGTAGGGGAATCCCACAGTACATTTATTCCCGGAGTAGGGGAATCCCACAGTACATTTATCGCCAGAGTAGAGGAATCCCGCAGTACATTTCTCGCGAGAGGAGGGGAATCCCGCAGTACATTTATCCCCAGCGTAGGGGAATCCCACAGTACATTTATCCCCGGAGTAGGGGAATCCCGCAGTACATTTATCGCCAGAGGAGGGGAATCCCACAGTACATTTATCCCCGGAGTAGGGGAATCCCGCAGTACATTTATTCCCGGAGTACAGGAATCACGCTGTACATTTATCCCCGGAGTAGGGGAATCCCACAGTACATTTATCCTCGGAGTAGGGGAATCCCACAGTACATTTATCCCCGGAGTATGGGAATCCCACAGTACATTTATTCCCGGAGTACAGGAATCACGCTGTACATTTATCCCCGGAGTAGGGGAATCCCGCAGGACATTTATCCTCGGAGTAGGGGAATCCCGCAGTACATTTATCCTCGGAGTAGGGGAATCCCACAGGACATTTATCCCCGGAGTAGGGGAATCCCGCAGTACATTTATTCCCGGAGTAGGGGAATCCCGCAGTACATTTATCCTCGGAGTAGGGGAATCCCACAGGACATTTATCCCCGGAGTACAGGAATCAGGCAGTACATTTATCCCCGGAGTAGGGGAATCCCGCAGTACATTTATCCCCGGAGTAGAGGAATCCCACAGTACATTTATCCCCGGAGTAGAGGAATCCCGCAGTACATTTATTCCCGGCGTAGGGGAATCCCGCAGTACATTTATCCCCGGAGTAGAGGAATCCCACAGTACATTTATCCCCGGAGTAGAGGAATCCCACAGTACATTTATCCCCGGAGTAGAGGAATCCCGCAGTACATTTATTCCCGGCGTAGGGGAATCCCGCAGTACATTTATCCCCGGAGTAGGGGAATCCCGCAGTACATTTATCCCCGGAGTAGGGGAATCCCGAAATACATTTATCCCCGGAGTAGAGGAATCCCGCAGTACATTTATCCCCGGAGTAGAGGAATCCCACAGTACATTTATCACCGGAGTACAGGAATCCCGCAGTACATTTATCCCCGGAGTACGGGAATCCCGCAGTACATTTATCCCCAGCGTAGGGGAATCCCACAGTACATTTATCCCCGGAGTAGGGGAATCCCGCAGTACATTTATCGCCAGAGTAGGGGAATCCCGCAGTACATTTATCGCCAGAGGAGGGGAATCCCACAGTACATTTATCCCCAGCGTTGGTGAATCCCGCAGTACATTTATCACCGGAGTACAGGAATCCCGCAGTACATTTATCCCCGGAGTACGGGAATCCCGCAGTACATTTATCCTCTGAGTAGAGGAATCCCGCTGTAGAATTATCCCCTGAGTAGGGGAATCCCGCTGTACATTTATCCCCGCAGTAGGGAAATCCCACAGTACATTTATCCCCCCGGAGTAGGGGAACCCCACAGTACATTTATCCCCGGAGTAGAGGAATCCCGCAGTACATTTATCCCCGGAGTAGAGGAATCCCGCAGTACATTTATTCCCAGCGTAGGGGAATCCCGCAGTACATTTATCCCCGGAGTAGGGGAATCCCACAGTCCATTTATCCCCGGAGTAGAGGAATCCCGCTGTACATTTATCCCCGGAGTCGGGGAATCCCGCTGTACATTTATCCCCGGAGTAGGTGAATCCCACAGTACATTTATCCCCGGAGTAGGGGAATCCCGCAGTACATTTATTCCCGGCATAGGGGAATCCCGCAGTACATTTATCCCCGGAGTAGGGGAATCCCGCAGTACATGTAGCCCCGGAGAAGGGAAATCCCGCTGTACATTTATCCCCGGAGTAGGGGAATCCCGCAGAACATTTATCCCCGGAGTACGGGAATCTCGCAGTACATTTATCCTCGGAGCAGAGGAATCCCGCGGTACATTTATGCCCGGAGTAGGGGAATCCCGCAGTACATTTATCCCCGGAATACAGGAATCCCGCTGTACATTTATCCCCGGAGTAGGGGAATCCCACAGGACATTTATCCCCGGAGTTGGGGAATCCCGCAGTACATTTATCCTCGGAGTAGAGTAATCCCGCTGCACATTTATCCCCGGAGTAGGGGAACCCGCAGTACATTTATTCCCGGCGTAGGGTAATCCCGCAGTACATTTATCCTCGGAGTAGGGGAATCCCACAGGACATTTATCCCCGGAGTACAGGAATCACGCTGTACATTTATCGCCGGAGTAGGGGAATCCACAGTACATTTTTCCCCGGAGTAGGGGAATCCCGCAGTACATTTATCCTCGGAGTAGGGGAATCCCGCAGTACATTTATCCTCGGAGTAGGGGAATCCCACAGGACATTTATCCCCGGAGTAGGGGAATCCCACAGTACAATTATCCCCAGCGTAGGGGAATCCCTCAGTACATTTATCCCCGGAGTAGGGGAATCCCGCAGTACATTTATCCCCGGATTAGGGGAATCCCACAGTACATTTATCCCCGGAGTAGGGGAATCCCGCAGTACATTTATCCCCGGAGTAGGGGAATCCCACAGTACAATTATCCCCAGCGTAGGGGAATCCCACAGTACATTTATCCCCGAAGTAGGGGAATCCCGCAGTACATTTATCCCCGGAGCAGGGGAATCCCACAGTACAATTATCCCCAGCGTAGGGGAATCCCACAGTACATTTATCCCCGGAGTAGGGGAATCCCGCAGTACATTTATCCCCGGAGTAGGGGAATCCCACAGCACAATTATCCCCAGCGTAGGGGAATCCCACAGTACATTTATCCCCGGAGTAGGGGAATCCCACAGTACAATTATCCCCAGCGTAGGGGAATCCCACAGTACATTTATCCCCGGAGTAGGGGAATCCCGCAGTACATTTATCCCCGGAGTAGGGGAATCCCACAGTACATTTATCCCCGGAGTAGGGGAATCCCACTGTACATTTATTCCCGGAGTCGGGAAATCCCGCTGTACATTTATCCCCGGAGTAGGGGAATCCCACAGTACATTTATCCCCGGAGTAGGGGAATCCCGCAGTACATTTATTCCCGGCGTAGGGGAATCCCGCAGAACATTTATCCCCGGAGTAGGGGAATCCCGCAGTACATTTATCGCCAGAGTAGGGGAATCCCGCAGAACATTTATTCACGGAGTAGAGGAATCCCGTAGAACATTTATTGCCGTTGTAGGGGAATCCCGCAGTACATTTATCCCCGGAGTACAGGAATCCCGCAGTACATTTATCCCCGGAGTAGGGGAATCCCGCAGTACATTTATCACCGGAGTACAGGAATCCCGCAGTACATTTATCCCCGGAGTACGGGAATCCCGCAGTACATTTATCCTCTGAGTAGAGGAATCCCGCTGTACAATTATCCCCTGAGTAGGGAAATCCCACCGTACATTTATCCCCCCGGAGTAGGGGAACCCCACAGTACATTTATCCCCGGAGTAGAGGAATCCCGCAGTACATTTATCCCCAGAGTAGGGGAATCCCGCAGTACATTTATCTCCGGAGTAGGGGAATACCGCAGTACATTTATTCACGGAGTAGGGGAATCCCGCAGTACATCTATCCCCGGAGTAGAGGAATCCCGCAGTACATTTATCCCCGGAGTAGAGGAATCCCGCAGAACATTTATTGCCGTCGTAGGGGAATCCCGCAGTACATTTATCCCCGGAGTAGGGGAATCCCACAGGACATTTATCCCCGGAGTAGGGGAATCCCGCAGTACATTTATCCTCGGAGTAGGTGAATCCCACAGGACATTTATCCCCGGAGTACAGGAATCCCGCAGTACATTTATCCCCGGAGTAGGGGAATCCCGCAGTCCACTTATCCTCGGAGTAGGTGAATCCCACAGGACATTTATCCCCGGAGTACAGGAATCCCGCAGTACATTTATCCCCGGAGTACAGGAATCCCGCAGTACATTTATCCTCGGAGTAGGTGAATCCCACAGGACATTTATCCCCGGAGCACAGGAATCCCGCAGTACATTTATCCTCGGAGTAGGGGAATCCCACAGGACATTTATCCCCGGAGTACAGGAATCCCGCTGTACATTTATCCCCGGAGTAGGGGAATCCCACAGGACATTTATCGCCAGAGTGGAGGAATCCCGCAGAACATTTATACCCGGAGTAGGGGAATCCCGCAGTACATTTATCCCCGGAGTAGAGGAATCCCGCAGTACATTTATCCCCGGAGTAGAGGAATCCCACAGTACATTTATCCCCGGAGTAGAGGAATCCTGCAGTACATTTATCCCCGGAGTAGAGGAATACCACAGTACATTTATCCCCGGAGTAGAGGAATCCCGCAGTACATTTATTCCCGGCGTAGGGGAATCCCGCAGTACATTTATCCCCGGAGTAGAGGAATCCCGCAGTACATTTATCCCCGGAGTAGAGGAATCCCGCAGTACATTTATTCCCGGCGTAGGGGAATCCCGCAGTACATTTATCCCCGGAGTAGGGGAATCCCGCAGTACATTTATCCCCGGAGTAGGGGAATCCCGCAGTACATTTATCCCCGGAGTAGAGGAATCACGCAGTACATTTATCCCCGGAGTAGAGGAATCCCACAGTACATTTATCACCGGAGTACAGGAATCCCGCAGTACATTTATCCCCGGAGTACGGGAATCCCGCAGTACATTTATCCCCAGCGTAGGGGAATCCCACAGTACATTTATCCCCGGAGTAGGGGAATCCCGCAGTACATTTATCGCCAGAGGAGGGGAATCCAACAGTACATTTATCCCCAGCGTAGGTGAATCCCGCAGTACATTTATCACCGGAGTACAGGAATCCCGCAGTACATTTATCCCCGGAGTACGGGAATCCCGCAGTACATTTATCCTCTGAGTAGAGGAATCCCGCTGTAGAATTATCCCCTGAGTAGGTGAATCCCGCTGTACATTTATCACCGGAGTAGGGAAATCCCACAGTACATTTATCCCCCCGGAGTAGGGGAACCCCACTGTACATTTATCCCCGGAGTAGAGGAATCCCACAGTACATTTATCCCCGGAGTAGAGGAATCCCGCAGTACATTTATTCCCAGCGTAGGGGAATCCCGCAGTACATTTATCCCCGGAGTAGGGGAATCCCACAGTACATTTATCCCCGGAGTAGAGGAATCCCGCTTTACATTTATCCCCGGAGTAGGTGAATCCCACAGTACATTTATCCCCGGAGTAGGGGAATCCCACAGGACATTTATCCCCGGAGTTGGGGAATCCGGCAGTACATTTATCCTCGGAGTAGAGGAATCCCGCTGTACATTTATCCCCGGAGTAGGGGAATCCGCAGTACATTTATTCCCGGCGTCGGGTAATCCCGCAGTACATTTATCCTCGGAGTAGGGGAATCCCACAGGACATTTATCCCCGGAGTACAGGAATCACGCTGTACATTTATCCCCGGAGTATGGGGATCCCACAGTACATTTATCCCCGGAGTAGGGGAATCCCGCAGTACATTTATCCTCGGAGTAGGGGAATCCCGCAGTACATTTATCCTCGGAGTAGGGGAATCCCACAGGACATTTATCCCCGGAGTAGGGGAATCCCGCAGTACATTTATTCCCGGAGTAGGGGAAACCGCAGTACATTTATCCCCGGAGTAGGGGAATCCCGCAGTACATTTATCCTCGGAGTAGGGGAATCCCACAGGACATTTATCCCCGGAGTACAGGAATCACGCTGTACATTTATCCCCGGAGTAGGGGAATCCCGCAGTACATTTATCCCCGGAGTAGAGGAATCCCACAGTACATTTATCCTCGGAGTAGGGGAATCCCGCAGAACATTTATTGCCGTCGTAGGGGAATCCCGCAGTACATTTATCCCCGGAGTAGGGGAATCCCACAGGACATTTATCCCCGGAGTAGGGGAATCCCGCAGTACATTTATCCCCGGAGTAGGGGAATCCCGCAGTACATTTATCCTCGGAGTAGATGAATCCCACAGGACATTTATCCCCGGAGTACAGGAATCCCGCAGTACATTTATCCCCGGAGTAGGGGAATCCCGCAGTACATTTATCCTCGGAGTAGGTGAATCCCACAGGACATTTATCCCCGGAGTACAGGAATCCCGCAGTACATTTATCCCCGGAGTACAGGAATCCCGCAGTACATTTATCCTCGGAGTAGGTGAATCCCACAGGACATTTATCCCCGGAGTACAGGAATCCCGAAGTACATTTATCCTCGGAGTAGGGGAATCCCACAGGACATTTATCCCCGGAGTACAGGAATCCCGCTGTACATTTATCCCCGGAGTAGGGGAATCCCACAGGACATTTATCGCCAGAGTAGAGGAATCCCGCAGAACATTTATTCCCGGCGTAGGGGAATCCCGCAGTACATTTATCCCCGGAGTAGAGGAATCCCGCAGTACATTTATTCCCGGCGTAGGGGAATCCCGCAGTACATTTATCCACGGAGTAGGGGAATCCCGCAGTACATTTATCCCCGGAGTAGAGGAATCCCACAGTACATTTATCCCCGGAGTAGAGGAATCCCGCAGTACATTTATCCCCGGAGTAGAGGAATCCCGCAGTACATTTATCCCCGGAGTAGAGGAATACCACAGTACATTTATCACCGGAGTACAGGAATCCCGCAGTACATTTATCCCCGGAGTACGGGAATACCGCAGTACATTTATCCCCAGCGTAGGGGAATCCCACAGTACATTTATCCCCGGAGTAGGGGAATCCCGCAGTACATTTATCGCCAGAGTAGGGGAATCCCGCAGTACATTTATCGCCAGAGGAGGGGAATCCCACAGTACATTTATCCCCAGCGTAGGGGAATCCCACAGTACATTTATCCCCAGCGTAGGGGAATCCCACAGTACATTTATCCCCAGCGTAGGGGAATCCCACAGTACATTTATTCCCGGAGTAGGGGAATCCCACAGTACATTTATCGCCAGAGTAGAGGAATCCCGCAGTACATTTCTCGCGAGAGGAGGGGAATCCCGCAGTACATTTATCCCCAGCGTAGGGGAATCCCACAGTACATTTATCCCCGGAGTAGGGGAATCCCGCAGTACATTTATCGCCAGAGGAGGGGAATCCCACAGTACATTTATCCCCGGAGTAGGGGAATCCCGCAGTACATTTATTCCCGGAGTACAGGAATCACGCTGTACATTTATCCCCGGAGTAGGGGAATCCCACAGTACATTTATCCTCGGAGTAGGGGAATCCCACAGTACATTTATCCCCGGAGTATGGGAATCCCACAGTACATTTATTCCCGGAGTACAGGAATCACGCTGTACATTTATCCCCGGAGTAGGGGAATCCCGCAGGACATTTATCCTCGGAGTAGGGGAATCCCGCAGTACATTTATCCTCGGAGTAGGGGAATCCCACAGGACATTTATCCCCGGAGTAGGGGAATCCCGCAGTACATTTATTCCCGGAGTAGGGGAATCCCGCAGTACATTTATCCTCGGAGTAGGGGAATCCCACAGGACATTTATCCCCGGAGTACAGGAATCAGGCAGTACATTTATCCCCGGAGTAGGGGAATCCCGCAGTACATTTATCCCCGGAGTAGAGGAATCCCACAGTACATTTATCCCCGGAGTAGAGGAATCCCGCAGTACATTTATTCCCGGCGTAGGGGAATCCCGCAGTACATTTATCCCCGGAGTAGAGGAATCCCACAGTACATTTATCCCCGGAGTAGAGGAATCCCACAGTACATTTATCCCCGGAGTAGAGGAATCCCGCAGTACATTTATTCCCGGCGTAGGGGAATCCCGCAGTACATTTATCCCCGGAGTAGGGGAATCCCGCAGTACATTTATCCCCGGAGTAGGGGAATCCCGAAATACATTTATCCCCGGAGTAGAGGAATCCCGCAGTACATTTATCCCCGGAGTAGAGGAATCCCACAGTACATTTATCACCGGAGTACAGGAATCCCGCAGTACATTTATCCCCGGAGTACGGGAATCCCGCAGTACATTTATCCCCAGCGTAGGGGAATCCCACAGTACATTTATCCCCGGAGTAGGGGAATCCCGCAGTACATTTATCGCCAGAGTAGGGGAATCCCGCAGTACATTTATCGCCAGAGGAGGGGAATCCCACAGTACATTTATCCCCAGCGTTGGTGAATCCCGCAGTACATTTATCACCGGAGTACAGGAATCCCGCAGTACATTTATCCCCGGAGTACGGGAATCCCGCAGTACATTTATCCTCTGAGTAGAGGAATCCCGCTGTAGAATTATCCCCTGAGTAGGGGAATCCCGCTGTACATTTATCCCCGGAGTAGGGAAATCCCACAGTACATTTATCCCCCCGGAGTAGGGGAACCCCACAGTACATTTATCCCCGGAGTAGAGGAATCCCGCAGTACATTTATCCCCGGAGTAGAGGAATCCCGCAGTACATTTATTCCCAGCGTAGGGGAATCCCGCAGTACATTTATCCCCGGAGTAGGGGAATCCCACAGTCCATTTATCCCCGGAGTAGAGGAATCCCGCTGTACATTTATCCCCGGAGTCGGGGAATCCCGCTGTACATTTATCCCCGGAGTAGGTGAATCCCACAGTACATTTATCCCCGGAGTAGGGGAATCCCGCAGTACATTTATTCCCGGCATAGGGGAATCCCGCAGTACATTTATCCCCGGAGTAGGGGAATCCCGCAGTACATGTAGCCCCGGAGAAGGGAAATCCCGCTGTACATTTATCCCCGGAGTAGGGGAATCCCGCAGAACATTTATCCCCGGAGTACGGGAATCTCGCAGTACATTTATCCTCGGAGCAGAGGAATCCCGCAGTACATTTATGCCCGGAGTAGGGGAATCCCGCAGTACATTTATCCCCGGAATACAGGAATCCCGCTGTACATTTATCCCCGGAGTAGGGGAATCCCACAGGACATTTATCCCCGGAGTTGGGGAATCCCGCAGTACATTTATCCTCGGAGTAGAGGAATCCCGCTGTACATTTATCCCCGGAGTAGGGGAACCCGCAGTACATTTATTCCCGGCGTAGGGTAATCCCGCAGTACATTTATCCTCGGAGTAGGGGAATCCCACAGGACATTTATCCCCGGAGTACAGGAATCACGCTGTACATTTATCGCCGGAGTAGGGGAATCCACAGTACATTTTTCCCCGGAGTAGGGGAATCCCGCAGTACATTTATCCTCGGAGTAGGGGAATCCCGCAGTACATTTATCCTCGGAGTAGGGGAATCCCACAGGACATTTATCCCCGGAGTAGGGGAATCCCGCAGTACATTTATTCCCGGAGTAGGGGAAACCGCAGTACATTTATCCCCGCAGTAGGGTAATCCCGCAGTACATTTATCCTCGGAGTAGGGGAATCCCACAGGACATTTATCCCCGGAGTACAGGAATCACGCTGTACATTTATCCCCGGAGTAGGGGAATCCCGCAGTACATTTATCCCCGGAGTAGAGGAATCCCGCAGTACATTTATCCTCGGAGTAGGGGAATCCCGCAGAACATTTATTGCCGTCGTAGGGGAATCCCGCAGTACATTTATCCCCAGCGTAGGGGAATCCCACAGTACATTTATCCCCGGAGTAGGGGAATCCCGCAGTACATTTATCGCCAGAGGAGGGGAATCCCACAGTACATTTATCCCCGGAGTAGGGGAATCCCACAGTACATTTATTCCCGGAGTACAGGAATCACGCTGTACATTTATCCCCGGAGTAGGGGAATCCCACAGTACATTTATCCTCGGAGTAGGGGAATCCCACAGTACATTTATCCCCGGAGTAGGGGAATCCCACAGTACATTTATTCCCGGAGTACAGGAATCACGCTGTACATTTATCCCCGGAGTAGGGGAATCCCGCAGTACATTTATCCTCGGAGTAGGGGAATCCCGCAGTACATTTATCCTCGGAGTAGGGGAATCCCACAGGACATTTATCCCCGGAGTAGGGGAATCCCGCAGTACATTTATTCCCGGAGTCGGGGAATCCCGCAGTACATTTATCCTCGGAGTAGGGGAATCCCACAGGACATTTATCCCCGGAGTACAGGAATCAGGCAGTACATTTATCCCCGGAGTAGGGGAATCCCGCAGTACATTTATCCCCGGAGTAGAGGAATCCGACAGTACATTTATCCCCGGAGTAGAGGAATCCCGCAGTACATTTATTCCCGGCGTAGGGGAATCCCGCAGTACATTTATCCCCGGAGTAGAGGAATCCCACAGTACATTTATCCCCGGAGTAGAGGAATCCCACAGTACATTTATCCCCGGAGTAGAGGAATCCCGCAGTACATTTATTCCCGGCGTAGGGGAATCCCGCAGTACATTTATCCCCGGAGTAGGGGAATCCCGCAGTACATTTATCCCCGGAGTAGGGGAATCCCGCAATACATTTATCCCCGGAGTAGAGGAATCCCGCAGTACATTTATCCCCGGAGTAGAGGAATCCCACAGTACATTTATCACCGGAGTACAGGAATCCCGCAGTACATTTATCCCCGGAGTACAGGAATCACGCTGTACATTTATCGCCGGAGTAGGGGAATCCCGCAGTACATTTATCCTCGGAGTAGGGGAATCCCACAGGACATTTATCCCCGGAGTAGGGGAATCCCGCAGTACATTTATTCCCGGAGTAGGGGAAACCGCAGTACATTTATCCCCGCAGTAGGGTAATCCCGCAGTACATTTATCCTCGGAGTAGGGGAATCCCACAGGACATTTATCCCCGGAGTACAGGAATCACGCTGTACATTTATCCCCGGAGTAGGGGAATCCCGCTGTACATTTATCCCCGGAGTAGAGGAATCCCGCAGTACATTTATCCTCGGAGTAGGGGAATCCCGCAGAACATTTATTGCCGTCGTAGGGGAATCCCGCAGTACATTTATCCCCAGCGTAGGGGAATCCCACAGTACATTTATCCCCGGAGTAGGGGAATCCCGCAGTACATTTATCGCCAGAGGAGGGGAATCCCACAGTACATTTATCCCCGGAGTAGGGGAATCCCACAGTACATTTATTCCCGGAGTACAGGAATCACGCTGTACATTTATCCCCGGAGTAGGGGAATCCCACAGTACATTTATCCTCGGAGTAGGGGAATCCCACAGTACATTTATCCCCGGAGTAGGGGAATCCCACAGTACATTTATTCCCGGAGTAAAGGAATCACGCTGTACATTTATCCCCGGAGTAGGGGAATCCCACAGTACATTTATCCCCGGAGTAGGGGAATCCCACAGTACATTTATTCCCGGAGTACAGGAATCACGCTGTACATTTATCCCCGGAGTAGGGGAATCCCACAGGACATTTATCCCCGGAGTTGGGGAATCCCGCAGTACATTTATCCTCGGAGTAGAGGAATCCCGCTGTACATTTATCCCCGGAGTAGGGGAACCCGCAGTACATTTATTCCCGGCGTAGGGTAATCCCGCAGTACATTTATCCTCGGAGTAGGGGAATCCCACAGGACATTTATCCCCGGAGTACAGGAATCACGCTGTACATTTATCGCCGGAGTAGGGGAATCCACAGTACATTTTTCCCCGGAGTAGGGGAATCCCGCAGTACATTTATCCTCGGAGTAGGGGAATCCCGCAGTACATTTATCCTCGGAGTAGGGGAATCCCACAGGACATTTATCCCCGGAGTAGGGGAATCCCGCAGTACATTTATTCCCGGAGTAGGGGAAACCGCAGTACATTTATCCCCGCAGTAGGGTAATCCCGCAGTACATTTATCCTCGGAGTAGGGGAATCCCACAGGACATTTATCCCCGGAGTACAGGAATCACGCTGTACATTTATCCCCGGAGTAGGGGAATCCCGCAGTACATTTATCCCCGGAGTAGAGGAATCCCGCAGTACATTTATCCTCGGAGTAGGGGAATCCCGCAGAACATTTATTGCCGTCGTAGGGGAATCCCGCAGTACATTTATCCCCAGCGTAGGGGAATCCCACAGTACATTTATCCCCGGAGTAGGGGAATCCCGCAGTACATTTATCGCCAGAGGAGGGGAATCCCACAGTACATTTATCCCCGGAGTAGGGGAATCCCACAGTACATTTATTCCCGGAGTACAGGAATCACGCTGTACATTTATCCCCGGAGTAGGGGAATCCCACAGTACATTTATCCTCGGAGTAGGGGAATCCCACAGTACATTTATCCCCGGAGTAGGGGAATCCCACAGTACATTTATTCCCGGAGTACAGGAATCACGCTGTACATTTATCCCCGGAGTAGGGGAATCCCGCAGTACATTTATCCTCGGAGTAGGGGAATCCCGCAGTACATTTATCCTCGGAGTAGGGGAATCCCACAGGACATTTATCCCCGGAGTAGGGGAATCCCGCAGTACATTTATTCCCGGAGTCGGGGAATCCCGCAGTACATTTATCCTCGGAGTAGGGGAATCCCACAGGACATTTATCCCCGGAGTACAGGAATCAGGCAGTACATTTATCCCCGGAGTAGGGGAATCCCGCAGTACATTTATCCCCGGAGTAGAGGAATCCGACAGTACATTTATCCCCGGAGTAGAGGAATCCCGCAGTACATTTATTCCCGGCGTAGGGGAATCCCGCAGTACATTTATCCCCGGAGTAGAGGAATCCCACAGTACATTTATCCCCGGAGTAGAGGAATCCCACAGTACATTTATCCCCGGAGTAGAGGAATCCCGCAGTACATTTATTCCCGGCGTAGGGGAATCCCGCAGTACATTTATCCCCGGAGTAGGGGAATCCCGCAGTACATTTATCCCCGGAGTAGGGGAATCCCGCAATACATTTATCCCCGGAGTAGAGGAATCCCGCAGTACATTTATCCCCGGAGTAGAGGAATCCCACAGTACATTTATCACCGGAGTACAGGAATCCCGCAGTACATTTATCCCCGGAGTACAGGAATCACGCTGTACATTTATCGCCGGAGTAGGGGAATCCCGCAGTACATTTATCCTCGGAGTAGGGGAATCCCACAGGACATTTATCCCCGGAGTAGGGGAATCCCGCAGTACATTTATTCCCGGAGTAGGGGAAACCGCAGTACATTTATCCCCGCAGTAGGGTAATCCCGCAGTACATTTATCCTCGGAGTAGGGGAATCCCACAGGACATTTATCCCCGGAGTACAGGAATCACGCTGTACATTTATCCCCGGAGTAGGGGAATCCCGCTGTACATTTATCCCCGGAGTAGAGGAATCCCGCAGTACATTTATCCTCGGAGTAGGGGAATCCCGCAGAACATTTATTGCCGTCGTAGGGGAATCCCGCAGTACATTTATCCCCAGCGTAGGGGAATCCCACAGTACATTTATCCCCGGAGTAGGGGAATCCCGCAGTACATTTATCGCCAGAGGAGGGGAATCCCACAGTACATTTATCCCCGGAGTAGGGGAATCCCACAGTACATTTATTCCCGGAGTACAGGAATCACGCTGTACATTTATCCCCGGAGTAGGGGAATCCCACAGTACATTTATCCTCGGAGTAGGGGAATCCCACAGTACATTTATCCCCGGAGTAGGGGAATCCCACAGTACATTTATTCCCGGAGTAAAGGAATCACGCTGTACATTTATCCCCGGAGTAGGGGAATCCCGCAGTACATTTATCCTCGGAGTAGGGGAATCCCGCAGTACATTTATCCTCGGAGTAGGGGAATCCCACAGGACATTTATCCCCGGAGTCGGGGAATCCCGCAGTACATTTATTCCCGGAGTCGGGGAATCCCGCAGTACATTTATCCTCGGAGTAGGGGAATCCCACAGGACATTTATCCCCGGAGTACAGGAATCAGGCAGTACATTTATCCCCGGAGTAGGGGAATCCCGCAGTACATTTATCCCCGGAGTAGAGGAATCCCACAGTACATTTATCCCCGGAGTAGAGGAATCCCGCAGTACATTTATTCCCGGCGTAGGGGAATCCCGCAGTACATTTATCCCCGGAGTAGAGGAATCCCACAGTACATTTATCCCCGGAGTAGAGGAATCCCACAGTACATTTATCCCCGGAGTAGAGGAATCCCGCAGTACATTTATTCCCGGCGTAGGGGAATCCCGCAGTACATTTATCCCCGGAGTAGGGGAATCCCGCAGTACATTTATCCCCGGAGTAGGGGAATCCCGCAATACATTTATCCCCGGAGTAGAGGAATCCCGCAGTACATTTATCCCCGGAGTAGAGGAATCCCACAGTACATTTATCACCGGAGTACAGGAATCCCGCAGTACATTTATCCCCGGAGTACGGGATCCCACAGTACATTTATCCCCAGCGTAGGGGAATCCCACAGTACATTTATCCCCGGAGTAGGGGAATCCCGCAGTACATTTATCGCCAGAGTAGGGGAATCCCGCAGTACATTTATCGCCAGAGGAGGGGAATCCCACAGTACATTTATCCCCAGCGTTGGTGAATCCCGCAGTACATTTATCACCGGAGTACAGGAATCCCGCAGTACATTTATCCCCGGAGTACGGGAATCCCGCAGTACATTTATCCTCTGAGTAGAGGAATCCCGCTGTAGAATTATCCCCTGAGTAGGGGAATCCCGCTGTACATTTATCCCCGGAGTAGGGAAATCCCACAGTACATTTATCCCCCCGGAGTAGGGGAACCCCACAGTACATTTATCCCCGGAGTAGAGGAATCCCGCAGTACATTTATCCCCGGAGTAGAGGAATCCCGCAGTACATTTATTCCCAGCGTAGGGGAATCCCGCAGTACATTTATCCCCGGAGTAGGGGAATCCCACAGTACATTTATCCCCGGAGTAGAGGAATCCCGCTGTACATTTATCCCCGGAGTCGGGGAATCCCGCTGTACATTTATCCCCGGAGTAGGTGAATCCCACAGTACATTTATCCCCGGAGTAGGGGAATCCCGCAGTACATTTATTCCCGGCATAGGGGAATCCCGCAGTACATTTATCCCCGGAGTAGGGGAATCCCGCAGTACATGTAGCCCCGGAGAAGGGAAATCCCGCTGTACATTTATCCCCGGAGTAGGGGAATCCCGCAGAACATTTATCCCCGGAGTACGGGAATCTCGCAGTACATTTATCCTCGGAGCAGAGGAATCCCGCAGTACATTTATGCCCGGAGTAGGGGAATCCCGCAGTACATTTATCCCCGGAATACAGGAATCCCGCTGTACATTTATCCCCGGAGTAGGGGAATCCCACAGGACATTTATCCCCGGAGTTGGGGAATCCCGCAGTACATTTATCCTCGGAGTAGAGGAATCCCGCTGTACATTTATCCCCGGAGTAGGGGAACCCGCAGTACATTTATTCCCGGCGTAGGGTAATCCCGCAGTACATTTATCCTCGGAGTAGGGGAATCCCACAGGACATTTATCCCCGGAGTACAGGAATCACGCTGTACATTAATCGCCGGAGTAGGGGAATCCACAGTACATTTTTCCCCGGAGTAGGGGAATCCTGCAGTACATTTATCCTCGGAGTAGGGGAATCCCGCAGTACATTTATCCTCGGAGTAGGGGAATCCCACAGGACATTTATCCCCGGAGTAGGGGAATCCCGCAGTACATTTATTCCCGGAGTAGGGGAAACCGCAGTACATTTATCCCCGCAGTAGGGTAATCCCGCAGTACATTTATCCTCGGAGTAGGGGAATCCCACAGGACATTTATCCCCGGAGTACAGGAATCACGCTGTACATTTATCCCCGGAGTAGGGGAATCCCGCAGTACATTTATCCCCGGAGTAGAGGAATCCCGCAGTACATTTATCCTCGGAGTAGGGGAATCCCGCAGAACATTTATTGCCGTCGTAGGGGAATCCCGCAGTACATTTATCCCAGGAGTCGGGGAATCCCACAGGACATTTATCCCCGGAGTAGGGGAAACCCGCAGTACATTTATCCCCGGAGTAGGGGAATCCCGCAGTACATTTATCCTCGGAGCAGGTGAATCCCACAGGACATTTATCCCCGGAGTACAGGAATCCCGCAGTACATTTATCCCCGGAGTAGGGGAATCCCGCAGTACATTTATCCTCGGAGTAGGTGAATCCCACAGGACATTTATCCCCGGAGTACAGGAATCCCGCAGTACATTTATCCCCGGAGTACAGGAACCCCGCAGTACATTTATCCTCGGAGTAGGTGAATCCCACAGGACATTTATCCCCGGAGTACAGGAATCCCGCAGTACATTTATCCTCGGAGTAGGGGAATCCCACAGGACATTTATCCCCGGAGTACAGGAATCCCGCTGTACATTTATCCTCGGAGTAGGGGAATCCCGCAGAACATTCATTGCCGTCGTAGGGGAATCCCGCAGTACATTTATCCCCGGAGTAGGGGAATCCCACAGGACATTTATCCCCGGAGTAGGGGAATCCCGCAGTACATTTATCCCCGGAGTAGGGGAATCCCGCAGTACATTTATCCTCGGAGTAGGTGAATCCCACAGGACATTTATCCCCGGAGTACAGGAATCCCGCAGTACATTTATCCCCGGAGTAGGGGAATCCCGCAGTACATTTATCCTCGGAGTAGGTGAATCCCACAGGACATTTATCCCCGGAGTACAGGAATCCCGCAGTACATTTATCCCCGGAGTACAGGAACCCCGCAGTACATTTATCCTCGGAGTACAGGAATCCCGCTGTACATTTAACCCCGGAGTAGGGGAATCCCACAGGACATTGGTCGCCAGAGTAGAGGAATCCCGCAGAACATTTATTCCCGGCGTAGGGGAATCCCGCAGTACATTTATCCCCGGAGTAGAGGAATCCCGCAGTACATTTATTCCCGGCGTAGGGGAATCCCGCAGTACATTTATCCCCAGAGTAGGGGAATCCCACAGTACATTTATCCCCGGAGTAGAGGAATCCCACAGTACATTTATCCCCGGAGTAGAGGAATCCTGCAGTACATTTATCCCCGGAGTAGAGGAATCCCACAGTACATTTATCCCCGGAGTAGAGGAATCCCGCAGTACATTTATTCCCGGCGTAGGGGAATCCCGCAGTACATTTATCCCCGGAGTAGAGGAATCCCACAGTACATTTATCCCCGGAGTAGAGGAATCCCGCAGTACATTTATCCCCGGAGTAGAGGAATCCCACAGTACATTTATCCCCGGAGTAGAGGAATCCCGCAGTACATTTATTCCCGGCGTAGGGGAATCCCGCAGTACATTTATCCCCGGAGTACAGGAATCCCGCAGTACATTTATCCCCGGAGTAGGGGAATCCCGCAGTACATTTATCCCCGGAGTAGAGGAATCCCGCAGTACATTTATCCCCGGAGTAGAGGAATCCCGCAGTACATTTATCCCCGGAGTAGGGGAATCCCGCAGTACATTTATCCTCGGAGTAGGTGAATCCCACAGGACATTTATCCCCGGAGTACAGGAATCCCGCAGTACATTTATCCCCGGAGTACAGGAACCCCGCAGTACATTTATCCTCGGAGTAGGTGAATCCCACAGGACATTTATCCCCTGAGTACAGGAATCCCGCAGTACATTTATCCTCGGAGTAGGGGAATCCCACAGGACATTTATCCCCGGAGTACAGGAATCCCTCTGTACATTTATCCTCGGAGTAGGGGAATCCCACAGTACATTTATCCCCGGAGTACGGGAATCCCGCAGTACATTTATCCCCAGCGTAGGGGAATCCCACAGTACATTTATCCCCGGAGTAGGGGAATCCCGCAGTACATTTATCGCCAGAGTAGGGGAATCCCGCAGTACATTTATCGCCAGAGGAGGGGAATCCCACAGTACATTTATCCCCAGCGTAGGGGAATCCCACAGTACATTTATCGCCAGAGTAGGGGAATCCCGCAGTACATTTATCCCCAGCGTAGGGGAATCCCACAGTACATTTATCGCCAGAGTAGAGGAATCCCGCAGTACATTTCTCGCTAGAGGAGGGGAATCCCGCAGTACATTTATCCCCAGCGTAGGGGAATCCCACAGTACATTTATCCCCGGAGTAGGGGAATCCCGCAGTACATTTATCGCCAGAGGAGGGGAATCCCACAGTACATTTATCCCCGGAGTAGGGGAATCCCACAGTACATTTATTCCCGGAGTACAGGAATCACGCTGTACATTTATTCCCGGAGTAGGGGAATCCCACAGTACATTTATCCCCGGAGTAGGGGAATCCCGCAGTACATTTATCCTCGGAGTAGGGGAATCCCGCAGTACATTTATCCTCGGAGTAGGGGAATCCCACAGGACATTTATCCCCGGAGTAGGGGAATCCCGCAGTACATTTATTCCCGGAGTAGGGGAATCCCGCAGGACATTTATCCTCGGAGTAGGGGAATCCCACAGGACATTTATCCCCGGAGTACAGGAATCACGCAGTACATTTATCCCCGGAGTAGGGGAATCCCGCAGTACATATATCCCCGGAATAGAGGAATCCCGCAGTACATTTATCCTCGGAGTAGGGGAATCCCACAGAACATTTATTGCCGTCGTAGGGGAATCCCGCAGTACATTTATCCCCGGAGTAGGGGAATCCCACAGGACATTTATCCCCGGAGTAGGGGAATCCCGCAGTACATTTATCCCCGGAGTAGGGGAATCCCGCAGTACATTTATCCTCGGAGTAGGTGAATCCCACTGGACATTTATCCCCGGAGTACAGGAATCCCGCAGTACATTTATCCCCGGAGTAGGGGAATCCCGCAGTACATTTATCCTCGGAGTAGGTGAATCCCACAGGACATTTATCCCCGGAGTACAGGAATCCCGCAGTACATTTATCCCCGGAGTACAGGAATCCCGCAGTACATTTATCCTCGGAGTAGGTGAATCCCACAGGACATTTATCCCCGGAGTACAGGAATCCCGCAGTACATTTATCCTCGGAGTAGGGGAATCCCACAGGACATTTATCCCCGGAGTACAGGAATCCCGCTGTACATTTATCCCCGGAGTAGGGGAATCCCACAGGACATTTATCGCCAGAGTAGAGGAATCCCGCAGAACATTTATTCCCGGCGTAGGGGAATCCCGCAGTCCATTTATCCCCGGAGTAGAGGAATCCCGCAGTACATTTATTCCCGGCGTAGGGGAATCCCGCAGTACATTTATCCCCGGAGTAGGGGAATCCCGCAGAACATTTATCCCCGGAGTGGGGAATCCCGCAGTACATTTATCCCCGGAGTAGGGGAATCCCGCAGTACATTTATCCCGGAGTAGAGGAATCCCGCAGTACATTTATCCCCGGAGTACAGGAATCCCACAGTACATTTATCACCGGAGTACAGGAATCCCGCAGTACATTTATCCCCGGAGTACGGGAATACCGCAGTACATTTATCCCCAGCGTAGGGGAATCCCACAGTACATTTATCCCCGGAGTAGGGGAATCCCGCAGTACATTTATCGCCAGAGTAGGGGAATCCCGCAGTACATTTATCGCCAGATGAGGGGAATCCCACAGTACATTTATCCCCAGCGTAGGGGAATCCCACAGTACATTTATCCCCAGCGTAGGGGAATCCCACAGTACATTTATCCCCAGCGTAGGGGAATCCCACAGTACATTTATTCCCGGAGTAGGGGAATCCCACAGTACATTTATCGCCAGAGTAGAGGAATCCCGCAGTACATTTCTCGCTAGAGGAGGGGAATCCCGCAGTACATTTATCCCCAGCGTAGGGGAATCCCACAGTAAATTTATCCCCGGAGTAGGGGAATCCCGCAGTACATTTATCCCCGGAGTAGGGGAATCCCACAGTACATTTATCCTCGGAGTAGGGGAATCCGACAGTACATTTATCCCCGGAGTAGGGGAATCCCACAGTACATTTATTCCCGGAGTACAGGAATCACGCTGTACATTTATCCCCGGAGTAGGGGAATCCCACAGTACATTTATCCCCGGAGTAGGGGAATCCCGCAGTACATTTATCCTCGGAGTAGGGGAATCCCGCAGTACATTTATCCTCGGAGTAGGGGAATCCCACAGGACATTTATCCCCGGAGTAGGGAATCCCGCAGTACATTTATTCCCGGAGTAGGGGAATCCCGCAGTACATTTATCCTCGGAGTAGGGGAATCCCACAGGACATTTATCCCCGGAGTACAGGAATCAGGCAGTACATTTATCCCCGGAGTAGGGGAATCCCGCAGTACATTTATCCCCGGAGTAGAGGAATCCCGCAGTACATTTATCCTCGGAGTAGGGGAATCCCGCAGAACATTTATCCCCGGAGTAGGGGAATCCCGCAGTACATTTATCCTCGGAGTAGGTGAATCCCACTGGACATTTATCCCCGGAGTACAGGAATCCCGCAGTACATTTATCCCCGGAGTAGGGGAATCCCGCAGTACATTTATCCTCGGAGTAGATGAATCCCACAGGACATTTATCCCCGGAGTACAGGAATCCCGCAGTACATTTATCCCCGGAGTACAGGAATCCCGCAGTACATTTATCCTCGGAGTAGGTGAATCCCACAGGACATTTATCCCCGGAGTACAGGAATCCCGCAGTACATTTATCCTCGGAGTAGGGGAATCCCACAGGACATTTATCCCCGGAGTACAGGAATCCCGCTGTACATTTATCCCCGGTGGAGGGGAATCCCACAGGACATTTATCGCCAGAGTAGAGGAATCCCGCAGAACATTTATTCCCGGCGTAGGGGAATCCCGCAGTACATTTATCCCCGGAGTAGAGGAATCCCGCAGTACATTTATTCCCGGCGTAGGGGAATCCCGCAGTACATTTATCCCCGGAGTAGGGGAATCCCGCAGTACATTTATCCCCGGAGTAGGGGAATCCCGCAGTACATTTATCCCCGGAGTAGGGGAATCCCGCAGTACATTTATCCCCGGAGTAGAGGAATCCCGCAGTACATTTATCCCCGGAGTAGAGGAATCCCACAGTACATTTATCACCGGAGTACAGGAATCCCGCAGTACATTTATCCCCGGAGTACGGGAATACCGCAGTACATTTATCCCCAGCGTAGGGGAATCCCACAGTACATTTATCCCCGGAGTAGGGGAATCCCGCAGTACATTTATCGCCAGAGTAGGGGAATCCCGCAGTACATTTATCGCCAGATGAGGGGAATCCCACAGTACATTTATCCCCAGCGTAGGGGAATCCCACAGTACATTTATCCCCAGCGTAGGGGAATCCCACAGTACATTTATTCCCGGAGTAGGGGAATCCCACAGTACATTTATCGCCAGAGTAGAGGAATCCCGCAGTACATTTCTCGCTAGAGGAGGGGAATCCCACAGTACATTTATCCCCAGCGTAGGGGAATCCCACAGTACATTTATCCCCGGAGTAGGGGAATCCCGCAGTACATTTATCGCCAGAGGAGGGGAATCCCACAGTACATTTATCCCCGGAGTAGGGGAATCCCACAGTACATTTATTCCCGGAGTACAGGAATCACGCTGTACATTTATCCCCGGAGTAGGGGAATCCCACAGTACATTTATCCCCGGAGTAGGGGAATCCCGCAGTACATTTATCCTCGGAGTAGGGGAATCCCACAGTACATTTATCCTCGGAGTAGGGGAATCCCACAGGACATTTATCCCCGGAGTAGGGGAATCCCGCAGTAAATTTATTCCCGGAGTAGGGGAATCCCGCAGTACATTTATCCTCGGAGTAGGGGAATCCCACAGGACATTTATCCCCGGAGTACAGGAATCACGCAGTACATTTATCCCCGGAGTAGGGGAATCCCGCAGTACATTTATCCCCGGAGTAGAGGAATCCCGCAGTACATTTATCGCCAGAGGAGGGGAATCCCACAGTACATTTATCCCTGGAGTAGGGGAATCCCACAGTACATTTATTCCCGGAGAAGGGGAATCCCACAGTACATTTATTCCCGGAGAAGGGGAATCCCACAGTACATTTATCGCCAGATTAGGGGAATCCCACAGTACATTTATCCCCGGAGTAGGGGAATCCCACAGTACATTTATTCCTGGAGTAGGGGAATCCCACAGTACAAATATCCCCAGCGTAGGGGAATCCCGCAGTACATTTATCCTCGGAGTAGGGGAATCCCGCAGTACATTTATCCTCGGAGTAGGGGAATCCCACAGGACATTTATCCCCGGAGTAGGGGAATCCCGCAGTACATTTATTCCCGGAGTAGGGGAATCCCGCAGTACATTTATCCTCGGAGTAGGGGAATCCCACAGGACATTTATCCCCGGAGTACAGGAATCACGCAGTACATTTATCCCCGGAATAGGGGATTCCCGCAGTACATTTATCCCCGGAGTAGAGGAATCCCGCAGTACATTTATCCTCGGAGTAGGGGAATCCCGCAGAACATTTATTGCCGTCGTAGGGGAATCCCGCAGTACATTTATCCCCGGAGTAGGGGAATCCCACAGGACATTTATCCCCGGAGTAGGGGAATCCCGCAGTACATTTATCCCCCGAGTAGGGGAATCCCGCAGTACATTTATCCTCGGAGTAGGTGAATCCCACAGGACATTTATCCCCGGAGTACAGGAATCCCGCAGTACATTTATCCCCGGAGTAGGGGAATCCCGCTGTACATTTATCCTCGGAGTAGGTGAATCACACAGGACATTTATCCCCGGAGTACAGGAATCCCGCAGTACATTTATCCCCGGAGTACAGGATTCCAGCAGTACATTTATCCTCGGAGTAGGTGAATCCCACAGGACATTTATCCCCGGAGTACAGGAATCCCGCAGTACATTTATCCTCGGAGTAGGGGAATCCCACAGGACATTTATCCCCGGAGTACAGGAATCCCGCTGTACATTTATCCCCGGAGTAGGGGAATCCCGCAGTACATTTATCCCCAGCGTAGGGGAATCCCACAGTACATTTATCCCCAGCGTAGGGGAATCCCACAGTACATTTATTCCCGGAGTAGGGGAATCCCACAGTACATTTATCGCGAGAGTAGAGGAATCCCGCAGTACATTTCTCGCTAGAGGAGGGGAATCCCGCAGTACATTTATCCCCAGCGTAGGGGAATCCCACAGTACATTTATCCCCGGAGTAGGGGAATCCCGCAGTACATTTATCGCCAGAGGAGGGGAATCCCACAGTACATTTATCCCCGGAGTAGGGGAATCCCACAGTACATTTATTCCCGGAGTACAGGAATCACGCTGTACATTTATCCCCGGAGTAGGGGAATCCCACAGTACATTTATCCCCGGAGTAGGGGAATCCCGCAGTACATTTATCCACGGAGTAGGGGAATCCCACAGTACATTTATCCTCGGAGTAGGGGAATCCCACAGGACATTTATCCCCGGAGTAGGGGAATCCCGCAGTACATTTATTCCCGGAGTAGGGGAATCCCGCAGTACATTTATCCTCGGAGTAGGGGAATCCCACAGGACATTTATCCCCGGAGTACAGGAATCACGCAGTACATTTATCCCCGGAGTAGGGGAATCCCGCAGTACATTTATCCCCGGAGTAGAGGAATCCCGCAGTACATTTATCGCCAGAGGAGGGGAATCCCACAGTACATTTATCCCCGGAGTAGGGGAATCCCACAGTACATTTATTCCCGGAGTACAGGAATCACGCTGTACATTTATCCCCGGAGTAGGGGAATCCCACAGTACATTTATCCCCGGAGTAGGGGAATCCCGCAGTACATTTATCCTCGGAGTAGGGGAATCCCACAGTACATTTATCCTCGGAGTAGGGGAATCCCACAGGACATTTATCCCCGGAGTAGGGGAATCCCGCAGTAAATTTATTCCCGGAGTAGGGGAATCCCGCAGTACATTTATCCTCGGAGTAGGGGAATCCCACAGGACATTTATCCCCGGAGTACAGGAATCACGCAGTACATTTATCCCCGGAGTAGGGGAATCCCGCAGTACATTTATCCCCGGAGTAGAGGAATCCCGCAGTACATTTATCGCCAGAGGAGGGGAATCCCACAGTACATTTATCCCTGGAGTAGGGGAATCCCACAGTACATTTATTCCCGGAGAAGGGGAATCCCACAGTACATTTATTCCCGGAGAAGGGGAATCCCACAGTACATTTATCGCCAGATTAGGGGAATCCCACAGTACATTTATCCCCGGAGTAGGGGAATCCCACAGTACATTTATTCCTGGAGTAGGGGAATCCCACAGTACAAATATCCCCAGCGTAGGGGAATCCCGCAGTACATTTATCCTCGGAGTAGGGGAATCCCGCAGTACATTTATCCTCGGAGTAGGGGAATCCCACAGGACATTTATCCCCGGAGTAGGGGAATCCCGCAGTACATTTATTCCCGGAGTAGGGGAATCCCGCAGTACATTTATCCTCGGAGTAGGGGAATCCCACAGGACATTTATCCCCGGAGTACAGGAATCACGCAGTACATTTATCCCCGGAATAGGGGATTCCCGCAGTACATTTATCCCCGGAGTAGAGGAATCCCGCAGTACATTTATCCTCGGAGTAGGGGAATCCCGCAGAACATTTATTGCCGTCGTAGGGGAATCCCGCAGTACATTTATCCCCGGAGTAGGGGAATCCCACAGGACATTTATCCCCGGAGTAGGGGAATCCCGCAGTACATTTATCCCCCGAGTAGGGGAATCCCGCAGTACATTTATCCTCGGAGTAGGTGAATCCCACAGGATATTTATCCCCGGAGTACAGGAATCCCGCAGTACATTTATCCCCGGAGTAGGGGAATCCCGCTGTACATTTATCCTCGGAGTAGGTGAATCACACAGGACATTTATCCCCGGAGTACAGGAATCCCGCAGTACATTTATCCCCGGAGTACAGGATTCCAGCAGTACATTTATCCTCGGAGTAGGTGAATCCCACAGGACATTTATCCCCGGAGTACAGGAATCCCGCAGTACATTTATCCTCGGAGTAGGGGAATCCCACAGGACATTTATCCCCGGAGTACAGGAATCCCGCTGTACATTTATCCCCGGAGTAGGGGAATCCCGCAGTACATTTATCCCCAGCGTAGGGGAATCCCACAGTACATTTATCCCCAGCGTAGGGGAATCCCACAGTACATTTATTCCCGGAGTAGGGGAATCCCACAGTACATTTATCGCGAGAGTAGAGGAATCCCGCAGTACATTTCTCGCTAGAGGAGGGGAATCCCGCAGTACATTTATCCCCAGCGTAGGGGAATCCCACAGTACATTTATCCCCGGAGTAGGGGAATCCCGCAGTACATTTATCGCCAGAGGAGGGGAATCCCACAGTACATTTATCCCCGGAGTAGGGGAATCCCACAGTACATTTATTCCCGGAGTACAGGAATCACGCTGTACATTTATCCCCGGAGTAGGGGAATCCCACAGTACATTTATCCCCGGAGTAGGGGAATCCCGCAGTACATTTATCCTCGGAGTAGGGGAATCCCACAGTACATTTATCCTCGGAGTAGGGGAATCCCACAGGACATTTATCCCCGGAGTAGGGGAATCCCGCAGTACATTTATTCCCGGAGTAGGGGAATCCCGCAGTACATTTATCCTCGGAGTAGGGGAATCCCACAGGACATTTATCCCCGGAGTACAGGAATCACGCAGTACATTTATCCCCGGAGTAGGGGAATCCCGCAGTACATTTATCCCCGGAGTAGAGGAATCCCGCAGTACATTTATCGCCAGAGGAGGGGAATCCCACAGTACATTTATCCCTGGAGTAGGGGAACCCCACAGAACATTTATTCCCGGAGAAGGGGAATCCCACAGTACATTTATTCCCGGAGAAGGGGAATCCCACAGTACAATTATCCCCGGAGTAGGGGAATCCCACAGTACATTTATTCCCGGAGTAGGGGAATGCCGCAGTACATTTATCGCCAGATTAGGGGAATCCCACAGTACATTTATCCCCGGAGTCGGGGAATCCCACAGTACATTTATTCCTGGAGTAGGGGAATCCCACAGTACAAATATCCCCAGCGTAGGGGAGTCCCACAGTACATTTATCCCCGGAGTAGGGGAATCCCACAGTACATTTATTCCCGGAGTAGGGGAATCCCACAGTACATTTATCCCCGGAGTAGGGGAATCCCGCAGTACATTTATTCCTGGAGTAGGGGAATCCCACAGTACATTTATCCCCGGAGTAGGGGAATCCCGCAGTACATTTATTGCCGTCGTAGGGGAATCCCGCAGTACATTTATCCCCGGAGTAGAGGAATCCCGCAGTACATTTATTGCCGTCGTAGGGGAATCCCGCAGTACATTTGTCCCCGGAGTAGAGGAATCCCGCAGTACATTTATTCCCGGCGTAGGGGAATCCCGCAGTACATTTATTCCCGGCGTAGGGGAATCCCGCAGTACATTTATCCCCGGAGTAGAGGAATCCCGCAGTATATTTATTCCCGGCGTAGGGGAATCCCGCAGTACATTTATCCCCGGAGTAGAGGAATCCCGCAGTACATTTATTCCCGGCGAAGGGGAATCCCGCAGTACATTTATCCCCGGAGTAGGGGAATCCCGCAGTACATTTATTCCCGGCGTAGGGGAACCCCACAGTACATTTATTCCCGGCGTAGGGGAATCCCGCAGTACATTTATCCCCGGAGTAGGGGAATCCCGCAGTACATTTATCCCCGGAGTAGGGGAATCCCGCAGTACATTTATTCACGGAGTAGGGGAATCCCGCAGTACATCTATCCCCGGAGTAGAGGAATCCCGCAGTACATTTATCCCCGGAGTAGAGGAATCCCGCAGAACATTTATTGCCGGAGTACAGGAATCCCGCAGTACATTTATCCCCGGAGTAGGGGAATCCCGCTGTACATTTATCCTCGGAGTAGGTGAATCACACAGGACATTTATCCCCGGAGTAGGGGAATCCCACAGTACATTTATCCTCGGAGTAGGGGAATCCCACAGTACATTTATCCTCGGAGTAGGGGAATCCCACAGTACATTTATCCTCGGAGTAGGGGAATCCCACAGTACATTTATCCCCGGAGTAGGGGAATCCCGCAGTACATTTATCCTCGGAGTCGGGGAATCCCACAGTACATTTATTCCCGGAGTACAGGAATCACGCTGTACATTTATCCCCGGAGTAGGGGAATCCCACAGTACATTTATCCCCGGAGTAGGGGAATCCCGCAGTACATTTATCCTCGGAGTAGGGGAATCCCACAGTACATTTATCCTCGGAGTAGGGGAATCCCACAGGACATTTATCCCCGGAGTAGGGGAATCCCGCAGTACATTTATTCCCGGAGTAGGGGAATCCCGCAGTACATTTATCCTCGGAGTAGGGGAATCCCACAGGACATTTATCCCCGGAGTACAGGAATCACGCAGTACATTTATCCCCGGAGTAGGGGAATCCCGCAGTACATTTATCCCCGGAGTAGAGGAATCCCGCAGTACATTTATCGCCAGAGGAGGGGAATCCCACAGTACATTTATCCCTGGAGTAGGGGAACCCCACAGAACATTTATTCCCGGAGAAGGGGAATCCCACAGTACATTTATTCCCGGAGAAGGGGAATCCCACAGTACAATTATCCCCGGAGTAGGGGAATCCCACAGTACATTTATTCCCGGAGTAGGGGAATGCCGCAGTACATTTATCGCCAGATTAGGGGAATCCCACAGTACATTTATCCCCGGAGTCGGGGAATCCCACAGTACATTTATTCCTGGAGTAGGGGAATCCCACAGTACAAATATCCCCAGCGTAGGGGAGTCCCACAGTACATTTATCCCCGGAGTAGGGGAATCCCACAGTACATTTATTCCCGGAGTAGGGGAATCCCACAGTACATTTATCCCCGGAGTAGGGGAATCCCGCAGTACATTTATTCCTGGAGTAGGGGAATCCCACAGTACATTTATCCCCGGAGTAGGGGAATCCCGCAGTACATTTATTGCCGTCGTAGGGGAATCCCGCAGTACATTTATCCCCGGAGTAGAGGAATCCCGCAGTACATTTATTGCCGTCGTAGGGGAATCCCGCAGTACATTTGTCCCCGGAGTAGAGGAATCCCGCAGTACATTTATTCCCGGCGTAGGGGAATCCCGCAGTACATTTATTCCCGGCGTAGGGGAATCCCGCAGTACATTTATCCCCGGAGTAGAGGAATCCCGCAGTATATTTATTCCCGGCGTAGGGGAATCCCGCAGTACATTTATCCCCGGAGTAGAGGAATCCCGCAGTACATTTATTCCCGGCGAAGGGGAATCCCGCAGTACATTTATCCCCGGAGTAGGGGAATCCCGCAGTACATTTATTCCCGGCGTAGGGGAACCCCACAGTACATTTATTCCCGGCGTAGGGGAATCCCGCAGTACATTTATCCCCGGAGTAGAGGAATCCCGCAGTACATTTAATCCCGGCGCAGGGGAATCCCGCAGTACATTTATTCCCGGCGTAGGGGAATCCCGCAGTACATTTATCCCCGGAGTAGGGGAATCCCGCAGTACATTTATCCCCGGAGTAGAGGAATCCCGCAGTACATTTATCACCGGAGTACAGGAATCCCGCAGTACATTTATCCCCAGCGTAGGGGAATCCCACAGTACATTTATCCCCGGAGTAGGGGAATCCCGCAGTACATTTATCGCCAGAGTAGGGGAATCCCGCAGTACATTTATCGCCAGAGGAGGGGAATCCCACAGTACATTTATCCCCAGCGTAGGGGAATCCCACAGTACATTTATCCCCGGAGTAGGGGAATCCCGCAGTACATTTATCGCCAGAGGAGGGGAATCCCACAGTACATTTATGGCCAGAGTAGACGAATCCCGCAGTACATTTATTCCCGGAGTAGGGGAATCCCACAGTACAATTATCACCAGATTAGGGGAATCCCACAGTACAATTATCCCCAGCGTAGGGGAGTCCCACAGTACATTTATCCCCGGAGTAGGGGAATCCCACAGTACATTTATTCCCGGAGTAGGGGAATCCCACAGTACAATTATCGCCAGATTAGGGGAATCCCACAGTACATATATCCCCGGAGTAGGGGAATCCCTCAGAACATTTATTCCCGGAGTAGGGGAATCCCACAGTACAATTATCGCCAGATTAGGGGAATCCCACAGTACATTTATCGCCAGAGGAGGGGAATCCCACAGTACATTTATCCCCGGAGTAGGGGAATCCCACAGTACATTTATTCCCGGAGAAGGGGAATCCCACAGTACAATTATCCCCGGAGTAGGGGAATCCCGCAGTACATTTATTCCCGGAGTAGGGGAATCCCGCAGTACATTTATAGCCAGATTAGGGGAATCCCACAGTACATTTATCCCCGGAGTAGGGGAATCCCACAGTACATTTATCCCCGTCGTAGGGGAATCCCGCAGTGCAGTTATCGCCAGAGTAGGGGAATCCCACAGTACATTTATCGCCAGAGGAGGGGAATCCCACAGTACATTTATCGCCAGAGTAGAGGAATCCCGCAGTACATTTATCGCCAGAGTAGAGGAATTCCACAGTACATTTATCTCCGGCGTAGGGGAATCCCGCAGTACATTTATCCCCGGAGTAGAGGAATCCCGCAGTGCATTTATTGCCGTTGTAGGGGAATCCCGCAGTACATTTATCCCCGGAGTTGGGGAATCCCGCAGAACATTTATTGCCGTCGTAGGGGAACCCCGCAGTACATTTATCCCCGGAGTTGGGGAATCCCGCAGTACATTTATCCCCGGAGTAGAGGAATCCCGCAGTACATTTATCCCAGGAGTTGGGGAATCCCGCAGAACATTTAATGCCGTCGTTGGGGAACCCCGCAGTACATTTATCCCCGGAGTAGAGGAATCCCGCAGTACATTTATCCCCAGAGTAGGGGAATCCCACAGTACATTTATTCCCGGAGTAGGGGAGCCCCGCAGTACATTTATTCACGGCGTAGGGGAATCCCGCTGGATATTTATCCCCGGTGTAGAGGAATCCCACAGTACATTTATTCCTGGAGTAGGGGAATCCCACAGTACAAATATCCCCAGCGTAGGGGAGTCCCACAGTACATTTATCCCCGGAGTAGGGGAATCCCACAGTACATTTATTCCCGGAGTATGGGAATCCCACAGTACATTTATCCCCGGAGTAGGGGAATCCCGCAGTACATTTATTCCTGGAGTAGGGGAATCCCACAGTACATTTATCCCCGGAGTAGGGGAATCCCGCAGTACATTTATCCCCGGAGTAGAGGAATCCCGCAGTACATTTATTGCCGTCGTAGGGGAATCCCGCAGTACATTTATCCCCGGAGTAGAGGAATCCCGCAGTACATTTATTCCCGGCGTAGGGGAATCCCGCAGTACATTTATTCCCGGCGTAGGGGAATCCCGCAGTACATTTATCCCCGGAGTAGAGGAATCCCGCAGTACATTTATTCCCGGCGTAGTGGAATCCCGCAGTACATTTATTCCCGGAGTAGAGGAATCCCACAGTACATTTATTCCCGGCGTAGGGGAATCCCGCAGTACATTTATCCACGGCGTAGGGGAATCCCGCAGTACATTTATTCCCGGCGTAGGGGAATCCCGCAGTACATTTATCCCCGGAGTAGAGGAATCCCGCAGTACATTTATTCCCGGCGCAGGGGAATCCCGCAGTACATTTATTCCCGGCGTAGGGGAATCCCGCAGTACATTTATCCCCGGAGTAGGGGAATCCCGCAGTACATTTATCCCCGGAGTAGAGGAATCCCGCAGTACATTTATCACCGGAGTACAGGAATCCCGCAGTACATTTATCCCCAGCGTAGGGGAATCCCACAGTACATTTATCCCCGGAGTAGGGGAATCCCGCAGTACATTTATCGCCGGAGCAGGGGAATCCCGCAGTACATTTATCGCCAGAGGAGGGGAATCCCACAGTACATTTATCCCCGGAGTAGGGGAATCCCGCAGTACATTTATCCCCAGCGTCGGGGAATCCCGCAGTACATTTATTCCCGGAGTAGGGGAATCCCGCAGTACATTTATCGCCAGAGGAGGGGAATCCCACAGTACATTTATGGCCAGAGTAGACGAATCCCGCAGTACATTTATTCCCGGAGTAGGGGAATCCCACAGTACATTTATCGCCAGAGTAGGGGAATCCCACAGTACATTTATCGCCAGATTAGGGGAATCCCACAGTACATTTATCCCCAGCGTAGGGGAATCCCACAGTACATTTATCCCCAGCGTAGGGGAATCCCACAGTACATTTATCCCCGGAGTAGGGGAATCCCGCAGTACATTTATCGCCAGAGGAGGGGAATCCCACAGTACATTTATCCCTGGAGTAGGGGAATCCCGCAGTACATTTATCCCCGGAGTAGAGGAATCCCGCAGTACATTTATTCCCGGCGTAGTGGAATCCCGCAGTACATTTATTCCCGGAGTAGAGGAATCCCACAGTACATTTATTCCCGGCGTAGGGGAATCCCGCAGTACATTTATCCACGGCGTAGGGGAATCCCGCAGTACATTTATTCCCGGCGTAGGGGAATCCCGCAGTACATTTATCCCCGGAGTAGAGGAATCCCGCAGTACATTTATTCCCGGCGCAGGGGAATCCCGCAGTACATTTATTCCCGGCGTAGGGGAATCCCGCAGTACATTTATCCCCGGAGTAGGGGAATCCCGCAGTACATTTATCCCCGGAGTAGAGGAATCCCGCAGTACATTTATCACCGGAGTACAGGAATCCCGCAGTACATTTATCCCCAGCGTAGGGGAATCCCACAGTACATTTATCCCCGGAGTAGGGGAATCCCGCAGTACATTTATCGCCGGAGCAGGGGAAAGCCGCAGTACATTTATCGCCAGAGGAGGGGAATCCCACAGTACATTTATCCCCAGCGTAGGGGAATCCCACAGTACATTTATCCCCGGAGTAGGGGAATCCCGCAGTACATTTATCCCCAGCGTCGGGGAATCCCGCAGTACATTTATTCCCGGAGTAGGGGAATCCCGCAGTACATTTATCGCCAGAGGAGGGGAATCCCACAGTACATTTATGGCCAGAGTAGACGAATCCCGCAGTACATTTATTCCCGGAGTAGGGGAATCCCACAGTACATTTATCGCCAGAGTAGGGGAATCCCACAGTACATTTATCGCCAGATTAGGGGAATCCCACAGTACATTTATCCCCAGCGTAGGGGAATCCCACAGTACATTTATCCCCAGCGTAGGGGAATCCCACAGTACATTTATCCCCGGAGTAGGGGAATCCCGCAGTACATTTATCGCCAGAGGAGGGGAATCCCACAGTACATTTATCCCTGGAGTAGGGGAATCCCACAGTACATTTATTCCCGGAGAAGGGGAATCCCACAGTACAATTATCCCCGGAGTAGGGGAATCCAACAGTACATTTATTCCCGGAGTAGGGGAATCCCGCAGTACATTTATCGCCAGATTAGGGGAATCCCACAGTACATTTATCCCCGGAGTAGGGGAATCCCACAGTACATTTATTCCCGGAGTAGGGGAATCCCACAGTACAATTATCGCCAGATTAGGGGAATCCCACAGTACAATTATCCCCAGCGTAGGGGAGTCCCACAGTACATTTATCCCCGGAGTAGGGGAATCCCACAGTACATTTATTCCCGGAGTAGGGGAATCCCACTGTACAATTATCGCCAGATTAGGGGAATCCCACAGTACATTTATCCCCGGAGTAGGGGAATCCCACAGTACATTTATTCCCGGAGTAGGGGAATCCCACAGTACAATTATCGCCAGATTAGGGGTATCCCACAGTACATTTATCGCCAGAGGAGGGGAATCCCACAGTACATTTATCCCCGGAGTAGGGGAATCCCACAGTACATTTATTCCCGGAGAAGGGGAATCCCACAGTACAATTATCCCCGGAGTAGGGGAATCCCGCAGTACATTTATTCCCGGAGTAGGGGAATCCCGCAGTACATTTATCGCCAGAGGAGGGGAATCCCGCAGTACATTTATCGCCAGAGTAGAGGAATTCCACAGTACATTTATCCCCGGCGTAGGGGAATCCCGCAGTACATTTATCCCCGGAGTAGAGGAATCCCGCAGTGCATTTATTGCCGTTGTAGGGGAATCCCGCAGTACATTTATCTCCGGAGTTGGGGAATCCCGCAGAACATTTATTGCCGTCGTAGGGGAACCCCGCAGTACATTTATCCCCGGAGTTGGGGAATCCCGCAGTACATTTATCCCCGGAGTAGAGGAATCCCGCAGTACATTTATCCCCGGAGTTGGGGAATCCCGCAGAACATTTAATGCCGTCGTAGGGGAACCCCGCAGTACATTTATCCCCGGAGTAGAGGAATCCCGCAGTACATTTATCCCCAGAGTAGGGGAATCCCACAGTACATTTATTCCCGGAGTAGGGGAACCCCGCAGTACATTTATTCACGGCGTAGGGGAATCCCGCTGGACATTTATCCCCGGAGTAGAGGAATCCCGCAGTACATTTATCCCCGGAGTAGGGGAATCCCACAGTACATTTATCCGCGGAGTAGAGGAAACCTGCTGGACATTTATCCCCAGAGTAGGGGAATCCCGCTGGACATTTATCCCCGGAGTAGGGGAATCCCACAGTACATTTATCCCCGGAGTAGGGGAATCTCGCAGTACATTTATCCCCGGAGTAGAGGAATCCCGCAGTGCATTTATTGCCGTTGTAGGGGAATCCCGCAGTACATTTATCCCCGGAGTTGGGGAATCCCGCAGAACATTTATTGCCGTCGTAGGGGAACCCCGCAGTACATTTATCCCCGGAGTTGGGGAATCCCGCAGTACATTTATCCCCGGAGTAGAGGAATCCCGCAGTACATTTATCCCTGGAGTTTGGGAATCCCGCAGAACATTTAATGCCGTCGTAGGGGAACCCCGCAGTACATTTATCCCCGGAGTAGAGGAATCCCGCAGTACATTTATCCCCAGAGTAGGGGAATCCCACAGTACATTTATTCACGGCGTAGGGGAATCCCGCTGGACATTTATCCCCGGAGTAGAGGAATCCCGCAGTACATTTATCCCCGGAGTAGGGGAATCCCACAGTACATATATCCGCGGAGTAGAGGAAACCTGCTGGACATTTATCCCCGGAGTAGGGTAATCCCGCTGTACATTTATCCCCGGAGTAGGGGAATCCCACAGTACATTTATCCCCGGAGTAGAGGAATCCCGCTGTACATTTATCCCCGGAGTAGGGGAATCCCGCTGTACATTTATCCCCGGAGTAGGGGAATCCCACAGTACATTTATCCCCGGAGTAGGGGAATCCCGCTGTACATTTATCCCCGGAGTAGGGGAATCCCGCTGTACATTTATCCCCGGAGTAGGGGAATCCCGCTGTACATTTATCCCCGGAGTAGGGGAATCTCGCTGTACATTTATCCCCGGAGTAGGGGAATCCCGCTGTACATTTATCCCCGGAGTTGGGGAATCCCGCAGAACATTTAATGCCGTCGTAGGGGAACCCCGCAGTACATTTATCCCCGGAGTAGAGGAATCCCGCAGTACATTTATCCCCAGAGTAGGGGAACCCCGCAGTACATTTATTCACGGCGTAGGGGAATCCCGCTGGACATTTATCCCCGGATTAGAGGAATCCCGCAGTACATTTATCCCCGGAGTAGGGGAATCCCACAGTACATTTATCCGCGGAGTAGAGGAAACCTGCTGGACATTTATCCCCGGAGTAGGGGAATCCCGCTGTACATTTATCCCCGGAGTAGGGGAATCCCACAGGACATTTATCCCCGGAGTAGAGGAATCCCGCTGTACATTTATCCCCGGAGTAGGGGAATCCCGCTGTACATTTATCCCCGGAGTAGGGGAATCCCACAGTACATTTATCCCCGGAGTAGGGGACTCCCGCAGTACATTTATTCCCGGCGTAGGGGAATCCCGCAGTACATTTATCCCCGGAGTAGGGGAATCCCGCAGTACATGTATCCCCGGAGAAGGGAAATCCCGCTGTACATTTATCCCCGGAGTAGGGGAATCCCGCAGTACATTTATCCCCGGAGTACGGGAATCCCGCAGTACATTTATCCTCGGAGCAGAGGAATCCCGCAGTACATTTATCCCCGGAGCAGGGGAATCCCGCAGTACATTTATCCCCGGAATACAGGAATCCTGCTGTACATTTATCCCCGGAGTAGGGGAATCCCACAGGACATTTATCCCCGGAGTTGGGGAATCTCGCAGTACATTTATCCTCGGAGTAGAGGAATCCCGCTGTACATTTATCCCCGGAGTAAGGGAACCCGCAGTACATTTATTCCCGGCGTAGGGGAATCCCGCAGTACATTTATCCTCGGAGTAGGGGAATCCCACAGAGCATTTATCCCCGGAGTAGAGGAATCCCGCAGTACATTTATCCTCGGAGTAGGGGAATCCCGCAGTACATTTATCCTCGGAGTAGGGGAATCCCACAGGACATTTATCCCCGGAGTAGGGGAATCCCTCAGTACATTTATTCCCGGAGGAGGGGAACCCGCAGTACATTTATCCCCGGAGTAGGGGAATCCCGCAGTATATTTATCCACGGAGTAGGGGAATCCCACGGTACATTTATCCCCAGAGTTGGGGAATCCCGCAGTACATTTATCCTCGGAGTAGAGGAATCCCGCTGTACTTTTATCCCTTGAGTAGGGAAACCCGCAGTACATTTATTCCCGGCGTAGGGGAATCCCGCAGTACATTTATCCCCGGAGTAGGGGAATCCCGCAGTACATTTATTCCCGGAGTAGGGAAAGCCCGCAGTGCATTTATCCCCGGTGTAGGGGAATCCCGCAGTACATTTATCCCCGGAGTAGGGGAATCCCGCAGTACATTTATTCCCGGAGTAGGGGAATCCCGCAGTGCATTTATTCCCGGAGTAGGGGAAGCCCGCAGTGCATTTATTCCCGGGGTGGGGGAATCCCGCATTACATTTATTCCCGGAGCAGGGGAATCCCGCAATGCATTTATTCCCTGAGTAGGGGAATCCCGCAGTGCATTTATTCACGGAGTAGGGGAAGCCCGCAGTGCATTTATTCCCGGAGTAGGGGAATCCCGCAGTGCATTTATTCCTGGAGTAGGGGAAGCCCGCAGTGCATTTATTCCCGGAGTAGGGGAATCCCGCAGTGCATTTATTCCCGGAGTAGGGGAATCCCGCAGTACATTTATTCCCGGCGTAGGGGAATCACGCAGTGCATTTATTACCGGAGTAGGGGAATCCTGCAGTGCAATTATCCCCGGAGTACGAGAATCCCGCAGTGCATTTATTCCCGGCTTAGGGGAATCCCGCAGTACATTTATCCCCGGAGAACGGGAATCCCGCAGTACATTTATTCCCGGAATAGGGGAATCCCACAGTGCATTTATTCCTGGCATAGGGGAATCCCACAGTACATTTATGCCCGGAGTCCGGGAATCCCGTAGTACATTTATAACCGGAGTAGGGGAATCCCGCTGTGCATTTATTCCTGGCATAGGGGAATCCCGTAGTACATTTATAACCGGAGTAGGGAAATCCCGCTGTGCATTTATTCCTGGCATAGGGAAATCCCGCAGTACATTTATTCCCAGAGTAGGGGAATCCCGCAGTGCATTTTTCCTGGCTTAGGGGAATCCCGCAGTACATTTATTCCCGGAGTAGGAGAATCCCGCAGTACATTTATCCCCGGAGTACGGGAATCCCGCAGTACATTTATCCCCGGAGTAGGAGAATCCCACAGTACATTTATCCTCGGAGTAGAGGAATCCCACTGTACATTTATCCCCGGATTAGGGGAATCCCGCAGTACATTTATCCTCGGAGTAGAGGAATCCCGCTGCACATTTATCCCCGGAGTAGGGGAATCCCGCAGTTCATTTATCCTCGGAGTAGGGGAATCCCGCAGTACATTTATCCCCGGAGCAGGGGAATCGCGAGGTACATTTATCCCCGGCGTCGGGGAATCCCGCAGTACATTTAACCCCGGAGTAGGGGAATCCCGCAGTGCATTTATAACCGGAGTAGGGGAATCCCGCAGTGCATTTATTCCCGGTGTAGGGGAATCCCGCAGTGCATTTATTCCCGACGTAGGGGAATCCCGCAGTGCATTTAGTCCCGGAGTAGGGGAATCTCGCAGTGCATTTATTCCCGGCGTAGGGGAATCCCGCAGTACTTTTATCCCAGGAGTAGGGAAATCCCGCAGTACATTTATCCCCAGCGTAGGGGAATCCCGCAGTGCATTTATTACCGGAGTAGGGGAATCCCGCAGTGCATTTATTACCGGAGTAGGGGAATCCCGCAGTGCATTTAGTCCCGGAGTAGGGGAATCTCGCAGTGCATTTATTCCCGGCGTAGGGGAATCCCGCAGTACTTTTATCCCAGGAGTAGGGAAATCCCGCAGTACATTTATCCCCAGCGTAGGGGAATCCCGCAGTGCATTTATTACCGGAGTAGGGGTATCCCGCAGTGCATTTATTCCCAGCGTAGGGGAATCCCGCAGTGCATTTATCCCCGGAGTACGGGAATCCCGCAGTACATTTATTCCCGGCGTAGGGGAATCCCGCAGTGCATTTATTCCCGGCGTAGGGGAATCCCACAGTACATTTATCCCCGGAGTAGGGGAATCTCGCTGTACATTTATCCCCGGAGTAGGGGAATCCCACAGGACATTTATCCCCGGAGTAGAGGAATCCCGCTGTACATTTATCCCCGGAGTAGGGGAATCCCGCTGTACATTTATCCCCGGAGTAGGGGAATCCCACAGTACATTTATCCCCGGAGTAGGGGACTCCCGCAGTACATTTATTCCCGGCGTAAGGGAATCCCGCAGTACATTTATCCCCGGAGTAGGGGAATCCCGCAGTACATGTATCCCCGGAGAAGGGAAATCCCGCTGTACATTTATCCCCGGAGTAGGGGAATCCCGCAGTACATTTATCCCCGGAGTACGGGAATCCCGCAGTACATTTATCCTCGGAGCAGAGGAATCCCGCAGTACATTTATCCCCGGAGTAGGGGAATCCCGCAGTACATTTATCCCCGGAATACAGGAATCCTGCTGTACATTTATCCCCGGAGTAGGGGAATCCCACAGGACATTTATCCCCGGAGTTGGGGAATCTCGCAGTACATTTATCCTCGGAGTAGAGGAATCCCGCTGTACATTTATCCCCGGAGTAAGGGAACCCGCAGTACATTTATTCCCGGCGTAGGGGAATCCCGCAGTACATTTATCCTCGGAGTAGGGGAATCCCACAGAGCATTTATCCCCGGAGTAGAGGAATCCCGCAGTACATTTATCCTCGGAGTAGGGGAATCCCGCAGTACATTTATCCTCGGAGTAGGGGAATCCCACAGGACATTTATCCCCGGAGTAGGGGAATCCCTCAGTACATTTATTCCCGGAGTAGGGGAACCCGCAGTACATTTATCCCCGGAGTAGGGGAATCCCGCAGTATATTTATCCACGGAGTAGGGGAATCCCACAGTACATTTATCCCCAGAGTTGGGGAATCCCGCAGTACATTTATCCTCGGAGTAGAGGAATCCCGCTGTACTTTTATCCCTTGAGTAGGGAAACCCGCAGTACATTTATTCCCGGCGTAGGGGAATCCCGCAGTACATTTATTCCCGGCGTAGGGGAATCCCGCAGTACATTTATCCCCGGAGTAGGGGAATCCCGCAGTACATTTATTCCCGGCGTAGGGGAATCCCGCAGTACATTTATCCCCGGAGTAGGGGAATCCCGCAGTACATTTATTCCCGGAGTAGGGAAAGCCCGCAGTGCATTTATCCCCGGTGTAGGGGAATCCCGCAGTACATTTATCCCCGGAGTAGGGGAATCCCGCAGTACATTTATTCCCGGAGTAGGGGAATCCCGCAGTGCATTTATTCCCGGAGTAGGGGAAGCCCGCAGTGCATTTATTCCCGGAGTAGGGGAATCCCGCAGTGCATTTATTCCCGGAGTAGGGGAATCCCGCAGTACATTTATTCCCGGCGTAGGGGAATCACGCAGTGCATTTATTACCGGAGTAGGGGAATCCTGCAGTGCAATTATCCCCGGAGTACGGGAATCCCGCAGTGCATTTATTCCCGGCTTAGGGGAATCCCGCAGTACATTTATCCCCGGAGAACGGGAATCCCGCAGTACATTTATTCCCGGAATAGGGGAATCCCACAGTGCATTTATTCCTGGCATAGGAGAATCCCACAGTACATTTATCCCCGGAGTCCGGGAATCCCGTAGTACATTTATAACCGGAGTAGGGGAATCCCGCTGTGCATTTATTCCTGGCATAGGGGAATCCCGTAGTACATTTATAACCGGAGTAGGGAAATCCCGCTGTGCATTTATTCCTGGCATAGGGAAATCCCGCAGTACATTTATTCCCAGAGTAGGGGAATCCCGCAGTGCATTTTTCCTGGCTTTGGGGAATCCCGCAGTACATTTATTCCCGGAGTAGGAGAATCCCGCAGTACATTTATCCCCGGAGTACGGGAATCCCGCAGTACATTTATCCCCGGAGTAGGAGAATCCCACAGTACATTTATCCTCGGAGTAGAGGAATCCCACTGTACATTTATCCCCGGATTAGGGGAATCCCGCAGTACATTTATCCTCGGAGTAGAGGAATCCCGCTGTACATTTATCCCCGGAGTAGGGGAATCCCGCAGTTCATTTATCCTCGGAGTAGGGGAATCCCGCAGTACATTTATCCCCGGAGCAGGGGAATCGCGAGGTACATTTATCCTGGATTGTGGGATTCCCGCAGAAGTTTTGTGGGAATCCCGCAGTACATTTATCCCCAACGATGGGAAATCCCCCGGTGCATTTATCCCCGGCGTCGGGGAATCCCGCAGTACATTTAACCCCGGAGTAGGGGAATCCCGCAGTGCATTTATAACCGGAGTAGGGGAATCCCGCAGTGCATTTATTCCCGGTGTAGGGGAATCCCGCAGTGCATTTATTCCCGACGTAGGGGAATCCCGCAGTGCATTTAGTCCCGGAGTAGGGGAATCTCGCAGTGCATTTATTCCCGGCGTAGGGGAATCCCGCAGTACTTTTATCCCAGGAGTAGGGAAATCCCGCAGTACATTTATCCCCAGCGTAGGGGAATCCCGCAGTGCATTTATTACCGGAGTAGGGGAATCCCGCAGTGCATTTATTCCTGGCATAGGGGTATCCCGCAGTGCATTTATTCCCAGCGTAGGGGAATCCCGCAGTGCATTTATCCCCGGAGTACGGGAATCCCGCAGTACATTTATTCCCGGCGTAGGGGAATCCCGCAGTGCATTTATTCCCGGCGTAGGGGAATCCCGCAGTGCATTTATCCACGGAAGACGGGAATCCCGCAGTACATTTATAACCGGAGTAGGGGAATCCCGCTGTGCATTTATCCCCGGAGTACGGGAATCCCGCAGTACATTTATCCCCGGAGTAGGGGAATCCCGCAGTGCATTTATTCCCGACGTTGGGGAATCCCGCAGTGGATTTATTCCCGGTGTAGGGGAATCCCGCTGTACTTTTATCCCAGGAGTAGGGAAATCCCGCAGTACATTTATCCCCAGCGTAGGGGAATCCCGCAGTGCATTTATTACCGGAGTAGGGGAATCTCGCAGTGCATTTACTCCCGACGTAGGGGAATCCCGCAGTGCATTTATTCCTGGCATAGGGGTATCCCGCAGTGCATTTATTCCCAGCGTAGGGGAATCCCGCAGTGCATTTATCCCCGGAGTACGGGAATCCCGCAGTACATTTATTCCCGGCGTAGGGGAATCCCGCAGTGCATTTATTCCCGGCGTAGGGGAATCCCGCAGTGCATTTATCCACGGAAGACGGGAATCCCGCAGTACATTTATAACCGGAGTAGGGGAATCCCGCTGTGCATTTATCCCCGGAGTACGGGAATCCCGCAGTACATTTATCCCCGGAGTAGGGGAATCCCGCAGTGCATTTATTCCCGACGTTGGGGAATCCCGCAGTGGATTTATTCCCGGTGTAGGGGAATCCCGCTGTACATTTATCCACGGTGTGGGGGAATCCAGCAGTACATTTGTTCCCGGCGTAGGGGAATCCCGCGGTGCATTTGTCCCCGGAGTAGGGGAATCCCGCAGTGCATTTATTCCCGGCGTAGGGGAATCCTGCAGTACATTTATCCCAGGAGTAGGGAAATCACGCAGTACATTTATCCCCGGAGTAGGGGAATCCCGCAGTGCATTTATTCCCGGAGTAGGGGAATCCCGCAGTGCATTTATTCCCGGAGTAGGGGAAGCCCGCAGTGCATTTATTCCCAGAGTAGGGGAAGCCCGCGGTACATTTATTCCTGGAGTAGGGGAATCCCGCGGTGCGTTTATTCCCGGAGTAGGGGAATCCCGCATATTCATTTATCCTCGGAGTAGGGGAATCCCGCAGTGCATTTATTCCCGGAGTAGGGAAATCCCGCAGTGCATTTATTCCCGGCGTAGGGGACTCCCGCAGTGCATTTATTCCCGGAGTAGGGGAATCCCGCAGTGCATTTATTCCCGGAGTAGGGGAAGCCCGCAGTGCATTTATTACCGGAGTAGGGGAATCCCGCAGTGCATTTATTCCCGGAGTAGTGAAAGCCCGCAGTGCATTTATCCCCGGAGTAGGGGAATCCCGCAGTACATTTATCCCCGGAGTAGGGGAATCCCGCAGTACATTTATTCCCGGAGTAGGGAAAGCCCGCAGTGCATTTATCCCCGGAGTAGGGGAATCCCGCAGTACATTTATCCCCGGAGTAGGGGAATCCCGCAGTACATTTATTCCCGGAGTAGGGGAATCCCGCAGTGCATTTATTCCCAGAGTAGGGGAAGCCCGCAGTGCATTTATTCCCGGAGTGGGGGAATCCCGCAGTACATTTATTCCCGGAGCAGGGGAATCCCGCAATGCATTTATTCCCGGAGTAGGGGAATCCCGCAGTGCATTTATTCCCGGAGTAGGGGAAGCCCGCAGTGCATTTATTCCCGGAGTAGGGGAAGCCCGCAGTGCATTTATTCCCGGAGTAGGGGAATCCCGCAGTACATTTATTCCCGGCGTAGGGGAATCCCGCAGTACATTTATCCCAGGAGTAGGGAAATCCCGCAGTACATTTATCCCCGGAGTACGGGAATCCCGCAGTGCATTTATAACCGGAGTAGGGGAATCCCGCAGTACATTTATTCCCGGAGTAGGGGAATCCCGCAGTACATTTATCCCAGGAGTAGGGAAATCCCGCAGTACATTTATCCCCGGAGTACGGGAATCCCGCAGTGCATTTATCCCCGGAGTAGTGGAATCCCGCAGTACATTTATCCCCGGAGTAGGGGAATCCCGCAGTACATTTATTCCCGGAGTAGGGAAAGCCCGCAGTGCCTTTATCCCCGGAGTAGTGGAATCCCGCAGTACATTTATCCCCGGAGTAGGGGAATCCCGCAGTACATTTATTCCCGGAGTAGGGAAAGCCCGCAGTGCATTTATCCCCGGAGTAGGGGAATCCCGCAGTACATTTATCCCCGGAGTAGGGGAATCCCGCAGTGCATTTATTCCCGGCGTGGGGGAATCCCGCATTACATTTATTCCCGGAGCAGGGGAAACCCGCAATGCATTTATTCCCGGAGTAGGGGAATCCCGCAGTGCATTTATTCACGGAGTAGGGGAATCCCGCAGTGCATTTATTCACGGAGTAGGGGAAGCCCGCAGTGCATTTCTTCCCGGAGTAGGGGAATCCCGCAGTGCATTTATTCCCGGAGTAGGGGAAGCCCGCAGTGCATTTATTCCCGGAGTAGGGGAATCCCGCAATGCATTTATTCCCGGAGTAGGGGAATCCCGCAGTACATTTATTCCCGGCGTAGGGGAATCACGCAGTGCATTTATTACCGGAGTAGGGGAATCCTGCTGTGCAATTATCCCCGGAGTACGGGAATCCCGCAGTGCATTTATTTCCGGCGTAGGGGAATCCCGCAGTACATTTATCCCCGGAGAACGGGAATCCCGGAGTACATTTATTCCCGGAATAGGGGAATCCCGCAGTGCATTTATTCCTGGCATAGGGGAATCCCACAGTACATTTATCTCCGGAGTCCGGGAATCCCGTAGTACATTTATAACCGGAGTAGGGGAATCCCGCTGTGCATTTATTCCTGGCATAGGGGAATCCCGTAGTACATTTATAACCGGAGTAGGGAAATCCCACTGTGCATTTATTCCTGGCATAGGGAAATCCCGCAGTACATTTATTCCCAGAGAAGGGGAATCCCGGAGTGCATTTTTCCTGGCTTAGGGGAATCCCGCAGTACATTTATTCCCGGAGTAGGACAATCCCGCAGTACATTTATCCCCGGAGTACGGGAATCCCGCAGTACATTTATCCCCGGAGTAGGAGAATCCCGCAGTACATTTATCCTCGGAGTAGAGGAATCCCGCTGTACATTTATCCCCGGGTTAGGGGAATCCCGCAGTACATTTATCCTCGGAGTAGAGGAATCCCGCTGTACATTTATCCCCGGAGTAGGGGAATCCCGCAGTACATTTATCCCCGGAGCAGGGGAATCGCGAGGTACATTTATCCCGGATTGTGGGATTCCCGCAGAAGTTTTGTGGGAATCCCGCAGTACATTTATCCCCAACGATGGGAAATCCCCCGGTGCATTTATCCCCGGCGTCGGGGAATCCCGCAGTACATTTAACCCCGGAGTAGGGGAATCCCGCAGTGCATTTATAACCGGAGTAGGCCAATCCCGCAGTGCATTTATTCCCGGTGTAGGGGAATCCCGCAGTGCATTTATTCCCGACGTAGGGGAATCCCGCAGTGCATTTAGTCCCGGAGTAGGGGAATCTCGCAGTGCATTTATTCCCGGAGTAGGGGAATCTCGCAGTGCATTTATTCCCGGCGTAGGGGAATCCCGCAGTACATTTATCCCAGGAGTAGGGAAATCCCGCAGTACATTTATCCCCAGCGTAGGGGAATCCCGCAGTGCATTTAATCCCGGACTTGGGGAATCCCGCAGTGCATTTATTACCGGAGTAGGGGAATCTCGCAGTGCATTTATTCCCAGCGTAGGGGAATCCCGCAGTGCATTTAATCCCGGACTGGGGGAATCCCGCAATGCATTTATTACCGGAGTAGGGGAATCTCGCAGTGCATTTACTCCCGACGTAGGGGAATCCCGCAGTGCATTTATTCCTGGCATAGGGGAATCCCGCAGTGCATTTATTCCCAGCGTAGGGGAATCCCGCAGTGCATTTATCCCCGGAGTACGGGAATCCCGCAGTACATTTATAACTGGAGTAGGGGAATCCCGCAGTGCATTTATTCCCGGCGTAGGGGAATACCGCAGTGCATTTATCCCCGGAAGACGGGAATCCCGCAGTACATTTATAACCGGAGTAGGGGAATCCCGCTGTGCATTTATCCCCGGAGTACGGGAATCCCGCAGTACATTTATCCCCGGAGTAGGGGAATCCCGCAGTGCATTTATTCCCGACGTTGGGGAATCCCGCAGTGGATTTATTCCCGGTGTAGGGGAATCCCGCTGTACATTTATCCACGGTGTGGGGGAATCCAGCAGTACATTTGTTCCCGGCGTAGGGGAATCCCGCGGTGCATTTGTCCCCGGAGTAGGGGAATCCCGCAGTGCATTTATTCCCGGCGTAGGGGAATCCTGCAGTACATTTATCCCAGGAGTAGGGGAATCCCGCAGTGCATTGATCCCCATTGTAGGGGAATCCCGCAGTGCATTTATTCCCGGAGTAGGGGAAGCCCGCAGTGCATTTATTCCCGGAGTAGGGGAAGCCCGCGGTACATTTATTCCTGGAGTAGGAGAATCCCGCGGTGCGTTTATTCCCGGAGTAGGGGAATCCCGCATGTTCATTTATCCTCGGAGTAGGGGAATCCCGCAGTGCATTTATTCCCGGAGTAGGGAAATCCCGCAGTGCATTTATTCCCGGCGTAGGGGACTCCCGCAGTGCATTTATTCCCGGAGTAGGGGAATCCCGCAGTGCATTTATTCCCGGAGTAGGGGAAGCCCGCAGTGCATTTATTACCGGAGTAGGGGTATCCCGCAGTGCATTTATTCCCGGAGTAGGGAAAGCCCGCAGTGCATTTATCCCCGGAGTAGGGGAATCCCGCAGTACATTTATCCCCGGAGTAGGGGAATCCCGCAGTACATTTATTCCCGGAGTAGGGAAAGCCCGCAGTGCATTTATCACCGGAGAAGGGGAATCCCGCCGTACATTTATCCCCGGAGTAGGGGAATCCCGCAGTACATTTATTCCCGGAGTAGGGGAATCCCGCAGTGCATTTATTCCCGGAGTAGGGGAAGCCCGCAGTGCATTTATTCCCGGAGTGGGGGAATCCCGCAGTACATTTATTCCCGGAGCAGGGGAATCCCGCAATGCATTTATTCCCGGAGTAGGGGAATCCCGCAGTGCATTTATTCACGGAGTAGGGGAAGCCCGCAGTGCATTTATTCCCGGAGTAGGGGAAGCCCGCAGTGCATTTATTCCCGGAGTAGGGGAAGCCCGCAGTGCATTTATTCCCGGAGTAGGGGAATCCCGCAGTACATTTATTCCCGGCGTAGGGGAATCCCGCAGTACATTTATCCCAGGAGTAGGGAAATCCCGCAGTGCATTTATCCCCGGAGTACGGGAATCCCGCAGTGCATTTATAACCGGAGTAGGGGAATCCCAAAGTACATTTATTCCCGGAGTAGGGGAATCCCGCAGTACATTTATCCCAGGAGTAGGGAAATCCCGCAGTACATTTATCCCCGGAGTACGGGAATCCCGCAGTACATTTATTCCCGGAGTAGGGGAATCCTGCAGTGCATTTATCCCCGGAGTACGGGAATCCCGCAGTACATTTATTCCCGGAGTAAGGGAATCACGCAGTGCATTTATTACCGGAGTAGGGGACTCCTGCAGTGCAATTATCCCCGGAGTACGGGAATCCCGCAGTGCATTTATTCCCGGCGTAGGGGAATCCCGCAGTACATTTATCCTCGGAGAACGGGAATCCCGCAGTACATTTATTCCCGGAGTAGGGGAATCCCGCAGTGCATTTATTCCTGGCATAGGGGAATCCCACAGTACATTTATCCCCGGAGTCCGGGAATCCCGTAGTACATTTATAACCGGAGTAGGGGAATCCCGCTGTGCATTTATTCCTGGCATAGGGGAATCCTGCAGTACCTTTATCCCCGGAGTAGGGAAATCCCGCAGTACATTTATTCCCAGAGTAGGGGAATCCCGCAGTGCATTTATTCCTGGCTTAGGGGAATCCCGCAGTACATTTATTCCCGGAGTAGGAGAATCCCGCAGTACATTTATCCCCGGAGTACGGGAATCCCGCAGTACATTTATCCCCGGAGTAGGAGAATCCTGCAGTACATTTATCCTCGGAGTAGAGGAATCCCGCTGTACATTTATCCCCGGATTAGGGGAATCCCGCAGTACATTTATCCTCGGAGTAGAGGAATCCCGCTGTACATTTATTCCCGGAGTAGGGGAATCCCGCAGTTCATTTATCCTTGGAGTAGGGGAATCCCGCAGTACATTTATCCCCGGAGCAGGGGAATCGCGAGGTACATTTATCCCGGATTGTGGGATTCCCGCAGAAGTTTTGTGGGAATCCCGCAGTACATTTATCCCCAACGATGGGGAATCCCGTAGTACATTTATTCCTGGAGTAGGGGAATCCTGCAATACATTTATCCCCGGAGTAGGGGAATGCCGCAGTGCATTTATTCCCGGAGTAGGGGAATCTCGCAGTGCATTTATTCCCGACGTAGGGGAATCCCGCAATGGATTTATTCCCGGTGTCGGGGAATCCCGCAGGACATTTATTCCCGGCGTAGGGGAATCCTGCAGTACATTTATCCCCGGAGTAAGGGAATCCTGCAGTACACTTATCCCTGGAGTAGGGGAATCCCGCAGTGCATTTCATCCCGGTGTAGGGGAATCCCGCAGTGCTTTTCATCCCGGTGTAGGGGAATCCCACAGTGCATTTCTGCCCGGCGTAGGGGAATCCCGCGGTGCATTTATCCCCGGCGTCGGGGAATCCCGCAGAACATTTATCCCCGGAGTAGGGGAATCCCGCAGTGCATTTATAACCGGAGTAGGGGAATCCCGCAGTGCATTTATTCCCAGAGTAGGGGAATCTCACAGTGCATTTATTCCCGGCGTAGGGGAATCCCGCAGGACATTTATCCCCAGCGTAGGGGAATCCCGCAGTGCATTTAATCCCGGACTTGGGGAATCCCGCAGTGCATTTATTACCGGAGTCGGGGAATCTCGCAGTGCATTTACTCCCGACGTAGTGGAATCCCGCAGTGCATTTATTCCCGGCCTAGGGGAATCCCGCAGTACATTTATCCCCGGAGAATGGGAATCCCGCAGAACATTTATTCCCGGTGTAGGGGAATCCCACAGTGCATTTATCCCCGGCGTATGGGAATCCCGTCGTGCATTTATGC